>NC_090444.1:1018311618-1018619285 GCF_031143425.1 Pleurodeles waltl | reverse complement strand
CTACAGCCCGATATGGCCTGCTTACCAGCGTGCCCCCTGCCCAGGCAGACGCAGCCTTCGGACCCCGTGACAACTTCCTTTCTGGACACCAGCAGGCTAATACTACTGCCGCTACCCTCCCTGGATCAAGGGTGCGGCCTCCCCCCACACAGGACATCCTCCCCCAACAGTTCAGCCCTCTATGCCGCCATCAAACTGGCACCACTTGATGCACACAGTGATCCTCGGCCACCATTGCCCACCCAAGCGCCTGCTACACAATCGAAGGAAATTTTCTAGGGATAGTCAAAAGCGACCCACAGCCCTGTGATCTACCACTAACCGTTCTGATACAGATTAACGTCCACCACTAGAATCACCATTGAAATCAACACCAAGAACGTGGGACACAGAACCTCCAAGGTTCTCAATGACCCTTGCAGTTGGTCAGTATCGAAAAAATGGTGCCCCAGCAACGTTCACCTGTCCTCTATTTAACTTAGCCTTGAAACCCCCCCCCCCCCACCTTATGAATCGACAAATAATGTTACCCTAGGACCATGGCCTCAACCACCCACCTGAAACTCCTGGGGGGTAGGGCATACTGCCCCCACAACACTAATATTCTGAAGGTGCTTGCAATGAATGATTCAATTCCACTCCTTCCTAACAAAGCTCTGCACTTCCTGGTTGTTGCTCCTCATTATCCTGGAACTCATATGACGTGGCTTCTAGTTTAGTATGGACTTTGGGGGTCATTCCAACCCCGGCGGACGGCGGGCGCCGCCCGCCGGGCGGAAACCGCCCAAAGACTGCACCGCGGTCAAATGACTGCGGGGGTCATTTCAACTTTCCCGCTGGGCCGGCGGGCGATCTCCAAAAGATCGCCCGCCGGCCCAGCGAGAAAGCCCCTGCAAAGAGGAAGCCGGCTCCGAATGGAGCCGGCGGATTTGCAGTGGTGCAACGGGTGCAGTGGCACCCGTCGCGATTTTCACTGTCTGCTAAGCAGACAGTGAAAATCTTTGTGGGGGCCCCCAGGGGCCCCACGACACCTGTTCCCGCCAGCCTCTTCCTGGAGGTGTAAACCGCCAGGAACAGGCTGGCGGGAAGGGGGTCGGAATCCCCATGGCGGCGCTGTAAGCAGCGCCGCCATGGAGGATTCCCTGGGCCAGGGGAAAACCGGCGGGAAAACCGGCGGGAAAACCGGCGGGAAAACTGGCGGGACTCTACCCTCCACCCTGGCGGTTTGAAACCGCCAGGGTCGGAATGAGGGCCTTTGTCTCTTGTGAAAACAATGGCTATATTTTTATGGACATGATACAGCTAAGGGAGAAGATTGTTCTTCAGCTCTTTATCCTTGACATTTCCTCATAGTTCATGGTGAGGTCTCCCCGTATCTCTTATGGTTTGGATGATTCCTTTCATCAGCCTTTGTTTTGGGCTTTTGTCAGTTATCTGTTATTTGAATGTTAGGCTAGGCACTCTACTTGTTTCTGCCATGCTGTCTGTTTCTTGCCTTATCTTAACTCTCTAGTAGCTGTTTGTGTGCATCTGTTTGTCCTTGCAGACTTTCAAACTATCCCCCATACTATTCTTAGTGTTGTCTGCATACACAAGTTCTTGTGAACTGCCACAATAGTTTGTGCTTCTGTTCATCTTAAAGTAGGCTTGTTCTAGAGAAGCCTCTTTACCTGCTCATTGTCTCCAGAAGGATGATCTATATTGATTTCTCTACTATTAGTTTAGCGTTTAAGTACTAGAATTTTGGAATAGTCTTCCCTAATCCAGTGAGAGGACATTGGACTGTTGTTGGAAGTGAATTGTCCTCACAGCTTCAAGGCAGTCCTTGCAGCCATGCAGTGTCTGAGGCCTGTTTCATTTGAGTTTTTAAACATTTTAGGTATTTCAAACAACAAGCTTAAAGTTTCTGTCATGGAATTTCAAATATTTAAAGAAGTCTGAAGGGAGCAGTTTAGCTAAGCCACTTAAGAATATTGTAGAACAATGCATACCTAAAATACAAGAAAACAAAACAATAAATTACAGCTATTGTCTGACATTATCTTTTGACTTCAGAGTTCCTCTATTGAAACCCCTTCAAAGAAAATTGATAGAGGGGTCAGGACAATCCTAGTTTCAAGCTATTGCAATAAATATTTAGGATAGTCAAAAGCATGCTACTAGGTAGTAATTTTTGCTTTTATCTTTTTGTTTCTTATAGGTTAAATTGGAGAACAATTGTTTTTCAGAACAGCCTTAGCTGTTCTTGTCCCATTCTGCTTTCACGCTCTCAAGTGGAGTCTGGGCACAGTTCTCATGGACACTGTTCAGTACAATTATGAGAGGGATGTGGTAGAGACTCCTAAATGCTTCTGCAAGCCATCAGCTGCTACAAACAGGCTAGTGGCTCTTACGTTTGATTAGGCCTGGGCGGAACTCGCTGAGTTACCTAAAATCCACGTGAGATTCCGTTAAGTACAGTGAGTGGCAGAATTACAGTATGTCATGCTGTTCGCAATGATTTTTAGTACTGGAAGCTTGTCCAATGCTTTAAAATGAGCACAAGCAGCACCACGTGGTGTGGCAGTGGGTGCTACTTCTTTCCACCACTCAAGTAGATTTTCTACTCAAGAGGCAGCTTTTAATGCTAGTGGTAGCGACTTGCCTTGACCACTGATATTGAGAAATCTCACCGGTAGGTGGGGGGTCCAGTACTCGATTTTCTCACTGATGCGCACCACTTTAACATTGACAAGGTGCGCATGAGAAAAATCTCCATCACTTGCCAGAGCTGTTCTGGAGCTCAGAGAGGGCAAACTTCTGTGAACTCACCTGAATAGTGGAGTTTACCACCCGCCCTAGAATTCTGACACCTGGACAGCCTGAGGCAAAGGGCATTCAAACTAAAGGGAAACTTACTATTGCAACTCCCCTAAGTGCACCTATTGGGGCCTGGAATAACCTTCTGCCATAACCCATTTTTTTAATTACTCCCAACACCAACCTTAAGAGTTACCATATTGTTCCCTGGAAAGGAGTTAATAACATGCAACACTCTTGTAAGAAGATTCATGCCTGTACTATATTTTGTCTACTTTTATTTTTTCTAGCTTTCCTTTTTCCTCCCTTTCTCTCCAATTTCCTCAGTTTTGGATTAATGTTCTTCCTTTCGTAGTGCCTCTTTTACTCCCTTTCTTTTAGACACACTTTCTCTCCTGCTTGAACTGCACAGAGTACTTCTTTCAATGTAGTCATAGACCTCTCTCCATTGTGGTCTATCCTCACTTCTTGCACCGCTCCACTCCCTTTGCCTGTTGATTTTCTCATATGGTGGCATCCAGCGAACACGATTAGCTGCAGGTTTAAAGGTTCAGTGCATTTTTGTGTGGCATCTTTACTGTATGGAACTTTTTGGACTTGTGTCTTCCTCTCTTATATCCCTCTCTGAAAGTCTCTTCACTTACTCCAGGGTGAACACCACATATTGTACATTTGGTGTTTTAACAGTGCCTCAAGTGGGCTGCTTCTCTGTCACTTCTGGGTAGATCCTTTATAATAATCACTGTTGAATATCAGTTCCTACAATGGTTTGTCATCTCTAATGCTGTTGTGTACACTGCATATAATAACTCATGCTGGCTTAAAAGTGCCCTCAAAGGGTTGTTCTCATGTCTCTTATATCTCTCCTTGGTAGACTGCATATCACACTTCCTCATAGTTTAACATAGCCTCCAACTTGTTGTTCCACTATTATTCCTAAGTAACTCCTCCATCGCTCCTGGAACAACATGTATTATGCTCCTATGTGGTTTAACAATGTCTCTAATGGTTTGGCTCCTCTCCTGCACTGGCTGAGCGCCATACACCACAATTAATCCTACTGATGCATATCAGCTGTGTCTTCTATGCCTGATATTGCACACTCCAAAAGATGGTAAATACGTGCATGCACAACTACAACTATATTCACACTTTCCACAACACCCATGCTTATCAGCCACTATCGAAAATCATGCACGCCATTCATTTATCCCACACAGGATAAACCACAAACAACACCCTCTCTCCATCCACTCTGAGGGGCACCCAGGAACCTGATCAAAATTGGAATGCTTTACAACCTGATAAGGGTATGAAGTGCTATATAAATAATGTAATCTAACCACCCTCAGAAGGATCAACAAATCTCAAGCCTGATAGTACCTGCACCTGGTTCAACCCATGGCCATCTCAATTGTCAGACTGCAAATCTCATCTGCCTTTGACACTGTCTGATATTGTAAAATGAGTATGAGCTTGTTCACTTGGGCCCTCATTACAACCCTGGCGGTCGGTGTTAAAGCGGTGGTAATACCGCAAACAAGCTGGCAGGAAAAAAAATGGGATCACAACCGTGGTGGAAACCGCCAACAGAGACAGCCATTTTACCACTCCGACCGCCACGGCGGTAGAAACAAACAGCGCGGCGGTCACCGCCAACAGACATGCGGGAGACGAAGTACCGCCCACCCTATTACAAGAGGCCTATTCGCCACCTCACGACACTCAACGAGGAACCAGGACGCCATGGAGCCCGAACTTCATGTGTTACCCTTGTTGGTTTACCTCCTCTTCTATGAGGAGTACGAACGGCGGCGGCGACCACGGTGAGTACTGCGCCTACAACATAGGGGAGGACGGGAGGAAACAGAGTGACACACACACGCAACACCCCCACCCTCACCCTCACCACCACACACAACAACAGACACACAAATACATGCAGCAACATTACATATACACCCCCCACCCCCTGGAAGAACTGAAGGACAAAAGGAAATGATTGTAACCATTGTAATCAAGAAAAATCCAGTATTCAAAAGTCAAAACAAATATGTACACCAACTACACAAGTCCGGATAGTGTACTAATCATTGTCCGCGGACCACTGGACCCAAAATGCATGGGCGAGGCCCACACATGATACCTGACTCGAATAGGAGAGAACACCGCTGGGGAATCAGATTGAAAATATACAGGCACCTCAGGGGGAGGAAGAGGGGGGCACCTCAGCCTGATGAACGCACAATGCCACTACTGCACGAGGGGGCTCCATGATGTATCCTGGGGAGTGCAAAGCCACAGTCTCACAAGTCTTTCCAGGGGTGGTTTGCCCACTGCTTTATCCTGGGGAGTGCAAAGCCTCAGTCTCTCAAATCTCTCCAGTGGGTGGGTTGCCCACTGCTGCATCCTGGGGAGTGCAAAGGCACAGTCTCTCATGTCTTTCCAGTGGGTGGTTTGCCCACTGCTTTATCCTGGGGTGTGCAAAGCCACAGTCTCTCAAGTCTTTCCAGTGGGTGGTTTGCCCACTGCTTTATCATGGGGAGTGCAAAGCCACAGTCTCTCAAGTGGATGTCATTCTCCACTGGTTCTGGAGGGGGCCCGGTGCCCAGAGTGCTTCATCCCTCCAAGGACAGAGGTAGTGGATGTCATTCTCCACTGGTTCTGGAGGGGGCCTGGTGCCCAGAGTGCTTCATCCTGCCAAGGACAGAGGTAGTGGATGTATCTCTCCACTGGTTCTGGAGGGGGCATGGTGCTTAGAGTGTTCCATGTGCAGTGTGGCTGGTACAATTCCCTCACCTGGGTGTGCGTGCCATGAGACTGGCGAGGTTCAAGTAGCATGATACGCCATGGAGGCAGTGACACACCCCACACTGCTGCGGCTGCGCCTTTCACCTGCAGGTGTAAACAGTGATGGAAGAAATGCCTCACAGAAGCTGCCCAGGTCCAGGAACTCTCCTCCAGCCTCTGATGACTGACCACTGGGGATGGTAGCCATGTCAGCGGTGGTGCCTGTGTCCGAGGACGCCGCGGGGACGGTAGCAGTGCTTGCGGCGGTGTCTGTTGCGGTGGTGCTTGCTGCGGTGTCTTTTGCGGTGGTGCTTGCTGCGGTGTCTGTTGCGGCGGTGCTTGCAGCTGGTGGCGGTGCTGGCGCCGGTGCATGGGTCAGCACCTGCAGAGGGACACAGCAGGACGTTTCCTGCAGCCTCGGATGGCTGCCGCTGGGGACTGTTGCTGAGGCTGTAGATGTGCTGAGGGCGGTGCAGGTGCCGGTGCAGGTGGCGGTTGTGGTGGCGGGGCAGCTAGCGGTGTTCGCAGCTGTACAGGTTGGCGTGGTCTTGGACAGAAAGTGTTGCACTGGTCCCTCAGTTGGTGCCACCAGGCCCTCTCCTGACCTGCTCTTCAGCTTTTGGCCCTTCCCCGGCTCTGATGGTGCCGCAGTTGTCTTGCCACTATCCCCCTTGGTTTTTGCTGAGCCCTTGGTGGCTGGTACTTTCGGCTTTTCCCTCCAGGATGTGGGCACCTTTTTCACCTTGGCAGGTGGCGGAATGTTCTTGCCCTCGCTACGTGGCACACTGGCAGCCCTGATGGGTGGTGCACTCCATGACCCCGCAGTTGCTGGCACCACTGTGCCTGGGGATTTGGTGGCTGAGCTGCTGGGCTGGGACCTCGAAAGCCCTAGGGGAAGGACGGGGGGAGGTGTAGAGAAGAGGTCAATGTTAGCCAGGAAGAGCTTCTTAGACACACTGGGATGGGAAGATGGAGGGAATTTGGGAGTGGATGTCGAGGTAGTGGTTGTAGTAGGTGTACGTCTGCTGAATTTGGTTGAAGGTCCATGGGCCGGAGGCTGTTGTGAGGTGGATGGCTGTTGGGTGGGTGTGTGCCTGCGTTTGTGTACTTTGGGAGGAAGGCTCAGTGACACACTGGGAGAGGACACTGGGGATGTGTGCATGGTAGTGGGGGTGGTGAGTGCACATGAGCAGTGTGTGGTGATGGGCGTGCTGGTGATGGAGGCAGTGGCTGAGGATGTAGTGCATACAGGTGTGAGTGGAGACGAGACTGGGAGGGAGGAGGAGGAAGTGGAGGAGGGGGACACAGTGGAGGCTGTGGATGTTGCTGTGTCTGCATGGGGATGGTGCTCGTGTTAGTGCCTGTGGGATGTGTGGTGCTTATGTTTGCCTGAGCCACTCTTGTGTGTTGATGAATGTGCATGCTGGTCTTATGGTGTGCTTGGGATAGGCTGAGGTACAGGGGATTGGGTCTGGGTGGAGGAAGTTGGAAGGGGGAGGCTGGACAAATGGACAATGGCTGCCATTAGTGCTGAGGCCAGAGCCTGAAATGCTCTCTGTTGGGCTGCCTGCCCAGAATGAATGCCCTCCAGGTATGCATTTGTTTGTTGCAAATGCCTCTCGACACCCTGGATGGCATTCACAATGGTAGATTGCCCAACAGTGAGGGATCTCAGGAGGTCAATAGCCTCCTCACTGAGGGCAGCAGGGCTGACTGGGGCAGGGCCTGAGGTGCCTGGGGTGAAGGAGATGCCCACCCTCCTGGGTGAGCGGGCACGGGACACACGCTGAGGGGCTGCTGGGAGGGTGGTACTGGTAGGGGGGTGTCGGTTGTACCTGTTGATGCGGTGGGCACAGAGGTGCCCACCACCGCAAAGGGAGCTCCCATCAGAGGAGGAGTCGCTGTCACTGCTGTCTGCTCCTGTCCCCGCCGTGGAACTCCCCTCACCCTCCGTCCCACTGGTGGCTTCAGACTCCACTGTTTCGCCCTCCTGGGCCAAGTGAGTTGCAGCACCCTCCTGCTCCGGTGCCAATGCTCCTCCGCCTGATGATGCTATTGCACACAAGAACAGGAAGACCACAAAAAGGGGGGGAAGACAGAAGAAAGACATGTTCAGTGCATGCAATACCACTACCTTTGGTGGACACAACACACATGGAGCAGCAATCTGCACTACGCCATGCACTAACAGTTCCTAGACATTTCAGCTGACCATGGGGTCCGAGGCCTAAGACCAATCGCTGCACACCTGGAAGTCATGGGAGCCTGACTAGATGTAGATGGCTCTTACCACTGGTGGGGGTTGGGGTGCCACATAGCCTGCCTCACCAGGGACCTTGCCTACAAACTTCGCCCTGACCTAGGGGAACCCACTGCCCACCTTCCCCACCCTGACACCTCGTATTGCGCGCTGAGTCAGCTGAATGAGAGTGTACTCACCCCCTTGTGGCTGCTGTGATGCCCTCAAGCACCCATCCAACTCCGGAAATGCCACTGCCAGGATCCGGAATATCAGGGGGGTCATGGTGCGATGGGCACCCCTCCCACGTTGGGAGGCCATCCCCAGCTGGGCCTCCGCCGTCACTTGCCCCAGCGGGGCAGGTCCTCCCATCTTTTATGGCAGTGGGTGCTCTGTCTGTGGTAGACCCCCAGGGTCCAGACGTCCTTGGTGATGGCATGCCAAATACCCTTCGTCTGGTGGGCGCTGACCTAGAGGAATGGTACAGGGGGAAAAGGAAATTACTTACCCGTCCGGACCGTCATACTCATTGCCCCCCAGTTCCCACCCTTGCCCTTGCACACAAACACTCCCCATCTGCACATGCAGGGCTCAGCTCCCCCCATGTATCTTCCATCCACACCACTCAAAACAGGCATTGCCCATGCAGCATGCTCACAGTGTACTCACCTGTTTGTCTGGAGGACCGTACAGTTGCATGTACTGGGGAGGACCCCATCCACTATTTTCTCCAACTCCTCCGAAGTGAAAGCAGGGGCTTTTTCCCCAGACACATGAGCCATCGTCGCTTCCAGACTGAGGTCACAGCAACACTTGCAGTGTAGGTTCTCTCCTGTTGGAGGTCAGGTATCAAGTGAGTGAACAAAAAGAAAACGGCCGTCACCGCCGGCGTACATCGTTATTGACTCCTGGGACCCATAGGGCCCACTGTTAACCAATACAGAATTGCGCTGCGGTCTTCGACCACCCACCGCAACGGTGTAGAACGCCAGCGCAGTCACCTCATATCCCCTTGTCCCACCTTACAGGTCAGGCAGATGCCATTTCAGGGGGCCACATGGGATGGATGTTAACTGCGTCACACATATCTAGGCCGGGAATATAGACAGATACCAGCACGTTTCTGAAAATAAAACATTGTGATACCTCAGTGTTAGATGACTCTCTGCTCGCTGTTCTCGTCCATAGGGCACGTCCGCTGGGGAAGGTGATGAGATGGCGGCATCCTCCGGTGTACAGAACCCTGGTGGACCTGTCGACAATGGAAGAGAGGCACATGCTGGTCACATACAGACTTGATTGTGCAACAATCCAGGAACTGTGTGCCCAGTTGAAGCCGGACCTGATGTCAGCTATCCGCCATCCCACAGGAATCCCCCCTCTAGTGCAGGTCCTGTCTGTACTCCATTTCTTGGCCAGTGGGCCTTTTCAAACAACAGCGGCATGGCATCAGGGACGTCCCAGCCAATGTCCTCAAACGTGTTGTCCAGAGTGTTATCTGCCCTGCTGAAACGCATGCGCAGCTACATCGTTTTCCCTCAGGTGGAGGATTTGCCCACAGTGAAAGGTGACTTCGATGCCCTGGGACATATCCCCAACATCATTGGTGCCATTGATGGGACACATGTGGCATTGCCCCCCCCCTGGCAGAAATGAACAGGTGTACAGAAAAAAGGAAGAGCTACCATTCGATGAATGTGCAGATTGTGTGTTTGGCAGACCAGTACATCTACCATGTCAATGCCAAGTATCCTGGCTCAGTGCATGACGCTTACATTTTGAGGAATAGCAGCATCCCTTATGTGAAGGGCCAACTCCAGAGGCACTGTGTGTGGCTAATAGGTGAGGTCAAGGTCCCAATACAGTTGACATAGGTGTCTGGGTATGGGGTTGTCCCTAAGGGTTAGTGTGTGTCTAACAGTTGTCCCTCGACATTTGCAGGTGACTCTGGTTACCCCAACCTGTCATGGCTACTGACCCCAGTGAGGAATCCCAGGACAAGGGCAGAGGAATGCTACAAAGAGGCACATGGGTGAACTAGGAGGGTGATCGAACGCACCTTCGGCCTCCTGAAGGCCAGATTCTGGTGCCTCCATCTGACAGGTGGATCCCTTTACTACTCAACGAAGAAGGTGTGCCAGATAATCGTGGCCTGCTGTATGCTACACAACCTGGCTTTGCGACACCAGGTGCCTTTTCTGCAGAAGGATGGACCAGATGGCGGTCTTGTGGCAGCTGTGGAGCCTGTTGACAGTGAAGACGAGGAGGGAGAAGAAGAGGATATCGACAACCGAAACAACATCATCAGGCAATACTTCCAGTTAGACAGTGAGTTGTTGACTGGGGTTGGTTATGGGCTTTACCCCCCTCCGGTGTACTGGACTGCAGAGAAGTGGCCCTCAATCTAGCCAGGATGTGCCTGCAAGATAATTCTCTGCATGTATGTTTAACAACCAGCAATAGTTATTGTTTATATTGTTTTTTTGTAACCTGTTTACAGCATTCGCTTACCAGTCAGCCGCATTCGAGATATAGTGTGCATGGCGGAAATTTAGCACAGTGACTTGTCTTACCATGTCCTACCTTTGTTCAACCTTTTGTCGCTGCTGTCCATTACTTGAGGCCATCAGAGTCAGCACTTATTGCTGTCTCAGTAGGTTCTCTCGAAAACAGTATGCTGTCATAGGCCATTCCATGCCTGAGCCAACGGAATGACTGAAGTCTGAGCAGCAGCTTGTCAAGCTGCCTACGTTTTTCTTTACTTTATTGTTTCAATCTGAATGGACATTTCTAAGCATTGTAACCATGCAACACTATTTCCTTGCACGCTAATGTTTAATGTTTCTTGTTATGTAGAAATAAAATGCAAATAAACAGATTCCTGAAAATAAAATCAGGCAATACTTCCAGTGAGACACAGGTAAGAAGATGCCACTGCTTCCCACATCTCATTCTATTGTTGGAACTAGCATAAGTGTGTCATTTTCATTTAGTATATGGACCCTGACTTGTCACTTTGACTTTCCATTTCACAGATTTGGGTCCCACTTTGTGCCCTCTGCTATGTTTACTGCTGGCCTACAGCTATGTTACATTGGTATGTGAACAAGTAAATTGACATTGCTATTTTCCATAGTTATTGCAATTACACATTTGTGAAAGCACAGACTGACTCCAGATTGTTTTGTGATTGAAGTGTGTTTATTCCTGTGCAAATAAGTGGAGGGGGTTGTAAAATGGGCTGGGGTGATGGTGGAGGAATGTCCATGCCAGAGTCCAGTCTATTCGTTTCACAGGTACATTGTCCAAAGGGGCATAGGAAGTGGAGCAATGGCAGTTTAAGAATGGACAGGGTGACATACTGGAACAGAAGGGTGACATTCAGGGGGGTCTTATTTCCTGCCGGGGGTCTTGGCAATGTTCTGTGTCTTGTTCCTGGATCTCAGGGACCATTTGCGGGGTGGTTCCCCATCCGCAGGGGGTGGGGTGCTGGTGTCCTGTTGTTCCTGTGGCGGTTCCTCCTGTCCACTTGCGCCGGCGGAGGTGGAGGACTGTTCATCGTCCAGGCTAGTGTCAGGGGCTCGTTGGTGTGCCACTGTGTCCCTCCTGGTGTTGAGAAGGTCTGCCAGCAACCCTGCAATGGGGACCAGGGTGGTGTTGATGGACTTCAAGTCCTCCCTGATCCCCAGGTAGTGTTCCTCCTGCAGCCGCTGGGTCTCCTGAAACTTGGCCTGTACCGTGCCCATGGTCTCCTGGGAATGGTGGTAAGCTCCCATGATGTTGGAGAGTGCCTCGTGGAGAGTGGGTTCCCTGGGCCTGTCCTCCCCCTGTTGCACAGCAGTCCTCCCAGTTTCCCTGTTATCCTCTGCCTCTGTCCCTTGAACCGTGTGCCCACTGCCAATGCCCCCAGGTCCCTGATCTTCTTGGGTTGGTGGGTTTGCCTGGGTTCCCTGTAGTTGTGGACACACTGCTGATTGACGTGTCCTGGGGACAGAGGGATGGGCCCGCTGGGTGGATGCTGTGCTGGTGTTTCCTGAGGGGGGAGGCTCTGTGATGGCTTGTGACAGTGTCAGGGGAACCAACTGTCCCGAGGTCCCAGATGGGCCTGGCTGGTCATCTTGATCCAGTTGTGCAGAACTGCTGTCATCACTGTGGGCCTCTTCTGTGGGGGGACTGGATATGTCTGGCACCTCCTGTCTGGTGACGTTGGGTAGGGGTCCTGTTGGGGTGTAAATGCATAATTATTGTATGTGTGTGTGCCATCGTGTGCAATGGGTGGTTGGCCCTGTACTCCAGTGCTTGCATTATTGGCTTGGTCCTTGTGTGATTGGTGATTTTGGAGCATGTGTGAGTCTCTGTAGTGGACATGCTTGGGTGATGGGTGCCCATGAATTGGTGTCACATGCAGGGCTTGGTTTTGGGATGTGTGGTTGTGTTGGTGGGGTATCTGTGGGTTGTTGGGGTGATGGGTGTGAGGGTAAGGGTGGGAGTATGTGATGGCAAGCAGGTAGGGTGGGGGGGATATAGTAGTAAAGATTTGCTTTACCAGAGTCCAGTCCTCCTGCTACTCCTGGTAGGCCCTCAGAATGCAGTATAGCCAGGACTTTTTCCTCTCATGTTGTTAGTTGTGGGGGAGGAGGTGGGGGTCCACCGCCAGTCCTCTGTACAGCAATCTGGTGTCTGGAGACCACGGAACGCACCTACCCCCGTAGGTCGTTCCATCCTTTCTGAAGTCATCCCTAGTTCTTGGATGCTGTCCCACTGCGTTGACCCTGCAGACAATTCTGCGCCATAGCACTATCTTCCTTGCAATGGAGGTCTGCTGCACCTGTGATTCGAATAGCTGTGGCTCTACCCGTACGATTTCCTCCACCATGACCTTGAGCTCCTGCTCAGAGAACCTGGGGTGTTGTTGAGGTGCCACGATGTGGTGTGGGTGATGTGTGAAGTGGTGTCTGTTGTGATGTGTGAGGGGGTGTGTTGGTGTGTGTTGTTTTAGGTGCGTGGATGTTGTGTAAGTGATGGAGTTGTGTGTCTGTCGATGCTGGTGTCGTTTTTGGTAGTGTATCTCTCTGGCATGGTTTCAAAATTCTGGTAGTAAGGGTTTGTGGGTGATATGGGTGTGTGCTTCATATTGGATTGGGCGTGTGGGAGTGGTGTGTGTATGTGTATCAGGTGTGTGTATTTTGAATTCTCCAATGTGGTTGTGTTTTGTATATGTGTGTGTATTTTGAGCTTGGCAGTGTGTACCGCCAATGGATTACCGTGGTTGAAAAACCGCCGCGTTGATTCGTGGGTCGTGATACTGTGGCCGTATTCCTGTTGGCGTGACGGTGTGGATTTTGTTATCGCCAGTTTATCACTGACCTTTAGTGTGGCAGACTTATGTGGGTGTCTGTATTGTGGCGGATTCCGGGCTGTGGGTCGTAATACCTGTAGCGGAATTCCGCAGCCGCATCGGTATGTTGGCGGTCTTCTGCATGGCGGTAAGCGGGATTTACCGCCAGGGTTGTAATGAGGGCCTTAATCTGCAATTTGTAAATGTCCAACATAAGGTATAGGCCTCATTGATACATAAACAATACACAGCCAATTCATACATACAGATGTGACTCTGTGCATTGTGAACAACTAAGACCACGTTGATCAAATGTCTGGACACTACACCATGTAACAATCTGCATGCATATCTGAGTCACGGGCTTTGGAGCTACTTATGACTTCTCTGATGGTCATACTAACACCCTCATCAAGTATTCTTAACCTCACAGTTCCCCACTTAATAACTTTAATTACATCACCTAACAAACATAAAGTCATGTGAAGTATTGATTGATTAGATCAGCCCTGATGTCTCCAGTTTCATCCTCCTAATACTCATCCTCACTTAGCAAATTTGCATTCTCACCGACAGGAATTGCTGGCTCCCCCTCTCATCTGGTATGAATGGGATTTTACGTCTCAGGACGAGGCTCTGGAGCGTGCAGCAGGCAACAATAATTTGGCATACTTTAATGGGTGAGTGGAGGAGGGTTCCTCAAGACTTATCGATGCAGCGGAATCTTGCCTTCAGGAGCCCAAAAGTCCGCTCCACAACACGCCTTGTCCTTCCGTGGGCCTCATTGAAGCAGACTTCCCCTGGCGAGGGTGGGTACCTCACTAGTGTCAATAACCAACGACGGTTTGGGTAGCCAGAGTTCACTGTAAGAAAAAGTTACAACAGGCCAAACATAAATCTTTTGCATCCAAATATCTAGTAGCAGACATAAGTTACAGGCACACATTACATATGTGACTTACCAACCAGCCAGGCCCTCTCTGTGTATTGTTGTGTCAGTAGCAGTGGGGTATTGCTGTTCCGCATGATAAAGGAATCATGGACTGACTCAGGGTACCTTGCACAAACTAGTGAAATGTAGAGGTCAGCCAAACAAACCACTTAGACATTAATGGAGTGGAAATATTTCCTGTTCCTAAATACCTGTGCATTGGCATTTGGGGGTACCAAGGCTACATGGGTGCCATCTATGGCTCCAACCACATGTGAAATGTGTCCCGAAGCATAGAAATTAGCCTTTACATGGGCCAAATCTTCATGTTGTGGAAATCAGATGTAGCTGTCCAGGTGTTTCAACAATGCATACAGTACAGCCTTCAAGAGTAGAATAAGCATATGCTTAGACATCCCTGCAGTTAGGGCCATGGTATTTTGGAAGGAGCCTATTGCCAGGAAGGGCAGCACTGACATTACTTGTACAATGGGACGTATTCTATGTGGATTACGAATGGCAGACATCCGATCTGGCTCCCAACCAATGACAAAGATCCATGATTGTATGCTTATCAAGGCAGTAGATCTGAATCACATGTCGCTCATCCATGGTCTGCAGGTCTGCTAGTGGACAGTACACTGGGGTGTGTCTCGCACTTCTTATGACAGGGTAACCATGTGGGAGAAAACCATTATGTATGTGTATCAATCATCTGTGCAGCATAAGTATGATCACACCTATGTCACATATGATGCTAAATATTGAAACATGAAACTGTACATATGTTGTACACAGCACATACCTAGGCAAATAATGGCTTAAAACTGCATTCACAGCCCTAACCCTTATCATGTTTTTAAAATGGAGAAATATGTCAATGACAGTCTATGTGACATTAACTTTCTTAACATGTTGCACATGTTTGGTACACCAATATCATTTTCAGATTGTCATTACTCTGCTGACAATACTATTACATGTGCATAACTCGGGTAACATCAGTTTTATGTCCTGTACATAATAAATGCACATTTCAACATGTTTGCTTAAAGCCAGCAGTGAACACAATGTTGTGGATGTGTTTCACAGCTTGTGCCGCAACTTTTAAAAAATATGTGTTCAGATTTGAGCCTTAAAATGGGTGCTGCCTGACCTACTGTACTGGACATTAGGAAGTGACCTAACTCCGCCGGTGGATGTCATTGTGGCAGTAGGTTGATACAATCATGGTGGTCATTGTCATTCAAACACCTTGCGGCTTTTGGTGGCCTTGAGTTAATGGTGATATCCACTGGTAGTGACAGTCTTGTATGTGGCAGACATGACCGCCATCTCATACTTCATCTCTCACTTTACTCCAGACACTGTTGCCAGCTAGACCTCCACAACCCGAGCTGCTGTGTACTGCCTCTGGGAGCAATCATGCCATGTCCTGCAGGTGATAAGGCCCCTGCCTTCTTGGCAGAAGATCTGGACAAGCTTGTGGAGGAGGTCCTACCCCTGTATGACCAGCTCTATGATGCACCAGAGGAGCAGGTAAGTGCAATGCAATACCATTGTTTGAACTGTTGAGTGTATGATGATGTTTGGGACATGTGGTTGAATGAAGGAATGAGGTAATATGTGTGGGTAGATGGACATGTGCACATGTGCATAGATAGATTATGACATAGTACAGAGTGTGTGATGTATGTACCCTGACCCACCGACATACTGTATGACATGATAATTGAAGGTGGTATGAGAAATATTTGGACAGATATACAGTGTTTACAGATATGCTTTGGTCTGGTCATATGTTTCAAGCTGACACCTGGTGCTGGATGTGTATGTTGTATGTCTGTCTCTATGTCACACATGGACTGACTACAGGTGGTTATTCCTCATTGAAGAGGATGTTGAAGGCAGTCTGTGTATGGCTACTTGCACTAACCTGCTTGTTTTGGTATAGTGCTTGTGGACATGACATTCTCTTCTTTTCTGTGTCATCCATGCAGGTCAACACCCATAAAAAAAAGGGGATTTGGTGTGCCATAGCCAAGAAAGTGCATACCCTGGGTGTCCACAGCCGGCACAGCACCCACTGTAGGAAGTCGTGGGAAGACCTGAGATGCTGGGCCTGGAAGACTGCAGAGGCCCAGCTGGGGATGTCCTCCCAAGGAGGAAGGGGTGCCTGTCAGACCTTGACCCCCCAATGGCCCACATATTGGTGGTGGCCCACCCAGAGTTGGATGGGCATTTGAGGGCAACACAGCAGCCACAAGGCGGTAGATACAAACTTAACACATTTTCAACCCTTTACCAGGTTAATGTATGAGTTAAAAAGATTCTAAGCTCTGACAGTGTGGTAAGTGCAAAGGGTCAAAGATCTCCAAGAACACATAGATATACAGTCCTCAACATTGGTACACAAGTGTGCACATTCTATTGTGTATAGGGACACATTAATCACCTATGTGGTACCCTCTGTACAGAAGCATCTGATAATACACATGTGACTGTGTCATATGTGTACCACTATACAGCTTTTCATATTCTGCTGGTTGTTCCTTCCCACCTAAAGATCAATACTCCCAATATCATGATGGTAAGTTGTCCAGGTTTTTGCCCCCTGTCCATTCCAATGTTTATTGATACATGTCTATGTGCAACATAGAGTCTGACAATTTAATGTCATTCCTACATTGAATAAGGTTTATGATGAGTGACAGCATCATGTGAGGTTGTGATGTGCATCTGACATTTCACACGCCATACTTGCAAAACGTATTCAGACCTGTTACAAGGTGTACCCCCTTGGTAAGTGAGAGATGTACATAGGCCTCTGTAATGTGTCATATGAGTAGACATCCTACATGTAGGTAAACATGGAGGTATACCAAGACTCCTATTGGATCACCTACATTGATGTCAGAGCTATGAATGTTAGTGCCTTGTTCATGTTCTTTAGGTAGGAAATGGCTACACAACTAGTTCCTCAGCCATTGTGTTGTAGGCATGATAAATAGGCCAATACATCTTATATACAGTTAAAATCTTAACTGTTTTTTGCCAACATCATGTGTAAAAGTAAGGTTCTGTCATAGATCTGCATTGTAATGAGTTTTAAACGTACTTTCTGTTGCTATTTTGGATATGTTTTGATCCTTTGTTTTATGGAAAACTATTGTTTACACTGACTACATTGTGGTGCAGGTGTGGAAGTTCACATACACATGTGAGCAGAATGGTATGCATCGTCAGGCATTTGGCTTGCATCAAGGTGTATGTCCCTGTCATGGTAGCCTCAGATGTGGTGTGTGTCTCTCACATTTTTTCCCAAACAGATGTAAGGCCAGTCATGTCTGATGTGTGGATATTGATGTTGCCACTCAGTCACTGGGCTCTTGATCGAATAATAGCATGATGCGTTGAACTATATGTCACCTTCATGACAGGTATTCACTCTATTGAAATGGCAGTTATAGTACCTGTGGTTGTGTGTGGGTAAATGCTCTGAGATAATTAGGCCCTTTTAATTGTGCTATACTTTGTTTTCAGGAGGACAATGACTTAGATTACTTGGTCCACTAAGTATGTAACATCCTTTTCTACGTCACTATTGGCACACGTGCAGGTGACATGTGTTCTGACTCTTTCATAATCCAAATTTGGACATGCCAATTAGAGTAGTTGCATGTTTGCAAATTTCCATTGTGAATGTTGTGAACTCAGTGACAGGAAGTGGGTATGGTTAGTATGCAACATGCTGTCTTGTGTTGACTATACAATAAGGTCCCTTGCCTGGTACATGACATTAGGCCAAATTGTTAGTATGTGTTAATTTTGTGTATATAAAGTATGTGATAACCCTACCTCACTTTCTGTTTTCCAGCATCAGTATCAGCTGGTGAAGGATACGTGGCATAGCTGAGAGGGGAAGATGCTGGACACGGGACCTCCAGTCATGAGAACACCGACACCAAGGGACCCAGTGGCCTGGAGGTCAAGAGGAGTGCCCTGGGGGAGACTGGATCCAGTTCTTCATCTTCAGGATCTTCCTCTAGTGGACACTCCCAGGTGGTGGCATACCCATCTGGAACCACCCCAGCACCATCTCTGTCCACCACCCCCCATTCTATCACTGCCCCCCGTAGCTCCCCACCCAGTTGGCTGTGCCCGCTTACCCAGGAAGGTGGGCGTCTCCTTTGCCGCAGGCACCTCTGCCCCAGCCCCTGTTAGCCCTGCTACCCTCAGTGAGGAGGTCTATCTGTATGGGTCAGTCGACCATAGTGAATGGAATTCAACGACTGGCAACTCAGATACAACAGAGTAATGCATTCCTGGGGGGCATTCACTGTGCACTGGCTGGCCTACAGAGATCATTTCAGGCTCTGGCCTCCTCACTGATGGCAGCCAGTCACCCTTTGTCTACCGCCCCCCTCCACCTTCCTCTTTCCAGTAATCCATTCCCTGACCCAGCCAAAGCACACAAACAGACAGGCTTGCATCTACTTCACAGCGAAGGATAACGCAGACAAACCAAAGCCCCTCATGACACACCACCGGCATGCACACAAGCAACATATACCTGCACACACAACAACAGTCACAACCTGCCCTGAAACCCCCAACAACGCCAGCATCACCAACACCACACCTGACACACCTGCAGACACCCCACCGACATTCACAGATCCAGCCACCACACCAATCCTACTCGCAGACACCACCCCAGAAGACCTGCATACATTGACCACAGTCACCACACCTGCAGACACCACAACCACTGACATGCCTACATGCAGCACATCCACCATACCTGCAATCACTTCCGGAATAGACAGCCACCTACCCACCATGGCATCCCATTGCCCCCCTCAGCCTAAGACACATAAACATCATCATTCACCCACTCAACAGTCACCCACAACCCACAAGCATACCTCCCACAAACACACACCCAAGACATCCCCACCAACACCTCATACAACCACTCCCTCTCCCTCCACACCCAAACCTTTTTGTTATGCCTGTCCCTGTGTGTGCAAAAATTCTTTCCTCTTGGAGTTTGACCTTTTCCCTCCTTCTTTCCCCTGTGACATCCCTAAACATTCAGTTTCCCTCCCCAAGGCCATCCCTTCCACCTCCAAGGCCTCCTCCACCCCCCTGCCAGTACTCATGCCGCTCACCCGCTAAGAAGTTGTACTCTCCCAAGAAAGGCCAATCCTCCCCAAGCCTAAACCTAACCCCCCAAGCCAAAGCCCAAACCCTCTTCTCCCAAGCCTAAGCCCAACCCCCTTGAACCCCCACCCCGCATATCTTCCCTGAAGCACCCGCCTGTCCCCTTGATGCCCCTACCTGTAGAGGTTACATGGCAGTCAGGAGTCAAGCTGGGATTCCATTACGCACCTTTGGTGCACAATCTGTGTACTATAAACTGGCATATGGCCTTTGACTTCAATCTTATTTATTTACAAAATATATTCAGACCAACCAGTTGTTGGTTTCCTGGTTACATCTTTGTCCTGCATTTCGTTTTGTAAGTTTGTGCTGCTCCTGGCTGACATTGGTTGTGTGCGAGTATTTGTGTGCGTGTGGTGCTTGTGCTTCCTGTATTGTGTGGGCAGTATGGAAGGGTGAGTGCAGTGCTTTTGTCCCCCAGGAATAGGGTATGTGTTGTGTGATGGGCATGTGTATGCAGCAGACACTTTGTTGTGATGGAATTGTGTGGTGTTTGTGATGACATGTGTTTGTTTTTGTGGTGTCTGGCTTTGTGTGCTTTGAATGTGTGTGTGTGTGCATGAATTGTGCATGGTTTGATAGTTAAGATGTGATGTGTGGCGATTGGTAAGTTGTATGATTGTGTAATAGTGTGTGTTCATTCCCTGTTGATTGTACATTGTGTTGTATGTGTGATGTGTCCCTGGCTAGTGTCGGTTGTGAGTGCTTGCCAATGTGTTAGTGATGGTGTGGTTGTGGTGGTGTTGTGACATGTTGTTATGTTGTATGGTATTGTGTGAGAATGGGCCTGTGCTATGTTGCAGAGTGTAAGTGTGTGTTCGTGACATGTGGTGTGTGTATGTGTGTGTGGTGGCTGCAGTGTGTGTGTGCTTTGTATGTGTGGGTGTCTTTGTAGCTGTTTTTGAGTGTGCGTCAGTGTACTGTTACGTGTGACTGTTGCCCTCGCACCCCGTTCTCTATGGTATGTTATGTTACTGTATAAAATGTGACAATATACAATGGTAAGGGGCAAGTGTGTGTACTTATGGTTGTTCTTGTCATCGACGATGAAGATTCTGTTGTCTTTCTGCAAACAGGAGCAGTGGGACGGGGACTTTTCCTTCCCTGCGTTAAGCCCTTTTCTCCGCTCAGGATTCTTACCAATGATCAGAGCAGGGCACCACATAGGTATGGGCCCAGTGGTGGGGACTGAGGACTGTCATATTCTTTGGCGGATCAGACGTCACCAGATTTACGGCTTTAAACAGAAGCTGCTCTATTTGTAAATGAATTGTGCTTTACTGAGATCCCGGGGGGGCAGGCATCTATTACAGCTTTAAACATGTCTGCTAAGTATTGTGATTATTAGAAATGTCCAGAATAAATTACTGGATACCAGGGAGTTTGAATGCATTAATTGGAGGGCGGGGAAGGCTCATTTTGAACATCCAGTTTTGCACTCATATTCAAGTGTGAAAATGATGTGTTTTCCGCTGCAACCATGGATTTAGTAAGAAATAGTAAAGAGTGAAGGTGACATGTTTCCTGATGCAGCTATAGATTCTGTCAAAAACTGAAATTCTGAATTGGCATGCTATGCCGTTGGTGATTGTAACAATTTTACCTATCCTAGGTTCTGTTCATGAACATACACGTGTGATTTATTGCTGTATGGACTGGTAATGATACAACACGCGTGTGAATTGTACAATGTTTTTTTAAATTTGGAAATGTGATCTTTTGGAAACATGTTCAAAATTAATTTAAAGTGTTTAGTTTTATCAGTGACTGTTGCAAACGAGTTACTTGGTAGTATTTTGTGCTATATTCTGCACAATGTGAGTATATATGGAGCAACAAAATGGAGATTGTTTAGATTGAGAAAGGCTGTGGATCAGCCGACTCGCGTCTCTTTTTAGGGTCGAGAGCACGTAAGCACTCTGGCCCCTGTTGTAATCTTTCTGTGAGCTTTTAACCACACCCATCAGTTTGGTTGGTTCGTGGACTTGTCTTTTAAAATTCACTTGATTTCATTAGTAAAAGGCATGCATAAGCCTTTTCCAGTTTTTAGCCCTCCTCCACAGCACTGGTAAACTACTGAAAACATATGGGGCTCTGTGTTTTCCGAATGGCTTCTGCACTATTTCTTTTTATTTCCTACACAGCATGGTCTCGCTGGGCAGTAGTAGAGCGCTTTGCATGACATCGACCCTGTTCCTTGGATAATCCTACTTTTGCTGGTTAAATGGATAATTCTACTTTTGCCAGTTACATGGATAATTGCAATTTTGCCGGTATGTTTCACTGCAAGCGAGCTGTTTCCTTTTCTGCGTTTCCTTCACGCTCATGGCAACCGTCTGCTCGCATATGTGAAACTGTTTTACTTCTCATTATCAGTTTTTTTGGCAAGAAAAGTCCAGTTAGGAGTTTACAACACTAATAGCTCTAACTTGTTATTTTTTTTGGCAGGACTGGTTGTTTTGAAGCGGTGGGTTAGATTAACCCTATCCTTCTTGCTCTTCTTCCCCATTGCTGAAACATACATCTAATGTATTTTAAGCTGTTTAATGCTGAGCCCAAGCGTGTAATCAATAGACAAGCAAAAAAAAACACCCGTGCTCCTTCTCACTGTTACACGCTTGATGTGGGTCAGCCTCTGCCTCCATCAGAAAATGGGCATAGCTGGAGGAAATATACAGGTCATTGCCTCCAAAGACCTCTTGTAAAGATATAACGATTTACAGAATATATATCCCAAATAGTTGTGCCACTTTCAGTTGCTTTAAGGGAATGAGAGACCTGGGAGATGCGCACTACACTCAGGGCTGGCTTTAGGACTGGTGGCGCCCTGTGCGACAGTTAATTTTGGTGCCCCCCCACCTCATGACCTCCTCCTCGGTTTCACTCACTACCACCCGGAAAATGTGCCCCTCATCTCTCCATCACTCCCCTGTCACATACATTCATGTGTTTTAAAGCACTTTTAAAGGCTGGCTTTACAAATCCACTCAGCTATCCATATAAAATATAGGGGCATATTTAAGAGCCTTTAGCACCATTTTAATGCCACATTTGCATCATTTTTTTACGCTAACGTGCCGTTAGAAGGCCAAAAACGCCATGCCATATTTACAAAGTGGCGCAATGCATGCATTGTGCCACTTTGTAACCCTTTGCACTACATTATGCCTGCGCCAGGCATAATGTATGCGAAGGTGGCATTGCCCTCATTAGGAGAAGCCAAATAAATGGAGCAAAGAAATCTGACAGATTTCTTTGCATCATTTTCTTCCTGCACTTTTAACGCCTGCTCAGAGCAGGCATTAGAAGGAGGCTTCCATTGGTTACAATGGGCCTCTGGGTGCTTTGCAGGATTAGCGCCAACATTTTTTATGCTAATCCTACAAAGCTCCGGACTAGATTAAACAATTCTGACGCTGGTCCCCTAACTACCGCCATAGTGCGCCGCATTTTAAATATGATGCACACATGGTGGCGTTAGGGTGGGCGCTAAGGGGTGCAAGGAAAGTGGCGCTGCACTATATGCCCCATAGTCCTGTTTTTGGCAGCAGGCATATTAACCCTCTATGTTATTAAATATTGAGTCAAAGCTGCAGCTAGCCAAAACTCCCATCTCTCTCCCTGGCAGGAACATTAATCACAAGAGGTATCTTGACATTTTAATTGTTTCCTGAAGGCTGGACGCACAGGAACTTTTCAGCAGGTACTTCTAAATCGCAGGTTTCGGAAGTTATTGTTAAACACAGCACTCCCCTGAGGTCAGCACCCGGTGCACCGCAAAAGCCGGCCCTGAATACACTGTTGCCAAACTGTGTTAAAAGCTGCTGAGACTGCAGGGGTGGTGGACTAGTTTAGGTACGACATTTGCATCACAGATTGTCTACAAATTATTTTTCTCACGTCATGTGATTAGCAGATTGTACTACTGTGTCGAAATGAGAATTGGTGGTTAAGAATGTGCCTTTTATTTCAATTTAAATCTAAACAAAGTTCTAAAATGCATTTAATGAAAGTAATACAAATGATGTCATTAATTTATTTTTCCATTTGTATTTTATCCACTACATTTCAACCAGCTCTACTTATGTAATAAAGATTAGGAAGCCACAAATAACTATCCTTAGGTAACACATTAGTGACTTGCAGGACTTTTCTATGACATATCTAAGGACAATAGCAGTACATGGGATGATGGGTATGTAGAAATAGTGAGTAACACAGACCAAAGGAGGTGACTGACGTTGTATAAAACGATGATGTTTTGTGATGGCTAGATAGTAAAAGAAAAATCCAATAGAGACATTACATACCACAGTTTCAGAACCAACCTACTTGCACATTTGATCCGATCTGCACAGTTGAGAATATATCAATTAAATAACAATCTGTACATTTCTTTCTTTCGAGCTTGAATGAGCACCAGTTTTAACTCTAACCATGCTAATCCATAAAAGGTAAACATATTGGCCACGGTCGAATATCTACATTTTGGCAACGTGTTCTCGAATAAATGCTGAATCTCGGCTTGGTGAACGCTGCTTAATTCTAAAAATATGAAATAATTCGTTCAATGTGCATCCCTATGGCTTTTCTATTTTCTAAATCACATATGAATTTTTAAATAATATGACAGAATATTATCGTATTTCTAATATTGGTGATCCAGAAAAGATAAACAAACATATTTTGATCTTCTTATTGAGCTTATGCAGAGCTGCCTTGATCTGATTACGGTGATTAACAGCGCTTAATTTGTAAAAAAACAAAAAAACAAAGCAGGACTGTTTTTAGGTCAAGCACGCAAGCCTCTGGCCTGTTGTATTCTATTGCTGGGCTTTTAACCACACCCATCACTATCTCTCGTTTATGGGCTTGCCGTTCAAAAATCCTTTGTTATCATTGGTAAATGCTTTACGTTTTTCCTCCTTGGGACAGTTTTGTCACCCCTTGGCCGGCGATCCTGTTACGTGGATAATTGCACGTTTGCCGATACGTTTAACTGCGATCAAACTTATTTTTCCTTTTGCGCTCATGCTCACGCTCTAGGTAGCCATGGTGCTTTGAATTGGC
This sequence comes from Pleurodeles waltl, assembly GCF_031143425.1. Taxonomy (NCBI): domain Eukaryota; kingdom Metazoa; phylum Chordata; class Amphibia; order Caudata; family Salamandridae; genus Pleurodeles; species Pleurodeles waltl. The sequence continues at coordinate 1,018,594,892 of NC_090444.1, read as the reverse complement.
TTGCTTATGTCAACTGTTTTACTTTTCATTTTTAATGGGTAAGAAAAGTCTAGTTAGGAATTTACAACACTAACAGCTTTAACTCGAGCAAATGCAAGACCCATTGGACTCCAGTCTTGGAGTGCATGCGCTCTCTTCATTTGGGAGGTTTTGTGGCAAAATATATATATATATATATATATATATATATATATATTGTTTTTTTTTTACTGAAAAAAAGGTTACAGGGACGTCATAGTTAGGTTCTGAATTTACTCGTACAAAACCAGAGAAATTCTCAGCAGTTATAGTTCTTTCAAGTAACTGTAACTCGCGCCCTAGGGTAACTATAACTCGCGCCTATGCCATGCACAGTTTTCTTAGCAATAATTTTATTGCAAATGTTGCAGTGATAATATCAAAGATGCCACACAAGATCTCATCAATGATATAATATGTGGACTAATTGGCTGTGCATGGCAAAGGCATGCGTCATAGTTACCTAAGGGCGCAAGTTATAGTTACTTGAAAGAAATCTAACTATAACTGCTGAATTGCTATGGTTTTATACAAGCAAAATCAGAACCTAACTATAATGTCCATGTAACCTTTGCTTTTTTCAGTGTATTTCTATGTTTTTTTAACATAAAGTAATTTTAATTGCTATTTGTTATTCCAAGCCCCAATGGGCACAGTCGGTGTTGGTTGCAAGGCCAAGCCCTTGTAACCCAGCACACAGGTTGGCCACAGGGCCTGTCTCTCTCAGTGGATCTGTGAGTGGGTGCATGAGTGGGTTTGAAAGTGGGTGTGTGAGTCTTTGAGTGGGTCTGAGTGGGTACATACGTGTTTGAGTGGGTGTGTGAGTGGGCGCCTGAGTCTCACAGAAATTAAATCTCAACAAAGAAGGTGTCCATGTTGAAGCTCCACTTCTGTAAAGTACTAGTCATCCTAACTTAGTGCACATGGCCAAGGCAAAGCAAGTGTGCTTTCTCTTCATTTCCACCTTGAAATGGCAAGGATGGAGGTGTTTCCATCCTTGCCATTTTTTTAGCGCAACATCTCATGTAGTGACTGTGATGAGTGGGTTCTTTCTTGTCAACTGCTGCTGAGACCCAACACCTGCACGTATACCTAAAGACCATGCATTACTGTGGGGTTGGGTGGTTATAGGGGGTTGGCCGCAGAGCCTGGCCATAGGCTAGGCCCTGCAGTTAAACCCCACTGTGTACAGCCAAAGGCCATGCGTGGCAGTGGTTGAATTAATGTATAGTAGTTAAAAATAGTTTATGTTAAAAAAACAATAGAAATTCACTGAAAAAAACAAAGGTCACAGTTATGTTATAGTTAGGCTCACACTTTAAACATACAAAACCATAGAATTTCATCTGTTATAGTTAGAGTTATCTCAAATAACTATAACTTGTGCCCTAAATTAACTCATGCCCTCGCGATGCACTGCTAATTACCCACAAATTACAGCATTCGTGACATCTTTGATAATATCATTGATATTATCAATGTACAATTTTGGGAAAAGAATTGTGCATGGCAGGGGAGCGAGTTACAGTTACCTTAGGGCATGAGTTACTTGAAATAACTCTAACCTTAACAGCTGACTTTATATGGTTTTGTGTGTGTATAATCTGAACCCAGCTATAACGTTCCTGTAACCTTTGGTGTTTTAGTGAATTTCTATGTTTTCTTTGAATTTTATTTCCTAACCGTGACATCTCTGCAACCTCTGGTTTTATATATATATATATATATATATATATATATATATATATATATATAGAGAGAGAGATAGATAGATTATATATATATATATATATATAAAAAAGTAAACCAAAAGTTGCAGGGACGTTATAGTTAGGAAATAGAATTTAAAAAAACATAGAAATTCACTCAAAAAACAAGTTACAGGATTGTTATAGTTAGGTTCACATTTTAAACATACCAAACCATAGAAATTCATCTGTTATAGTTAGAGTTATCTCTAGTAACTATGGCCCTCATTACAACCCTGGCGGTCGGTATTAAAGCAGCCTAAACACCGCCAACAGACCGGCGGTAAAAACAAAATGGGATCACGACACCTGCGGAAACCGCCAACATAGCCACTTTAACACTCCGACCGCCACGGAGGTAGCAACAAACACAGCAGCGGTCACCGCCAACAGACAGGTGGAAAACAATGTACCACCCACTGTATTACAAGGCACCAATCCGCCAGCTTTTCCGGGGCGGTACCAGCGCCATCAAAAGCACAGCAGAAACTGAACAATGAAGGGGAACCACTCACCTCTCGACACTCCACGAAGAACCAGGATGCCATGGAGCCCAAATTGCAGATCCTCCCCATGTCGGTGTATCTACTAATACACCACGAAGTAGAAAGAAGGCGGTGATGGTGAGTACTGCACCTAACACACAGGGGAGGGGAGGAGGGAAAAGAGAGTGACACACACACGCGGCTCGCAACAAGCACACACCCCACCCACACCCACAACACCATACACACAAACACATCCAACAACAATACAGATACACCCCTTCACCCCCTGGAAGAACGCAAGGACAAAAGGAAATGAGTCTAACCAGTGTTATATTGGAACATTCAGATATATCAAGAGAAAAGCAAATAATCAGTATATACAAATATTTACATTATGTACACAAGGCCGTGCACTGTCCCTTGTGAATGTCTGTTGACCAGTGGTCCCAAAAAGAATGGGCAAAGCCCACAGATGACACCTGCCTCAAAACGGAGAGAACACTGCAGGGGCATCAGGTCGGAAAAACACAGGCATCTCAGGGGCAAGGGGGGGCACCTCAGCCGGAAGATGGTACAGCGCCATTGCTCCTCGAGGGGGCTCCTTGCCCACTGCTTGGTCCTGGGGAGTGCAAAGCCACAGTCTCTCAAGTCTCTCAAGTGGGTAGTTTGCCCACTACTTGGTCCTGGGGAGTGCAAAGCCACAGTCTCTCAAGTCTCTCAAGTGGGTGGGTTGCCCACTGCTTGGTCCTGGGGAGTGCAAAGCCACAGTCTCTCAAGTCTCTCAATTTGGTGGTTTGCCCACTGCTTGTTCCTGGGGAGTGCAAAGCCACAGTCTCTCAAGCGGGTGACATGTTCCACTGGTTCTGGAGGGGGCTTTGTGCCCAGAGTGCTTCATCCTTGCCAAGGATTGGGTGAGTGGATGCCTTTCTCCACTGGCTCTGGAGGGAGCTTTTTGCCCAGTGATGCTGCACCTGGGGTGTGGCAGTTATCATTCTCTCACCTGGGTGTCTGAGCCACGTGATGTACCTGGAACAGGTAGCATGATACTCCATAGAGGCAGAGCCACACTCCATCCTGTGGTGACTTAGGCTGCCAAGTGCTGGTTGTGCCAGTGCTGTAGGTTGTGCCTCAAGTGGTGTGTCCAGGGTCCAGGACGTCACCTGCAACCTCGGACGGCTGCCCACTGGTGATGCTGCTGATGCCCGACAGAGTGGTACCAGCTGGGCACGTGGCGGTGCAGATAGTGCTGCAGGTGGCGGTGGCTGCGGCAGAGATGCTGCCGGTGATGGCCATGGTGCAAGTGTCTGTTGTGGTGGAGGGAGACACCATGCCGTCTCCAGCAGCCTCGGATGGCTGATCCTTGGGGAGGATGCTGCAGACTGACGTTGTGGCAGCGGTGGTGCAGGTGGTGGTGCAGGTGGCAGTGCAGGTGGCAGGGCAGGTGGCGGTGCAGGTGGCAGTCATTGTGGCGGTGGTGACTGTGGTACAGGTCGCTGGTATCCCTGACGAAATGGCAGTCACCAGCCCCTCACCAGGTGGCATCGTGCCCTGAGGTGACTTGCCCTTTGTCTTGTGGCCCTCCCCACCTTGGCAGTCGCTGCTGGGACCTTGGCACTGGCCTCTCTGTGTTTGGGTGAGGCCTTGATGGGTGGTTGGTGCGACTTTTCTCTGCTGGAAGCCGGACCCTTTTTAACCTTTGCAGGTGGTGGAATAGGGTGGTCCTTCACATTTGTAGGTGGCACACTGGCAGCTCTGACGGGTGCCCCCTTTGATCCACCCCGACTTGCACGGATTCACAGCAGACGCAGATGTGGTCTCTGAGGTGCTGGGCTGGGATCTAGACATCCTGGCCCTAGGGGACGGATGGGGGGGAGGTGTAGGTAAGAGGTTCAAGTTAGCCAGGAAATGTTTTTAGACACACTGGGATGGGAAGATGGAGGGGGTGTGGGAGTGGAGGAAGAGGTAGTGGTTGTAGGAGGTGTACGTCTGCTGAGTTTGGGTGAAGGTGCATGGCCTGGAGGCTGCTGTGAGGTGGATGGCTGTTGAGTGGGTGTGTGCCTTCGTTTGTGTACTTTGGGAGGAGGGCTCACAGACACACTGGGAGAGGACACTGGGGATGTGTGAATGGTAGTGGGGGTGGTGATTGCACATGAGCGGTGTGTTATGATGGGTGTGCTGGTGATGGAGGCAGTGCTTGATGATGTAGTGCATGCAGGTGTGAGTGGAGACGAGACTGTGAGGTAGGTGGAGAACGTGGAGGAGGGGGACACAGTGGAGGAAGTGGATGTTGGTATGTGTGCATGGATATGGTGCTTGTGTGAGTGCCTGTGTGATGTGTAGTGCTTATGTTTTCCTGAGCCACTTTTGTCTGTAGATGTGTGTGCATGCTGGTCTGATGGTGTGCTTGGGATAGGATGAGGTAGAGGGCATTGGGTCTGGGTAGTGGAAGTTGGAGGGGGGAGGCTCGACACAGGGAAAATGGCTGCCATCAGTGCTGAGGCCAGAGCCTGAAATGCTCTCTGTTGGGCCGCCACGCCAGAATGAATGCTTCATGCAATGTTTGCTGCAAATGCCTCTTGACTCCCTTGACACCCTTGATGGCATTCAGAATGGTTGACTGCCCAACAGTGAGGGATTTCAGGCGGTCAATAGCCTCCTCACTGAGGTCAGCAGGGCTGACTGGGGCAGGGCCTGAGGGTCCTGGGGCAAAGGAGATGCCCACCCTCCTGGGTGAATGGGCACAGGAAACACACTGAGGGGCTGCAGGGAGGGCGGTGCTGGTAGGGGGGGTGGCGGCTGTACCTGTTGTTGGGGTGGGGACTGAGATGTCCGCCACCACCAGGGAGCTTCCATCAGAGGAGGAGTTGCTGTCACTGGTATCCCCTCCTGTCCCAGTCGTGGAGCTCACCTCGCCCTCCATTCCACTGGTGCCATCACCCTCTGTGGATTCACCCTCCTGGGCCATGTCGGATGCAGCTCCCTCCGTTGCCGGTGCCTCTGCTCCTCCGCCAGATGATGCTAATGCACATAAGGACAGTGTGACAAAACTAAAAGGGGGGAAAGACAGAGGACGCACATGATCAATGCCAGCAACACCACTACCATTGGCGGACACAACACACACAGAGCTGCCCTGTGCACTAAGCCTTGCCCTCCCAGTCACTATGGTAGTCATCACCCCTGGGGTACAATGCCTAACGCCAACATATGCACACCTGACACCCACAGGACCCTGCACACTAATAGCTTCCCAATTGCACCATTGGGGTAGGGGTGCTTCTGAGTCTGCAAACAAGGGAGCTACCCTGGCATGACCACCCTGGCCTAGGGGTACCCACAGCCCACACCCCCTACCCAGATCCCTCCTAAACCGCACAGAGTCAGCTTTATGACACTGTACTCACCCCCTTTTGGCTGCTGTGATGCCCTCTAGTGCCCATCTAACTCCGGATAGGCCACCGCCAGGATGCAGAACATCAGGGGGGTCATGGTGCGACGGGCACCCTTTCCACGTTGGGAGGCTAGCCCCAGCTGGTCCTCCGCCGTCTTCTTGCTCTGGCGGCGCAGGCCCTCCCATCTCTTGCGGCAGTGGTTGCTCCATCTGTGATATAGCCCCAGTGTCCGCACTTCCTTGGCGATGGCATGCCAAATACCCTTCTTCTGGTGAGCGCTGACATAGAGGCAAAGTACAGGAGGAAAGGAAATTACTCACCTGTCCTGACCATTATACTCATTGACCACCAATTCCCACCCATGCCCTGATGCACATATTTGACCATCCTCAAATGCAGCCCTCAGCCCCCCCAACATGTGGCTTCCATCCACAGCACTCCAAACAGGCATTGCCCACGCATAATGCTCACAGTGTACTCACCTGTTTGTCTGGAGGACTGTAGAGTAGCATGTACTGGGGGAGGACCCCATCCACCAGTTTACCAACTCCTCCGCAGTGAAAGCAGAGGCCCTTTCCCCAGACACATGAGCCATTGTCGCTTCCAGACTCAGGTCACAGCAGCACTTGCAGTGTAGGTCCTCTCCTGTTGATGGTCAGGTATCAAGTGAGTGAACAGATAGAAAATGGCAGTCATGTCTGCAGCGTTACATACCGTCACCGCCGGCGTACATGGCCATTGGCTCCTGGAATCCATAGGGCCCAATGATAAGCAATGCTGAGTTGCGCAGCGGTCTTGGACTGCTTACCGTGACACTGCCCAATGCCAGCGCAGTTACCTCATTTCCTCTTGTCCCTCCTCACAAGTCAGGTAGCCGCCATTTCAGGGGTGCACATGGCATGGCACCTAACTGCATCACAGCACATATTGGCACATATTCAGACTAAAAGTTTCTCACACACGGATTTACTAACATTACTGCAGACACAGTTGTGCTACCTATGTGGTAAATGGCCATCTGCTCGCCGTTCTCCTCCATAGGCTACAACCGCTGGGGCAGATGATGAGATGGTGGCATCCTCCGGTGTACAGACCCCTGGTGGACCTGTCGTCAATGGAAGACAGACACATCATAATCACATACAGACTTGATCGTGCCACAATCCAAGACCTGTGTGCCCAATTGGAGCCAGACCTGATGTCATCTGTCCGCCAGCCCACAGGTATCCCCCCTCTAGTGCGGGTCCGGTCAGTGCTCCATTTCCTGGCAAGTGGCTCCTTTCAAACTACAGTGGCCATGGCATCTGGGATGTCTCAGCCAATGTTTTCTAAGGTGTTGACCAGAGTTTTGTCTGCCCTGCTGAAACACTTGCACAGCTACATCGTTTTCCCCCAGGTGGAGGATTTGTCCACAGTGAAAGCTGACTTCTATGCCCTGGGACATATCCACAACATCACTGGTGCCATTGATGGTACACATGTGGCATTTTTCCCCGGCCCGCAGAAATGAACAAGTGTACAGAAATAGAAAAAGCTACCATTCGATGAATGTGAAAATGGTGTGTTTGGCGGACCAGTACATCTCCCATGTGAATGCCAAGTATCCTGGCTCTGTGCAGGACGCCTATATCTTGTGGAACAGCAGAATCCCTTATGTGATGGGCCAACTCCAGAGGCACCAGGTGTGGCTAATAGGTGAGCCCAAGGTCCCCACACAGTATGAGTAGGTATCTGGGTATGGGTAGTCTATAAGGGTTAGTGTGTGTCTAACAGGTATCCATCGAAATTTGCAGGTGACTCTGGTTACGCCAACCTCTCATGGCTACTGACCCCAGTGAGGAATGCCAGGATAAGGGCAGAGTACCGCTACAATGAGGCACATGGCTGAACTAGGCGTATTATTGAAAGGACGTTCGGCTTCCTGAAGGCCAGATTCCGGTGCCTCCATCTAACAGGTGGCTCCCTATACTACTCACCGAAGAACGTGTGCCAGGTAATCGTGGCATGCTGCATGTTGCACAACCTGGCATTGAGACGCCAGGTGCCTTTTCTGCAGGAGGATGAGCCTGGTGATGGTCTTGTGGCAGCGGTGGAGCCTGTGGACAGTGAGGAAGAGGAGGCAGAGGAAGAAGATATTGACAACAGAACGAACATCATCATGCAGTACTTCCAGTGACACACAGGTAAGAGACTGTAACTCCTCCCCCATTTCAGAATACTGTAGGACATTGTACATGTCAGCCTCTTCACCTCTGTCTATGGACACTGACTGTTCCCTTTGGATTTACATTTTGCAGATCTGGGTACCACATTCTGCCTTCTCCTATATGTACTGCTGCCCAACAACTGTCATACATTGGTATGAATAAATGAACATTTACATTGCTATTTGTTGCTAATGTTGTAATAATACATTTGTGAAAGATCAGACTGACTCCAGATTGGTTTGTGATTAAAGGGTGTTAATTTAGGGGCTAATGAGCATTGGGGTATGTGCAAGGGGCTAGGGTGATGGTGGAGGAAGGTCCATAGTAGTGTCCAGTCTTTTGGTATCAGAGGTGCATTGTCCAATGGGGCATAGGAAGGGGAGTACTGGCAGTTCAAGATGGACAGGGTGACATAGTGGGACTGAAGGGTGACAATCAGGAGAGTCTTATTTCCTGGCGGGGTCTTGACAATGTTCTCTGTCTTCTGACTGGATCGCAGGGACTATTTCCGGGGTGGGTCTCCTTCTGAAGGGGGTGGAATGCTGGTGGCCTGTTGTTCCTGTGGCAGTGCCTCCTGTCCACTAGCACCGGTGGAGGTGGAAGGCTGTTCCTTGGTTTGGCTAGTGTCAGGGGCCCTTTGTTGTGCCACTGCCTCCATCATGATCTTGCCCATATCTTCCAGCACCCCTGCTATGGTGATCAAGATGGTGTAGATTTTGGTGAGGTCATCCCTGATCCCCATGTAGTGTCCCTCCTGCAGATGCTGGGTCTCCTGAAACTTGGCCAGTACTGTGCCCATTGTCTCCCGGGAATGGTGGTATGCTCCCATGATGTTGGTGAGTACCTCATGGAGAGTGGGTTCCCTGGGCTGTCCTCTCTCTGTTGAACAACAGTCCTCCCAGCTTCCCTGTTGTCCTGTGCCTCTGTGCCCTGAACCGTGTGCCCACTGACCCCAGGTCCCTGATCGTCCTGGGTTAGTGGGTTTGCCTGGAGTCCCTGTAGTGGTGGACACAATGGGGGTCATTCCGACCCCGGCGGTCCTTGGATGCGGGAGCAGCGCCAACAGGCTGGCGGTGCTCCTCAGGACATTCTGACCGCGGCGGTTCAGCCGCGGTCAGAACAGGAAAACCGGCGGTCTCCCGCCGGTTTTCCGCTGTCCTGCAGAATCCTCCATGGTGGCGCAGCTTGCTGCGCCGCCATGGGGATTCTGACACCCCATACCGCCATCCTGTTCCTGGCGGGTCACCCGCCAGGAACATGTTGGCGGTATGGGGTGTTGTGGGGCCCCTGGGGGCCCCTGCAGTGCCCATGCCAATGGCATGGGCACTGCAGCGGCCCCCGTAAGAGGGCCCCACTTTGTATTTCAGTGTCTGCTTTGCAGACACTGAAATACGCGACGGGTGCCACTGCACCCGTCGCACATACCCACTCTGCCGGTTCCATTCGGAGCCGCCTTCCTCGTGGGGAGGGGTTTCCCGCTGGGCTGGCGGGCGGCCTTCTGGCGGTCGCCCGCCAGCCCAGCGGGAAAGCCAGAATGGCCTCCGCGGTCTTTTGACTGCGGAGCGGCCATATGGCCGCTCCCTCCAGGCGGGCGGCTCCCGCCACCCGCGGGGGTCAGAATGACCCCCAATGTGTATTGATGTGTCCTGGGGACAGTTGCATGGGCCCGCTGGGTGGGTGCTGTGTTGGTATTTATTAAGGGGGGGTAGGAGTAGGGGTTTGTGATGGCATGCAGGTAGGGTGGGGGAGAAAGTAGTAAAGATTTGACTTACCAGAGTCCAGTCCTCCTTCTACTCCTGTGAGGCCCTCAGGATGCATGATCGCCAAGACTTGCTCCTCCCATGTTGTTAGTTGTGGGGGAGGATGTGGGGGTCCACCGCCAGTCCTCTGTACAGCAATCTGGTGTTTTGAAACCACGGAACGTACCTTCCCCCGTAGGTCGTTCCACCGCTTCCTGATGTCATCTCTGGTTCTGGGATGCTGTCCCACTGCGTTGACCCTGTCTACAATTCTCTGCCATAGCTCCATCTTCCTTGCAATGGAGGTCTGCTGCACCTGTTCTCCGAATAGCTGTGGCTCTACACGGATGATTTCCTCCACCATGACCCTGAGTTCCTCCTCAGAAAACATGGGGTGTCTTTGAGGTGCCATGATGTGGTGTATGTGATGTGTGCGGTGATGTGTGGAGTGATGTGTTGGGGTGTGTGCTGTGAGGTGCATGGATGGTGTATGTGTGATTGTGTTCTGTGCCTCTGGATGATGGGGTGGTCTTTGCTTTTCTCTCTCTCTGCTTGGTCAACATTTTTTTGCTGTAAGGGGTTGTGGGTAATGTAGGTGTGTGTTTTATATTGGATTGGGTGTGTGGGTGTGGTGTGTGTCTGTGTGTCAGGTGTATGTATTTTGAATTGCCCAATGTGGTTTTGTTTTGTAAGTGTGTGTATATTTTGAGCGCAACGGTGTGTACTGTCAATGGTTTACTGTGGTTGAAAGACCGCCGCTTTGATTCGTGGGTCCTGATACTGTGGGCATATTCCTGTTGGCGTGATGGTGTGGGTTTTGCTATCGCCAGTTTATCACTGACCTTTGGTCTGGTGGACTTGTGTGGGTGTCTGTATTGTGGCAGATTTCTCTGTGTGGGTCATAATACCCGTAGCACAATACTGCCGCGGTCAGGGTATGTTGGCGGCCGTCGGCATGGCGGTAAGCGGGATCTTCTGCAAGGGTTGTAATGAGGGCCTACATCTCGTGCCCTAAGGTAACTATAACTCGCCCCCCGTCAGGTACAGTTTTCTTGTCAAAATTTGTACTACTAATATTAGATTGATATTATCAATGATGTTATCAAAGATGTCATGAGTGCCATACTTTGTTGGGTAGTTAGCAGTGCATGGCAAAGGCACGAGTTACATTTACCTTAGGGCCCGAGTTATATTTCCAAAAAAATCTTACATTCACTTCAGCTGCTGTCTGGAAGGTTTTGGGGAAACAGTCAAGCAGGGGCAGAGAACGCTTTTTCCACATTAATTTTTCCATATGGGGTTTGAACAGCAATAGTTCCCGAACCACAGGACGGAATTACACTAGATTTGACAAAAAGGTTGCTCTTTGTCCACAAAGAGGCCTTTTTGTTATTTGGTGTAAATCGATTCAGTAGTTTTAGAGAAATTAAAGAAAATGCAAATTTGTGTATATATATACAGGGAGTGCAGAATTATTAGGCAAATGAGTATTTTGACCACATCATCCTCTTTATGCATGTTGTCTTATTCCAAGCTGTATAGGCTCGAAAGCCTACTACCAATTAAGCATATTAGGTGATGTGCATCTCTGTAATGAGAAGGGGTGTGGTCTAATGACATCAACACCCTATATCAGGTGTGCATAATTATTAGGCAACTTCCTTTCCTTTGGCAAAATGGGTCAAAAGAAGGACTTGACAGGCTCAGAAAAGTCAAAAATAGTGAGATATCTTGCAGAGGGATGCAGCACTCTTAAAATTGCAAAGCTTCTGAAGCGTGATCATCGAACAATCAAGCGTTTCATTCAAAATAGTCAACAGGGTCGCAAGAAGCGTGTGGAAAAACCAAGGCGCAAAATAACTGCCCATGAACTGAGAAAAGTCAAGCGTGCAGCTGCCACGATGCCACTTGCCACCAGTTTGGCCATATTTCAGAGCTGCAACATCACTGGAGTGCCCAAAAGCACAAGGTGTGCAATACTCAGAGACATGGGCAAGGTAAGAAAGGCTGAAAGACGACCACCACTGAACAAGACACACAAGCTGAAACGTCAAGACTGGGCCAAGAAATATCTCAAGACTGATTTTTATAAGGTTTTATGGACTGATGAAATGAGAGTGAGTCTTGATGGGCCAGATGGATGGGCCCGTGGCTGGATTGGTAAAGGGCAGAGAGCTCCAGTCCGACTCAGACGCCATCAAGGTGGAGGTGGAGTACTGGTTTGGGCTGGTATCATCAAAGATGAGCTTGTGGGACCTTTTCGGGTTGAGGATGGAGTCAAGCTCAACTCCCAGTCCTACTGCCAGTTCCTGGAAGACACCTTCTTCAAGCAGTGGTACAGGAAGAAGTCTGCATCCTTCAAGAAAAACATGATTTTCATGCAGGACAATGCTCCATCACACGCGTCCAAGTACTCCACAGCGTGGCTGGCAAGAAAGGGTATAAAAGAAGGAAATCTAATGACATGGCCTCCTTGTTCACCTGATCTGAACCCCATTGAGAACCTGTGGTCCATCATCAAATGTGAGATTTACAAGGAGGGAAAACAGTACACCTCTCTGAACAGTGTCTGGGAGGCTGTGGTTGCTGCTGCACGCAATGTTGATGGTGAACAGATCAAAAAACTGACAGCATCCATGGATGGCAGGCTTTTGAGTGTCCTTGCAAAGAAAGGTGGCTATATTGGTCACTGATTTGTTTTTGTTTTGTTTTTGAATGTCAGAAATGTATATTTGTGAATGTTGAGATGTTATATTGGTTTCACTGGTAATAATAAATAATTGAAATGGGTATATATTTTTTTTTTGTTAAGTTGCCTAATAATTATGCACAGTAATAGTCACCTGCACACACAGATATCCCCCTAACATAGCTAAAACTAAAAACAAACTAAAAACTACTTCCAAAAATATTCAGCTTTGATATTAATGAGTTTTTTGGGTTCATTGAGAACATGGTTGTTGTTCAATAATAAAATTAATCCTCAAAAATACAACTTGCCTAATAATTCTGCACTCCCTGTATATATATATATATATATATATATATATATATATATACAGGGATGCGAAGGCTTCGCAAACCCTCCCACTATCGCAACAATGAAGTGTTGGCAGTCATCAAAAAGGTGTGGAAAAAAAAAAAAAAAAAGGGTCCAGGGTAGAGTCACCCTGACCCTTTTGCTCTGGTTCTGGGGCCCCAGAGGGATTCCCCCCCAGAGCTAAAATCATTTTTTTAAATGTTCTCCTTGAATTGTGGCCGATCTGGAAATTTAAAAAGAAAAAAAAAAACAAGCATGGATTCCGGTGCCTGCTGTTTCTGAAGCCCCTAGTAGGCTGAGTTCGTCCCCCCGCTGCTCTGGGGACTGCCACCTCCCAAGGGCAAAAACAGCTATGTGTGTGGGGGCCATCTGGCTCCTCTACTGTCCCAGGGACAGCTACCTCGCCGGGGTATTATACTGATTTGATGCGGGGGCAATCGCATTTCAGCTACATCGCCTTTCTCGATGCCAATTATATCTAAACAAAAAACATGCTGCACTGCCATTGCGGAATCAATCTAAGAACATCCAAAAAGAACTTTTCAATGTCCACAGCTCCCAGGTTTCCTATCTTGCCATATTTAAAAAAGGTTGAGACTTTAAGTAGTCCCAATGCCGGTGCTTTTCTGTAAGTACATTATTACCACACAATGTTAATGTTCATACACACCATGTAATATTGGTGAGATTACAACATCGTTAGTTTATCAAGGGAGCACTTTTCTCAGAAAGAAATAATTCTCTGTTCCCATCGTTCAGAGTTCAACTGCCATATCTCTAGTGCAAATCTCTGCATTGAAAAGTTTTCGTAACCTTCACCAAACATTCAGTAATGTTGACATCATGTCAGCAGAAAAGACACTTCCTCCACTCTTCAGGCGGATGAGGCAATACAATTATTTTACAAGTCTCACCAAATATATATATATATATATATATATATATATATATATATATATATATATAGTGCAATGACTCACAGTGCTTGGCATACAGTACATTGGTGTAGAGTGAACTGGCTTGTTGTAGAATGGGTGGTGCCATAGAGTAGAGTGGAGTGATGTATCATTATATGTACATAGGTGCCACGGTATTCTGGAAACTTTTTTCCCTTTGTGTACAAAGTTTACTACAGACCGGCATGTCTTCATGTACATTTATAATGCAATACATATCACATTCTCATTTGGCTGCATTTAATTTTTGTAAAAACTTGCAGTAGCCAATAATATGGGGTTTTGTCATTTTTTTCTATCATTTTGTACCACAGTATACTGTGAAATTACTACAGTGTACCATGGCCTAGTTTTTAATGGCTTAGGGCCTGACGTAGATTTTGGCAGATGGGTTACTTTTACACAAACTTGAAAGATATCCCCTCCACCGTATTACGATCTCCATAGCCTATTATGGGATTGGGATATCCGTCACATTTGAGATGGAGTAACATCCTCTACCAAACTCTAAATCAGGTCCTTAATACCTTAAATGTACTCAACCAATTTTTCTCAAATAACATAAAGTACCAAGTCCACACCATAATCCACATTTTTCCACATTTCATGTAAATCCTTTCATCCATTTGGCCTGTGTTTCCCCAAAAAAACTATGAAAGATGTGCTTTGCGCTGCCTTAATGAATCACTGAATCTTTTTTGGAGAAATAGCAATACATCTGCAAAATTTTGTGGTGATTAATCAAATGGTGGCAAAGTTATTAGCAAGCAAAAATCCAAGAAATTCCTGTCTCTGGAAATCCTCACTATATTGCCTCTCTGTGATTATAGTAAGGATTTCCAGAGATAAACGTACAAATTGCCTATCAACATGCTGAGATGATGGAGGTGTTCAACTCTGAGAAAGAAGTCCCCCAAAGAAGGTCAATCTGCCTATCAAAAGTGGACTGTCTGCCCTAACTAGAGATCAACATGATGTTTCCTGCAGTGAAATGGCTAAAGGAACACACAGAAGAGAGATCTTGAAATATAAGGTATGGTTCATGTCATGCTCACATGGTATTGTATTGAAACTTATATTGCCTGCTAAAAATGTTTGACACATTACTATTGACAACAGCATCTCCTGAACTGTGTTGCAGTTGTCATGCAGAATATAAATAGGCCTTCAGTCTACACGCCTCTCTGGATTTACAATATTCCTTATTTTTTGATAAGCCAATGTAATTGCTTTTGTAATAATAGGTAATACATTCCATTTCAGATACAATACTTCAATTGCAATGGCATATCTCCTATACTCCCCTCTCTTCTTCAGAAACCTTTCAATTGGTATTCTCCAGGAAATAGGAAGACCTCTATTTGCCCCAGATTTTTGTATGCTTCTGTGGGAAACCTCTGACATGGTATATTGGCTGTTCCTGTTTAGTGCATCAGTCCACCTTTCTCTGCCATTCTATCAGTGTGGGGGTGGGGTGCCCTCTACATGCATGGGGTATTCTGTTTGGCAATTAACATGGTCACTCCTAACATTATTTGCTCACATTGGTGCCCCCCAAGATCTTCCCTTATCATCAGCAGGCCTAACCTTGGGGTCAGGTCCGCCACTCTATCCACGACACAACATAGGGAAGTGTTCATTCAATGCCCTATTAAAACCCATTAGGTGGGGGCAGGCACACACCACTTAGAAGAAATCTGCTTAGCTTGAATGCATTAGGTGCATCGAAAGCAGGTTGGTGCAGGCGGTCTCCCATCCTTCCACAAAGTCTAAGCTGCAAAGTACATCATATTTAGATACTGTCACTTAATCAGCCACAGCCTGGAACAGATGATTAGTAGCGAGGAGCCAACCTAGCATCCTGCCAGTCTACATCCTCCATGGGACTTTTTCACCCCTGTCTTTTCTGTCACAGATGCGAGATCACAGCTGGTGTATTGTGTACCAACTTGTGGCACATTTGGACTATTGCACCCTTCTCAAGATGTCCCATAAGTACTTTAGCTTCAAGCGAGCTGTGATTAGGAAGCTCAGCTGGGCCTTGTATGTGGCAGGAGAGGGCATGACAGATTTGCAGATACTTGTGGAATTGCATGCAGGATAGGGAGAAGTGCCTGGTGGGGGTCTTGAAATGATTGAAGGTGGTCCACAAACCAGACTTCCCACAGTAGGGTGAAACCATTTTCATCCCAGTGTGAAAATCTCTCAATCCGACAGTGTGGAGCAGCAACCCTCATTCCTACAGTGGGGTGGGTTGTGTGAGTTTCCTTTCCCAACCTGTGAAGCAGTTCTAATGATCATTGCTGTCATGCCTGGAAGGTTGATGGGAAGTGGGGCTAAAAAGAATAGTTGCAGGATATCATCTAGCCCGAGGCAGAAGATTTCCTGGCAGTAGATCTCGTCATCCCTCCTTCCTGTCAATCATTCATTAATTACCCACCGTCCCCAATCCCCGGTCATAAATTGATTGTCTATATTTATGCAAAGCTATTCAGAGTGTCCTGCCCTTCCAAAGAAAGGCCCTGATCAGTGAGATAATGTCCCGGAACCATCAGTTGAGAATGTCAAACAAGAAATATTGGAGGGGGTAGAAGAATCTATGAAGTGTTGTCATCTTAAAAAGCCTTCCCATTATGTTAAGCAAGAGACTTTCCCATTTCCAGAAGTGGTCCTTCATTTTGGTGTGGAGGGGCGGGAAGGTGAGACTCCAGGCAACATCTGGATTGCTAAAGATGTAGACACCCAGGTACTGAAAACTAAGTCTACGCATAGGAATAGATGGTTGCCAGTAGAATGATCACCATGGATGGGGACTAGTAGAGACTTTGGCAATTCAGACAGAGGGCAGAAGCATCTCCATAAAGGTCTAATGTTTCCAAGGAGCAGGGCCCAAGAGGTGTGGATCGGCTAGGAATATCAGAATGTCATCCATGTATAGGGTGATTCTGTCTTCCATGTATCCACTCCACTGCACCCCTGAATGTATGCATCACAGCAGATGAGTGGAGCAATGGGTTTGATGGCTAGAGCAAAAAGGAGAAAGGGCAGGGGACACCTATTTTGGGTGTCTCTATGTACTGGGAAGGCTTCCAACATTCTTCTGTTTACTTGAACCTAGGCGTTGGGGTCATTGTATACCAGCCACATATAATATTTAAATTTGGGCCCAAACCCCATTCGACCCAGAACTTTGAATAAGAAGAACCAATCAAGTGAGTCAAAGACCTTCCCGAAATCCAATAAGAGAAGAGCACAGGGGCTCTGCAGGGTTACTAAATGAGCCAAGGCTGCTTTGACATGTTTTTTACAGTGTCTGGTACTTCAGGGGGAAATTGGCCCAGGTGAATTAGAGTAGAAAGGGCTCTTTGAAGCCTGTTGGCCAGCATTTTAGCCTATATTTTGATCTTGTAAATTAAGGAGATCAGCTGAAGTGATGAACATCAGGTAGGTGATTGGTTGTTTTTGGAAGGACCAAAATCATGGCAGCATCAAGTTCTATTGCAAACCTGCTGGTATTCACTGCCTCCACGTAGAGGGCAATTCAAGGAGGAATCCATCAGGATCTGGTGTTTTCTCGACTATCATGTTGGTTACGGCCTCATTGATTTTGTTGTGTGTAAGCCGTTCATCCAGATCAGCTCACAGGGAAAATGAAAGTCACAGTAGGGGAATGCTGTTAAGGATTGGGTGACCCTACTCCCTTGGGGCTTTGGGTTGATCAGCATAAAGTGTGTGTGGTAGTCCACAAATATTATCACAATATCCACAGATGTTTGCCTGCGTGTACCTGATGTATCTAAAATTCCAAGTACAATCCTAGACGTCATGTCTTTAGTGGCAAGTCAGTATAATGGTTTCTCACTCTTGTCTCCCTCATTCATATATGTGCTGCGTGGGTGCCCTCCAGCACTATCAAGCTTCCTCGAGTGAGATCTGTTTTAATGATGCTTTAGGGATCTGAATTTGATGGTTGAATGCCTCTGTTGGTGCCAGTCGCACCTGGCACTCTAGGTCCAGTATGTGGTGATGGAGCATGGACACCTGACTATGTTTGGCTTTCTCTTGAGGCCAAAAGTAGCTCTGCACTATGCCCCTGATGGTGGTCTTTTCAGCCACCCACAATATTACTGGTGATGAGATGGAGCCGGTATTGCAGGGAACATATTCCTGGATTCAGTGGACAGGTATTCAGAGTGGTTGGTATCCACTAGATGCAGGCATTAAGATGCCAGTCGGGGCTCCAGGTGGAGCCCACCTCATCAAACTGGGACACAATGGGTGAGTGTTTTGAAAGTCCTCATGGGAGGATCGCGCCCTCTGTCAACTGGAGAAGGTCATTGACTGGAAAAATAAGTAGGTCAAGAGAGGACAGAACGCAGATAGCTGTCGATGTGTGTGTGTGTGTGTGTATTATTGAGTACCATGGTGCAATGTCGTCAAAACATTGCATAACACCAAGGAGTTCTTGCAGGTGAAGAGCCTCTTAGCCCTGGACAAGTGACTCAGCATGGGTGGAGCAGAAGAGTCATGAGTGGGACCGGGGGAGGCATTGAAGTTTCGCATTAACACTGTGACCTTATGCAGGAATGCAAGGATGGCACCCTCTATCACTTCTAAGCTGGAGCAGGCAGGTGGGGCTGGAGCAGGCAGGTGAGTATGTAGGCACTCAGGAAATTGACCTGACAGCCCTTCAAGAGAACCTCCATCCTAACAAATCTCCCAGGATGTCCATGACAGTTGAGGCCACTACTAGTGAGATGGCTATTTTCCAGGATCTCTGTGTAAATTCAGCATGGAATACTCAGTCATGCCCATATCTCTGTGTCAGATGTGTTTCTGGAAGCATCAACATTGCTGGCAAGAACTGCTAGCATGGCATGAGACTGCTGCTCACTTAATCAAGTCCAAAAGGACATTAGTGTCCCATGACATAACCTTAAATTGTACCATTGCAACCACTTGTGATGATCCTTTAGATAGCAGTGAAAGGTCAGTGCCTCAGGTGTCTGCTTTGGCCAGACCATGGTCAAGTGGAAAATTGTGAGTGCTATTGGGGAGTTTGTCTCTGCAGGGAACTCTGCATGTGAAAGTGAGATAATCACAAACTAAACATTAGGAAGAACAATAACTTGTGAAACATCCCCATCATCGAGCTTCCCCCCAACACACATTTCTTCCCATGAAGCATCTGTTGCTCCAAACTCCAGCTGAACACAAACCATGAAACACATTTTTGGAAAACTGTATCTTGAGTCCTCCTCCTATGTAGGATATTTACATTAACAGATCAATGTTGAATTGTCTTTCTAATATTATCACAGTAGCCCTAGGAGTTGTATGTGCACCCATCACTTCCCGGAATCAGTCCAGGATCTCACAGTTGAGTTCCATTCCCAGAATCATTGACAGGTTGCAGTTCAAGTCTCATCATAAGTCTCTTGGCTCTCCCAAGCATGGTCTCTGCTGCATGAACACTTATTGCCCCAGTGGAAGGATCTCAATGGGCTGCAAACCTGTCTCCTTTCTCTTCATGATCTTGTTCTCCATCGGGGCTGGTTGATTAAGGTCAATTCTGGCAGTCAAATGGGTAGTCACCTGTAGTTGATTGACTTTGGAGGATCAGTCTTTCAGTTTCTTATTTCCAGGTATTTTCTGGAGTGTCAAAGAAGAAGGTTTAGAGTTGGGTATCACCTTAAGCTTGACAGGGAATATGGGCATGTACTATACTTTCAGAGCACAGAATTTTTGTTTAACCTTGTTGTAGGTCTTCCTCTGCTGCTGGACTGCCCTGTTGGAGTCTGGGAAAATCATAATTAGAGCAGATTTGAAAGTCATGTGTCTGGCGGGTTTCCCTGAGGGTAGAGTCCATGTCCCTATGGTTCAAGACCTAGGCTGTCATGGGGTGCGGAGCCACACCTGGTGGATGGACATTGAGCCAAGGATCAGTGTACTTGTTCCATCCTGAAGCGAGATGATAGTTTCCCATTCTGCATTCAGGACTCCAGCCACCTTTTGAGACATTTTTCTAGGTGAGGGGCTTTGACGTTTGGAAATCCAACACACCATAGATTATTCCATCTGAACCTGTTTTCTGCATCCTCTGCTCAGGCTTTCAGGATATACCAGTAGCAGACAGGAGATGGATATGGTACAGTTATGTGTTCTCACCTCATCTTCTATGGTGGAGACCCGGCCTTTGACTTCAGACACTCTGTTGGCTGCTGTGAGTGTGTACTGGCGGAGGAGTGAAATGTCCATCCTCACCTCCACTATCTTAGTTTCCACTGCCTCTTTGGAAGATTTGACGGTCTGCAGAATTGTGCCCAGGTCATTGGAGGCCGCCACTGGTGCAATGCGTTGGGGTCTGCCGGTGGACCGGCCCCACTTATGGACTGGACAGTGTATTTGCCCATTTTGATTTGGGTGTGGGGCCCATTGCCCTTCCCCAACACTGGACATGTTGCTTTATGCTTGTGGTGGTGGCAAGGAACAGAGAGATAAGTCCAGTAGTGTTCATGCCTTCACTTGCAAGACAAACAGTGGTCCCGATCCAAAAGACAGAACATCCATCTTCAATATCCCTGTCAAAGTTGGCTGATCACACCCTTACAGCTGTAGCCATGGATGGCCCCCAGACAATCCACCAGGTCATCAGTTGGAGTGTGGTGTTTGTGTTAGCAAAAAGGAGAGGATTTCACCTCTGCTATCGAGTCCATTTAGGGAAGGTCTCCCTGTAGCTCCTCTCCTTCTTCAGGGCAGAAATCCCAGCCCATGTGCAGGCAGCATGTGCAGACAGGGTAGAGCCCGTGTGCCCAAGGCCTGCACCCAAAGTCAAGGATCCACCTCTTTGAATGTGGTACATGTGCTGGATGCAGCTGCAAGGGCACCAGCCTCCTTCAGTTCCCCTGGGTCAACCGGTAGTCAAAGGTGGGGGTGTCTCCTGGTGTTGATGTGCCCTCACGGAAGGGCAATATGACTCCCACAGAGTGGTATCAAGAGAAAAGAGAAAGCTTTGGTCCAGCAAGTGCTTTGTATTGGGCAGTGCTGAGAGTGGTTGGGGTCAAAGATCCACATAGGATCAGAGAGCTTGTCAGCAGTGCCACACCATATGCCCCACTCCAAACAACTACTGGAAACCAAGATCTGAAGCACCGCGGCGGCCACTTTGAAAGGGGTATCTCGGCCCCAGGGTACAGGGGATCTTCAATTTTTCAGTCCTCCGTGGCCCACCGGAGAGTAAGGTCTCTCTCTGTTGTGGGGTGCCAAGGCAGGGCAGCATGGCACCTCCAGCTCAACCCACGGGGAGGACAAAAGTGCCTCTGTGCAAGCATCCTATCCTGTGACAAGCAGCGCTCAGTGCAGCAGGAATCAGGAGTCCTGCTGAGGGTGGCAGTCAACGGCTGCTACACCCATCACCCCCAGAGTCGGCTGCAGTGGTCACTTTTGGCCCCTGGTTCAGGCATTAGTGTCTCACCATCCTGTCATCCCAGGCCAGTATCAAGAGCTCCGCCTCTTGAGGTCCCATGCCCTTGCCTTTTCTTCTGTGCGGGCAAGGATTGGGTGCAGGCGGGATACCCCTGTAGTGGATTGTGTGGGGATTTAGTCCCTATGTGGTAACTTCAATAAAGTCTCCAGCCTGCCACAGACAAATTGACATATCACAGTACATAGGAAATATTCCTGAAATGTGTCTTTTATATTTATGACATAAATAAAATGCTCCTATACAATCAGGGGGATATTTATCATTGATTTATGTCACCATCGCATCAAGAAAAGTGACAGAAGGCAACTGAAGCCCTTAACTCATATTTACTAAGCTGCACAAAGCCACCTTTCATTCGCTGCATGGCTCGTAAATCTACCGTAATGCAAGTCATCGCAAGTAGTTGTCTTATGTCATTCTGCATTGGGAAGGCGTTCCATGGGTGGAGCATGGGTGCTTCCATCCATCCACCCATGGCTTTGGTAGATTCTCAGATTTACTAAGACTAGTAAACCTGGGAATGTGTCACACTGCTATGCCTTCCCAGATAAGGTGTAACAAGGAGAAATATGTTTATTTCTCCTCGCTATTTCCCTTTCTCCATGTGCTGCATTATGCAGCACACATAGAAAGAGAAAAATGCCTCTGAGGATTGTTTTTTACCAGCAGGTGTACCTTCTCACACATAAACTATTCTACCTACAATGCAGGCACCCTTGTACCATGATGCAATGATGCTTGCATTGAAGCCTGGCTGCACTGAGTGCGTCAGTGCAAGGTGATGACAGGAATGTGCCATATTATGGTAAATATGGTGCATTCCTGCCCCCTCCTTTTCATGCAGTGCAGCTCAGCAAGTTGTTATACCAGAGTAATAACTGTCCTTACCAATCTTGTTGGCTATGTTAAGATCAAGAGAAAGAAGTGCAACAGTACCAAACCTCGGGGTTCAAACACATCAAGCGATGAAGGTGAAGGTAATCACAGATATTGCAAAAGGGGATACATTGCAAATTTTGTGACAGGACCCTTCTCAGGGCCAATGTGGGAAACAGGTTTGGCAAATTGTGCATAAACATAATACACCAAAAATGAAACAACTAGAATACATTTTTGAGGACTTAACACTATGTAAAAGTTACTGAGTTGTATAATTTGAAGGGAATTAAGCACATTGTGCATGCATTGAAAACTTAAAAGCAGGTTTAAGAGATTGCAATACAGAGCACATTAGAAACAATAAAACCAAGCTTCACAAATCTATTTAAGGGAGGTAACCATTTTCACCAATTTGCTTACAGTTGCTGCTGTACAAGGGCAATGTGGTTGTTAAATATTGATTATTGCAGGGGCATCGCCATGGAGCCTAAGATGGCGGACAGCAGAGGAGTGTAGCCCCTCTGCTGGAGAGCAGGAAACATGACAAATAAAATGGTAATAAAACAGATTTATCACCATTTTATGTTTTGTGCTGGTAGCAGCCAAGTCTGAAACTGGGCAGAAGCAGGGAGGAATAGTGTGCTCTCCAGTTTAAAGTGCGTATGTCACTTTGGCCGGCTGTCTTGAGACAGCCAACCTGACATGCGCTGTTTAAACATTCCATCCCGAGCTGTCTTAGCTGGGTGGAGAGCAAGCACAAGCCCCCAGTACTTTAAGGAGCATCGCATCAGTGTGCTCCAGCCAATCCTGCTGCTTCTCTCATACTGCCTGAGCAGCATGAGGGAAACATCTGGATTGATATAGGTGAGTTGCTGGCTAGAGCTCTGGGAGCCTGTGCTGTCGAGATGAAGAGGAGCACCGATCATAAGGCAGTAGGCAAATCAATCTTTTAAGTTTTCAAAACTTTGTTTAACTCACTGAGAGGCACTGTAAGAAACTCAGTTTCAACTCTAGAACTCTCAGTCATGGCGGTTATGAACACTGCTTTAAAAGGACCACTATTGAGAGCTTTGGCTTTGAGTATAAGGGCACTGCTAGTTTTTGTTAGTGCCGGCCAGTGGGTTACATATTTTCCCGTCTCCCCACCTGTTTTATTTGCCACTGACGGTGGATGCATATCTCTTACCGGCTCTGAGACCTCCTCTGTCATCCAGGGTAATCCGGGGGATCTCAGGTAGCTCCACTATAATTCTTCCCATTTTATTAAAACGGAAAACATCATTTAGCAACCTTCTTCGCCTTGGGAAACTCTATAACAGAATTTCCATGAATAGACTTTTTAATAACAGGGTACATTAGGTTTAATTCATTACTGATACATGTTCGTGGTCTTGAATGTAACTTCACAATCGTTTAAGCACATTGTAATCTTGCATCTGAAATCGCACTCATATTTTACATTATGGAACAAGAGCAGAATCCTTCCAGCAGGGCCTGAAAGCTAATTAAAGTCCAAAACTGCAATCTTTTCAAATGACATCTCCCTTTCTCTTGTCAGCTTTTGAAATGCTGAAGATTAAATCTGTCTCTGCGGCAGAGCTCAAAGAGGATTTTCTTCAGACTGTCATTCCTTTTAGAATCGATACTGTGACTTGTTTAGAAGTCTAATTGCACATTCTTGTGCTTCTTCAACTCTCTATCTGCTTTAAAAAAAGTAAAATTCGGGATACGTCACGATATTTGCTTAAACTGCAAGGATCTGAGTTGGCTGGACAATAGTAAGAGCAGAGTGCCTTGCTTCATGGACATGACGATTAGTGTTGCTCCACCAGATCCCTTATGGATCCTTAGGACCAATCTACCTTCAATCGACACCTGAGACCCATCATGCGGATTTGATATCTTTGTTGTATCAGTGAGTGATATGCTATTTGGTTTACCGTGCAAAGAATCCTCCATCTCTGCTTTTTCAAATGTATGTCTAATAGTGACTGGTGGGTGTGCAAGACCTCTGGGCATTTTGGTTCTTGGGGTTCTGTTGCATCATGGGGGATTCAGGTGCTTTGCCATGAACAGTTGTTGACATTGGCAACATTTGAAGCGCTAAACCACTGTAGATCGATGCCGTACTATGCATGCTTAGTTATGCAGTACCAATGTCCAGACTGTTACTGGGGTCCACTGACTCATAATTTAGGTAAAAAAATATAATTGACAAAAGTATTGTATCAAAATATCATTTACCACAATATCGTGCACCTATTCTTATAATGATGAGTACTAACATGTTGGAAAAAAGATATCGTTGACACTGATACCGCTCAAAAATATACAAAGTATTTTTTTTTAAATAGAGTTTAAAGGAGTAAGTGTTAAATATTTTATAATATGCATGTGATATAATGTAAATAAACTAGTTCCCATATATATATATATATATATATATATATATATATATATAGATATATATAGATAGATGGATAGATATAGATATATACTTTTTTTGGGTTTTGCTAATAACTATGGCGCTGTTTGAGGAATCTTCACAAAATTTTGCAAGCAAATATGATGGTCACTTAAGCTGCCGTCTTGAACGTTTTGAGGTGATCTGTCAAGCGGGAGCTGGGAAAAAGGGGGGGTCCCAAAACACATTTTCCCCATTCGTTTTTCCATAGGGATTTTGAACAGCAATAGCTCCCAAACTACTGGGCGGAATTATACCAAATTTTGCAGAACGGTAGCTCTTGGTTCGTATAGAACCTTTTTTGTTATTTGGTGTAAATCCATTCAGTAGTTTTTAAGAAATTAAAGAAAATACTAATTTGTATATATATATAGGGATGCCAAGTCTCCACAAACCCTCCCGATCTCGTGCTGAGATCTGATTGGCTAGCAACACTTCAACAAGGAAGTGCTGACAGCCATCTTGGGACTTAGCTTCAGCTGAGTCCTAGGAAAAAAGAAAACCATTTAGAAAATGGGCCAGGGTAGAGTCACCCTGACCCCTTAGCTCTGGTACTGGGGTCCCAGAGGGACTGCCCCAGAGCAAACATGCATATCTTTTTCAAATTTTCAGCTGGAGTTCTGGCGGATCAGCAGATTTGCTGAAAATAAAATTGAAAAAAACCAAGTGCGGGCTCCCGGGAGTATTTATAGTATGAATGTGGGGGCCTCCAGTCACCCCCCTATCCCCAGGGACGGCCACCTCTCTGGGGCACACAATGGGGCATATTTATACTCCGTCTGCGCCGATTGTGCATCAAAGATTTTGACGCACATTCAGCACAAACGTTGCCCTGTATTTAAACTTTGACGCCCGAGCCCGCGGATGACAAAATTCCGCCGTTTGTGTAATTTTTTGGTTGCGGCAACCCGCCTTGCGTTAATCAAATGCAAGGTAGGCGTTCCCGTCCAGAAAATGGCTTAAACAGCCGTGCGTCGTATTTATGCTTTCTGGCAAATATGACGCACGGCCGGGAGGTGGAGCCAGAAAATGACACACAGCCCGATTTGCGTCAAAATTTAACGCCTGGGTCAGGGCAGGCGTTAAAATGGCGCAAACACACCTGTATTTAATCAGAACACACAGAAAAAACAGCAGAGCAGCAGAGCAGCAACAGGGAGACATGGAGGTGATTCTAATCCAGCGTGCACGCAGACGCAGAGCCCAGCAGCAACAACAGCAGCTACAACAACACCAGCAGGGACCCCAAAGGCAGCGCAGAAGGCAGGAGAGGATATTCCACCCCAGAAACACCCTCAGGGCCTCAGGGAACACGACATCGTCCAGAGGTACCGGTTGAACTTGCAGGCCATTCAGCAACTGCTGCGCAACATTGAACTGCAGTTGGCACCCACTTTGCTGACACCCGCACCATCCCAACAGAAACCAAGCTGCTTGCCGTTCTTCATATGCTGGCAAGTGGCTCTTTCCAAACAACTGGTGCCCTGGTTGGCGGAATATCACAACCATCATTCTCCGCCTTTTTGCCCAAAGTACTGGATGCCATCATTGGACTGACACCCCGCCAAATCTGCTTCCCTAACACACTGCAGAAGCAGCAGGAAACAAAACAGGGGTTCTACCTCATCAGTGGCTTCCCACACGTCCTTGGTGCAATCAACTGCACACATGTACGCCTTGTGCCACCTGCTGCAAATGAACACCTCTACCGCAACAGGAAGCAC
Source organism: Pleurodeles waltl (assembly GCF_031143425.1). Classification (NCBI taxonomy): domain Eukaryota; kingdom Metazoa; phylum Chordata; class Amphibia; order Caudata; family Salamandridae; genus Pleurodeles; species Pleurodeles waltl. Next base: position 1,018,568,751 of record NC_090444.1, on the reverse strand, counting down.
ACACATTCCATCAACGTGCAAGCCATAGTCGATCACCAGGGATTGATCACCAACATTGTGGCTAATTATCCTGGGAGTGCCCATGACTCATACATCTTCCGTCACTGCACCATCAATGAACACTTCTAGGATGGACGGTATGGCAATGGACTACTTGTTGGTAAGTACAAAAACCTACTTATATACACACTGCACAGCAACCCTCTAGGACACACAAAACATACACCACAACAGCAACATGTGGACAGGAACATACTGGGGTCGTGACATCGCTAGCCATGTTTCTTAGGTCACCATTGAACCTGTCACACATTGGAAATTAGTGTACAGTCTAATGTTAAGACGTCAAAGATCACAACATGTGGAGTGGGTTGCCCAAATGTCACCTTGCAAAATGTAAGTGTCCCAATGACCTTTACAATAATCCATTGCCTAAGTCTAAAGGTATGGGATTTCCAGGGTACATTGATATGAACGTGTTAACAACACTGCCAATTTTAACTGTGTATGGAACTATCATCTCACCCCCAGTGAAGACACAGGGACACCTGTATCACAAGTCACAATGCTAGGGAGGGCACACTGTACTGCAAATTCCCAAAACATACTGCTGACAAACGGTTAGCAGACAAACACTCGTTCAGCCAAGGAAACAACACACTGCAGATGGTACATCCTACAAGCCTAGGATGCTACATTATTACACAAAAAAGTCACAGACAACACAAGACAACTACTGCCATGAAAGGTCATTTCAATAGGGCCAGCTACATCAACATGATCCCAATCATTTTCTCTTGCAGCTGATCAGCGGTATGGCATCCAGCAATGGATTATGACACCATTTGGCAACCCAAGTACTGCTGCAGAGCGTGCCTACGACGCACATAGGAGGACACGCAGCATTGTTGAGAGGACCTTTGGCATCCTCAAGTCAAGGTTCTGGTGCCTCGACATCACTGGTGGTAGCCTCCTATATTCCCCGGAGATGGTCTGTAGGATCATCCTAACATGTGCAATATTGCACAACGTTTGCATCAAAAGGAACATTCCCCTCCTGGAACCAGAGCCACACATGCCTGAAGAGGAGGAAGAGGAGGATGCTGGCCTGCAACATGAGGGGGAACTACAGAACATGGCCGCTGGTATACGCGGGCGGCAACAGATCGTCAACAATTTCTTTTGAATATGATCACCTTCATCACTTTAGTTAACAAATTTAAATAAACACCTATTATAATCACCATATAATGGTCTGGCTATTCATTTTGCACACCTTCATCTCTACTTATCAGAATAAGAGTGTTGCCTCATGGAGCATTGCTGATATACTGAGTAGGACACTGAACATCCCAGAGCTAATGTAATGCCTAACATACAATGGTCACATACACACACACTCTTAATGACATATATCATGTACATTTCTCCTTTGAAGGCCAATAGCAGAGGACCACAACTATTTCACACATACATGTTGAAATCAAGGTCCAACGCAGCATATGGCACACAACTAAGACATCATCACTCAATAAGGGGAAAACAAGCCTCATACATGAGGCAGTCAATGTGCTTTGGCATCAGTAACAGGAATGCCTGACCAGACCCTTGACAGCAGTAATTCCAACTGCATCTAATATTTGCAAGGACTATCTGTGACCAGAGTCCCATAGAAGCAGAACATAGACAGCACAAGTGCCACACATATGAGCAGCATTGCACACATGACATTCCATGTACATGTCAGCCCATTTCCTAACACCTGACACACCCATGCACCTGGTCACAACCCACCTGTCGGAAGAGGTCCCTGGAATACTAAGATGTGTACCCTGATATTCCCTCCTCTACACACACAGACCAACATTAGCAAACCAGTGTGCTACACCCTTTCCTATGATATGCCATTGTCATAGAACATCTGACTGCACCGACTTCAGGTCAATTTATAGACTGTCTTCTAGTTTCAAAGCCCTGTTAGCACATGTAGATTGCTTCCCGTGTGAAAATGTCTGTTGGCCCTTACAATGCAAGTCTCACCTACAGGATTGGTGAGAAACAGATGCAGCCCACACCTGTGATCACCTCCATGCACACCACCCATTTAAAAAAGCACTGCCCCTGCTGATGCCTGGAACAGCATAGGAGTTGCCATTATGTCAAATACACCGTTAAGCATTGATACTAATTAAGCCGTGTAACACAGCCACTGGGTTCATTTGTCACCTTAAAAAACACAGGACATACACAGTTTGACATGTCACCTCTCTAGTTTGTCCTCCAAACAGTCTTAGTCAGACCACTGATTATGTAACTTGCGAAATTGCTGGATCCTGAATCACCTTGCATTCTGTCAGCCTGACTGGCATCTGTCTGTTCGTCACACTAAAGTATCCCTGTGTATACATATGTACCACACTTGCGTTAGCAAACCTCTCATTCATCAGGGGGTATTGGGCATGGGCTTCTTCAATGCATACACAAATACATTGTATAGCATCATCTGCCTTTTAACTGTACCATTTGAGTTACATCCTCTTGGAAAAGGAAAATTCATGGCCCATCCCTTGTCTAGGTTGCATTTATGCATGAATGACAAAGTGTGACAGTGTCCCAGGGCCGTAGGCAGGGATTGGGTACGGGGCTTTCAGCACAACCAGCAACCTCTTATAATGTCCATGAATAATACACAAATGTCAGGATTATGACAGTTCACACACAGAATCACAGTGCTCACAACATAGTGATGGTCTGTGTGTGGTTAATAGCTGTGAGAATAATCAGCACAGAGGCTATGATGTTCCCAGATGCAGTTGGAATTGCAGAGGCTAACCTGTGTACAAATGTTGTAATGACACCTGCCGGAACATGACACCTGAGACATTATCTCACTCAGCACACCAAGGTTGCCCTGTTGACTGTCTCTTTACACATCTTTAGTGACAGGGTGGGACCATCCACATGTTGGTTCACATGTCCACATCCACCTTACTCACATTGATCAACCAAGGACACTCAGTAGATACAGGAATAGCTGCTAATGACTCATGATGAGTCCTGGACCGAACTGTGACAAATTACACCCCAAACAATACACAGGATTATCATTGGACCACACACATGAACAAGACACCTATATGCTATTGATCACTGGAAATATGTGAACACGCGCTGCCTCGTATGCTGGTCCACCACAGCCACTTGATAGTTGGGGCTCACTTCTATGGCCTCAACTGTGGTGTCATCATACATTTGAGATTCACCCTTGTCTGTCTGTGCAAACAACATGGTACCCACTTCCGCAATGCATGTGTATGACTCACTGTGGGATTCACCAACTAGTGTCTTGGAAGCTCTTACCAATGATCTAGGACATAGGATGTAGAAAATGTGGACCATTGACATGAACAAGCGGCTGCCATCCATCTGGTGCATGCTATGTCACATGTGGTGTCTACGTGACCCTAAATCTTGGAAATCTACTTTACAGGTGTTGCTACATGTATGACTAACACATGCCCCCTCTTTCATTTCCCCACTGATTTGAATCATGGACGTCACATTCATACAAGCATATGTACAAAAATGCTTCTTGTGATACACACACACTTGGTCAACAAATACATTAGTTGCCAAAGCACACACTTTGAGCCCAAGGCATTTAGGTATTGTACATATGTGTGTTACATTGCTATCCTCTCCTTATGCCAAACATGCACAATTTCTGCAACACATATATGTAGGCCACACTTATGGCCAACTATTGTGTCAGCCAACTGTATAAATACTGTGAAGGGAGTAGCAGATCATGGTCCGCTGCAGTACGATGTCACACATGTGAACATACACCATCAACACAATAGTGTCTTCAATCAGCCTATCTCTGATGTGTCCCAAATGTAACATACCCAAAAAACATGAACAATTGCCCAAAACCAGTTAATGCACTGTAATTTTGACGTTCCTAGCGTTATGCGTCATTTTTTGTCTACCAAAACTGTAATTGTTTTTGACGCACAGGAGTGAAATTTATCCCGCATCCAGATATTTGTAGAGGCCATGTACTATTATGTGGATGCGGGCTAATTTTCACTTCTGTGAGTCAAAAAAAATGACGCAAATATAGTTTTGGTAAACAAAAAATGGCGCATAACGAGAAAAAGGCGGGACGTTTCATACAGGAAGTGATGTAATAGGATATCCTGTTTACAGATCATGTACAGTGGGTGTATTTTCACTTTGCAGTCTATGATCCTTCTAGACTGTGTGGCTGTGTAGAGAGTGTTGTCCTGAGATTTTGTGCTGTATTTGTCCTGTGTGCTATCTGTAAAGTCCATTTGTGATATAAATATTGTTGCTGTATACTGTACTACTGTGTTTTGTCTACATTTGTCCATTTATCTTGTGTTTTTGTTGTTTGTGGGAGTCTGTTGTGGGTAGTGTTAGTTTGGGGATAGTTGGGCTCTTTCAGTGGTTAAGTTTACTTTTCATCTGCATTTGTATCCCTACTTTCCCCCTTTTCCCCTTTCTATTTCTTTTACCCCTATTCCCTTTCACTTCACAAGTATGTCTGGTAGGCCACGTCTTGGCAGGATGGGGGAAGAGGAGTTGGGGGAGGTTCATCTGGCTTGTGTGCCATTTCTTGCCGCTCATGATCCAGGCAGGGTGATACAGGGGTATCCAACAGAGGCACGCAGAATCCGGTGGGGAAAGGTGCTGCATCACCTGCAGCGTGTGTACGCCAGCCAGAGAAGTGGCCACCAGCTGAAGCACCGGTGGGCTGACCTCATCACCAGGGAGCAGGATCTCTTGGACCACCTAGGAATCATGATTGGTGGCACTGTTGGTCAGTACGAATCATGTTAATGTGCACGATTAAATGCTCTGTAGTGACATAAGGGGATTAGTACAATGTCTGCCAGCTAACTTGCTGCCTGTGTGTAATGCTGGGGAAACATAAAGGGATAATTGATGCACTATGGCAAGGATCACAATTGCTAGCTGTCAGGTAGCACGTGCTCAGCAAACTTACAGGTTACTTTTCCATGAAGGAAATTGGTGCGGCCTTTTTGTCAGAAAAGCAAACAAAATAGGAGCCAATGATGTCTATATAGGGTACTATTGACAGAGAAGTACAGATGTACCAACATATTGGCTAACTTTGTTGGGGCAATAGCTAGACTGACTTTAGAATCACTACATGATGCAGAAAATGAGTGCTGCCTTCTTGTCAATTGATAATAGCAAAGTGGGTCAGACATATGTCTCATGTGAGTCTGGTGAGTGTGGAAGGAAAACGTTCACGGAAGTACTATGAATGTGTGGGATTATTGTGTTCCTTGATCTTTTTGGATACATGTCAGATCTGGATTTCAAAACATTGTGAAAAGCTGTAAGGTGCCCTCAGCTAACATCTTAGAATGTTTGTTGGAGTTAGTTGTGCCACATTCCAATTAGGGATGGCAGTCCAAAGGTATGCACATGGCTTCACATCTCCATGGTTGGTGCAAATCACCATAGCTGGGCCACATCAATTGAATAAACTGTAACAACAGGATGTCTTACAAAAGTCCCTGCCCCTCCCTCTGTACATTGTACCTATGTGTCATTAATGTGTCATGGCCACAAGGCATGTTTGACTGGTAATGCAGTCCTCAAGTAACCAGGCTATGGATGTCTCTCTTGGATGCACACGATGAGACAATTACACTCCATAATTTTTTTCTGGTCACCAATTACGGGGCATGTTTGCAACCACATGATAGTTAGGGCCAATGTATGTGTGCAGATATGTGTGTAACTGTCACAGGAGACCCATGCTATGAACAAGTTGGCCGTGATATATCAGATGCAGTACCATCATGTCTGAATGGCTGCCATTTCCTTATTCAGCCTACACATTGTATATGTTTATGGAATTGTTGCGCTGTGCACAGATTTTGAGCACATTTCTTCCTTCCATACCTTACAGGTGGACCGGCACCCTACACTGTGGGAAAGGTGGCGACATTTGAGGACCCCGGCCAGTGTTGATATGTCTGTTATGTGTTGTGTTTGCTGGTTATGGACTCGTGTGAGTTGGACGCATAGCAAGGGGTGATGCATTGGGCAAGCTTTTCTCTTGTTCCATGAGTGGGAATTCAGTTTCTCACATGTTTTGAGTTGGCCAACGCGTACCCAATGGTATCATGTAGGGATTGTAGGCCATTCCTGTAGGCCCCACTGTGAGTACAGGGGTTAGTCATGTGGATGACACTTGTATCACCAAGAGTCGCACTGGAAGTCAGCTCCGATTTAGTCAGCCTGTCAGACCCACATTCTCCAAGATTGGTACAGCAAATTGCTTTCCAATAGACATCTGCTTCCCTATTTACCTACGTAATTATGAAACAGTAGGTAGAACCTCCTAGCAGCATGTACTTCCACATGTAGTGCTACAAGTATGTGGAACTTGAGTGCAATGGCCTAGATGTGCATGCAATTCATGATCATGGGTGTTCTAGCAACTATGTGTGTGATGTAAGTCAGGCCTCACTGTAAGTATATGTTGTGTACCAAGTTCTGCATTTCCTGACATGTGTGGCCCTATGAGTGCTCTTGGGTTTGCTGACTCATAATTGTTGATAGACCTTACCTGTGGTGTGTCTGTAGAGACAAACATGTGTGGAGTTTTCTATACACTCCTCGGTGTACATGTTGTTGGAAAATTATAGTTGTTTATCCCCCCCCACCCTCAAACATGGGCATGGGTTTGTGAATGGGGTACCTACTACTGATGCTACCAGTATGTTACACATACATGTGAATAAGTGGCGGTTTGGTTGCAACCTAGTATACACACTCAGGTTTGGCACTTGGTACTATACTGGCAAGTCCAGTTACAACTTGCAGACCATGTGGCTTTAGTTTTGCTTTCCGTATACTGACATTTGTAGCCCAGGTCTTGGCAGAGGATATGCAGCATGATTCTTAGCTGATAACTGGCAGAACTCAGATTGCAAGTCAAAGCCAGTTATTACCCATCTTTTAGGTTATGGATGTGCTATGTGTGATGTGACCTTTTTAGGCTGGCCTGCCATGTACTTCCTCAGGGACATTCAATGATCTGTATTGTGATATGAGCTGTTACAAGTACAGTAGATGTATTGTCTGATTAACCTCTTGTGCCATTTCACACAATGCAGTTACTAATGTAGAATATCTGCATTTGTCTTCACAGCTGCCAACATGACTCCAGACCAGGTCCGTGAATTTCAGCACCGGGCCATGCGATACCAGCACATCCTGCTGGTGGAGTCGGGGTTCCGGAGGATGGCCCGGCTATATCGCCATGAACGGGCCTCCGGCGCATGGAGAGCCTTCCCACAGAGTGGGCCTACTTTGCCCACCACAGACACCACCAGCACAACCACCAATCCGAGCCAGATGGCCCCACCTACAGCTGGCACTGTTGGTCTGACATCTGCTGGACTTCCAGGCCCCAGCATTGCCACCGGTGCAGGACAGCCCACTAGGCCTGGCACCACACCCACACAGACCTCCTCCACCGGTACCGAGACTGCCAAAGCTCCAACTTTTGACCCGGCAGCCTTCAACCAAATGGAACGTAAGATGGACAAAGTGCTGCGCAACTTGAGCCACCTGAGCCAGGATGCGCACCACATTAACCGGCGTGTTAAGTCTATTAAGAGGACCCTCCGGAGGGCCAACTTCTAGACATTTATAGTTGGACATGATTCCCTCCCCTCCCTTCTCTTTCCTTGTTCTTATAGTAAGTGGGCTTAGGGGGCTTAGTGTTAGGTTAGTATAGGCTGTTAGTTTAGTTAGTGTTAGTGGGTGGGGGCTGGGGGTACACAGTCTTGATATATTTACTTCTTAAGTGTGTGTTGGCTATGTTGGGGTTTTTGAGTGTTTAAAAAAAAAAATCCACAAAAACTAAAAAAATTACAAAAAAAATAATATATATATATATATTTGTATAGGATAGTATAGTATGTGTTTAGGTTAGTATGTGTTGTCCTCCATGTGTCCTGTCTCATAAGCGGGGTGGGGGGTAGATGTTTAGAACGTTTCATTACATGTGATAAGTAAGTGTAGCTTAGGTTAGTTAGGGACAGATGTGGGCAATGAGTAGTCAGGGTAGATTAGGGTAGGTAAGATTTTTCCCTCAGTTTCCTCATCTGTGATTAGCATTTAATAAATATTTGGTTAACCCTTAATAGTATGTGTTGAATGGTACTTGATCGTGGGCTTGGATTCAGTGTACATCAATTTTGTACTATAACATCTGTGTCCTATGCTCCAAACAAATCCCAACTGAGCTATACGATTGGCAGCTAGCCCAGAGCTACCTTGCAAAGTGTCGACCCTTCGTTGCAACCACCAATCACAGTTAATATGGATGACAATGTGTTTCTGTTGATAAGTGTGTTTTCAAAGTCACAAACAGTGCTTCCAGACTTGGGGGGTTATTCCAACTTTGGAGGAGGTGGTAATCCGTCCCAAATGTGACGGATTTACCACCAGCCGTATTACGAGTTCCATAGGATATAATGGACTCGTAATACGGCTGGTGGTATATCCGTCACTTTACCGTCACTTTTGGGACGGATTACCACTTCCTCCAAAGTTGGAATAACCCCCTTGGTATTGGGGAAACAGTTTTAGGTCTGACTCCAGTGTGATGACCATGGACACCCTTATAAGATGAGTTCTCATTGAAAATCTTGTATTCTTGTCTTCATGACCCTCATACATCATTTGTGACACAGTTCAGCATGATTACCTATTTGTATGTTAACTCAGACACCTTCATTTATGCAGTTTTTGTAGTGTTTACTTAGATTAGTGTGCCCTGTTATTTGTGTTATTGTTGCATGTTGACAACATTTTGCGGCCACTATTTGATGACTTAGATATCCCCTGAGGAAGCATTCTTCTGTCCAACAGAGCATGATGGTGTATGGTTTCTCACTTCATCAGATTTGTCCCTCAGGATGGGCAGAGTATGATGCAATCATGGGCACTCTGCAGGTTTATCTGACTACTTATTATCAGGACAGTTGTATTGGCAAGCTACGTAATTTGACAGTAGGCACATTTCAGTTATCTACTGCACAGTTGATATGTCACATTACCCAGAGACAGATTTGTTGTGTGAGTGCTATTTATTGAAAGGTGCTGTAGTGCTATCTGTACATTGTCCATGTTGTGAGTCCATTATAGTGACATCTTACATTGTGATCCTACACAAGGGGTTACAGAAATGCTTTTGACATGCTGGGGTTGATGTCTCAGACAGTACAGAGGGACAGGATTTGCCAATGAGTAGGAGAGAGACAATCACTGGGCTGGGTGACAAGATATACAGAGGTTTGCAGAACAGTGCTTGAGTAAAGTTGTTGCAAGACTGGCAAGTTACAAAGAGCAGGACCTTGGTAAATGTGGGACATGTGGCAGGGACTAGTGCTTCCGGGTCATTTTCCTTGTGAATGTGATCTGTTCCATGTCTTCTTCTTCTGATGTGTGTGTTGCCTCCTCTGACCTTGTTGTTGTTGGTTGTGAAGGGGCAACACACACCTCAGTGTTAGAAGACGTGGAGTCAGACATCCCGGTTGCTGCTCCCTGTGAAGGTCTTTACGGCAGTACTGCAGCATGGAGGGTCTGCTGGTTCTTGAGAATAGCAGCCACATCTCGATGGTAGGCAGCCAGGTCGGCCATGAGGGGGTCATGATTGCATTCGTGCACGAAGTGGAAGGTTTGGGGTGCGAGGTGTTGTGGTAACTCCATTACTGCAGTGGTGAATTCCCTGACAGTTTCTTGTAGTCCTTGCAGGATGGATGTTAGGGCTTGCATAGCTGCTGCCTGGTCTGCAGATGACATCATGCACGAACACACCCCCTCAAGGCTGGCTGCCATAATTTGCCTCCCCACCCGCACCTCCTTGGCCAGCTCACGCTGTACTCCAGCTGTAGTTCTCTGAAAGCTGGTGCCAGTGTCGTCTGAGTCCTCAGCTGTATTGGAGCTGGCAGGTCTTACAATTGGGGTGGTGAGTGGATCCTCTGCGATGGCTGCTTGTTCTGTGCTCCTTCTTGTGACTGAAGGTGGGGTCTGGAGGGTGTCAAGAACCTTTTGGATAGTCTCCTGGGGAATGTTTATTGGCTCGTCATCCATGTCATCAGGGAAATCTGGGACAGGCATATCCGCAGGAGATCCATCTTCCTCTGCAATGAAACAGGGTACAATTAGTGTGTCTGTGTTGTGGCTATTTTGATGTGACGTGCCTGCCTTTTGATGAATTCACTTTGTGATCTTGTTTTGTGTTCATTTCTCCAGTCCTTCAGGTTGGCATTCTTCCAGGCCTATGGCCCACCTGTATGTCACATGTATGTTATTTGAGTTATCAGACTTGTCAGCCTCATCGCCTCTAGGTGTTGGTTTATGCCAAATAGAGAATTGCCACCTTCTTGTCCTATTCAACCCTCCGTCTACATCCATTCTCATGGTGAGATCTTTCACTGGCTGTGGGTGTACTGATGGCACTGACAGGACACTTAACAATCTGGACCTGCCCCAATCTCTGATCTTTCACATCCACTTAAATATAATTGACATGTGGCATATCCTATGCATGGCTATGTTATCATCTGATATGGATGTTGACATTGGTAATGTGTCTTGCTGATGTTGGGGAATGTGTGTTGCATTGAATTGCCCTGATAATCGTATCAGTGTCCTATTTCCTCCTCTGACTGTGCAGGTGTATTTCAGTGACCAGTTACATGTGTCCCCCCCTCAGTGCTGTTGTCTGAGCAGTATGACATTTGGGATGTTGCATTGTTACCCAGGCACAGGATGGACCCTGACATATGCAGCATGGTTGTGTCCTTAGTGCTGTGTAGCTCCTATTGTTGTTTACATTGGCTGATGTTTGCGACAACTATGGGCATTGATATTTAAGAGTACTGGGGCCTTTGTCTGGTTTCTGGGAATTGTTGTAGTTGTCATCCTCACCCCCTAATTTAGGTGTGTATGATCCATGGGGAGGTTACTGCCATTGGCTACTTGAGCTGCACACAGAGCGGAGGTGGTATTGGCAACTGTTGTCGCAGTTACATTCCAGTTGTCGATATGGCTAGAGGTTGTTAATAGGGCCCTAGTTAATGTAGGGGGTATGGTGGCTGACGTGTGCTGGGATGTCAGTTTGACGTTGTGGCCTTCCCTCCTGGCGTGGCTTTCCCTTTGCTCCATCGTTGGCATGACAGCATGCCCCCATGGGACTGTTGCTGGTGTTGTGTAATGGTGTGCCCCAGGTCTTCTCAGAACGGGCCATGCCCCCCTACCGTGCCCCTTTACCCATGCCACTCCATGTATTAGATGACTTCCATGCATTTTGTGGTCGGTATCCCCCCCCTGCTCACAGTTGACATTATTGCATTATAATTCCCCATGCAACTTACGCTGCATTTGTGTTGTCTCCTGGTAGTCTGCGCTGTCCTGTCCTTGAATCCCTGTGACGACCTCCTCAGGGATGACGGCTGCGACCATCTCCTCCATGTGGTCCAGGGCCTCCTGGTGTGCGAGACTCCCACCTCCAGTCTGCAGTGCTGCCTTCTTGTTCCTGGCCATCTTTTCCTTGGTCCTGCGCTTGCAGTCATGCCAGCGTTTCTTGCACTCGATGACTGTTCTTCGTACTTCAGCCACACTGTTAATCTTGTTGACAATTTGTTGCCATATAGCCTCTCTCCTACTGATTGGCAACTTTGAGGTGACAAACAGTTGGTGCTGGTGTTCCGTCACCTCTTTAACCAGAATTTCCTGATCCTCTGCACTAAAGCGACACTTTCCTTTTCTTCTTAAAGGTGTACTGGTTCTTGTGTGGGTCCTCCTGGCTGGTTCCTGGTCTGCTGTCATCTTCCTGGGGTCTGTAGTGGCATCTGCGATCCATTTTGGCTCTCCTCTGGTGTAATGGCGGTGTTTGCAGTTTTTTTTGACACTATTGCGTAAAAAAACTGCGAATATACGGTTTGTGGGGTTGTAAATCGACCCACAGTCATTTCTGCCACGTTAACGTCGTTTTGCTTTACGACTTGACGCTGCGGTGTGCGGCAAAAATAATGACTCCCACCTGTGGTTTGCGCCGCAGTGCGTCAAAGTATAAATATGACGCCCGCACGGCACACCAAAATGGCGTTAGCCGGCGGTAATATTTTTGACCAGCGCAGTTTTGTGTCAAAAAGTATAAATATGGGCCAATGAATTTTAATGTAGGGGGCCATGTGGCCCTCAGCAGCCCTGGGAGCCACCACCTCCCCGGGGCACACATTTTTTCAATGTGGGGAAGCCGAAAAAAAAAAGAAAGGGGGTCCAAAATGGAGTTAAATGCAGAGTATGAGGGGGGGATGCGGCTCCCCTCAAGGAGCCACTGATGGCCTTGGGAACCACCATCTCCAGGGCAGGCTCCTGCTACGTCCTAGGGTGCCTATTCCATGGACAAATCTGTTTGCTTTCTGCAAGAGACAGCTGTCAAACAACTCTCTCTTGCAGAAAGCGGAGAGTTCATCCATCTTTCTTGCACACAAATATGCATGTGAGGAAGAAAGATGAAAACATTGCTTCCAGGTGTAGGGAGCTGCTATTTGAAGCAGCTACATGCTTGTGGGAGCATTACCGGCTAGAACCGTGGGGTCCTTCAGGCTCCCATCCTTCCGTGGTCCTGTCACTCTTTATCTCTCTTCCACCCCTTAAATGGGATGAAAAATTCAACATCAAATGTTGTAGGTTCATAATAAAACGTGATCTCACTCCTTTTAATTGACAAATAAATTTTTCTTTTCACTCATGCACCCACTCACATCCCCACTCACACCTTCACGCACCCACTCATAGAGCCACTGAGACACACACACCCACTCACAGACCCACTCATACCCTCGTGTACCCACACAAAGACCCACTGAAACCCTTGCGCACCCACTCACAGACCCACACAGAAACTGATACACCCACTAAGATACCAATGCACCCACTCTCACACCCAGACAGACACTCTCACACCCACTCTCACCCCTAGATACACCCTCTCACACCTATTCTCACACCCATAGAGACAGGCCCTGGCCAAGTCCTGCCGTACACAGTCAAAGGGCCGTGTGCAGCATGGGGTTGGGTGGTTAGCGGGGTTGTTCGCAGGATTTGGCTGCAGGCCAGGCCCTGAGGACAACCGCCGGAGCACAAGGCTGAAGGTCATGCCCGGTGGCGGTTGGATTAACATATAGTGATGAAAATTACTTTACATTAAAGGTTACAGGGGCGTTATAGTTAGGCTCACATTTTAAACATACAAAACCACGGAAATTCACCTGTTATAGTTATAGTTATCTCAATTAACTATAACTCGTGCCCTAAAATAACTATAACTCGCACCTTGGCCATGCCCTGCTAATTACCCCACAGATTACAGCACTCATGACATCATTAATAACATCATTGATAATGTCACTGTAAATTAATTAGAAAAATATTAACTCTTAATACAAATTACATATAAATGATATATATCATTGTAATTAATAATTTGTATTAAGAGTTAATATTTTTCTACATTCATGGGTCACATGAATATGTAATGTGTGAACTTTATTTCCTCACTAGTACAAGACTACTACCTAGCCACCTCATTCCTCAACTGTCAAGTACCACTGCAGCATTCTCAGGAACATTCAGACAAATAAGGGGGATAGGGAAAGAGTGGAACAAGGGAATGAGGGAGGGCAATACCAAAATCAGATTTACAATGGGCACCAGAAATTGAAGTTACATTATGGAAACAATTTATAAATGTATACTATCAAATTACAACACATTTATATCCCACAAATTAATGAAAAACCTAGTCTTTGTGCCATGATGGCACTGTAACATTTCTTGAAGTATGAGAAGTTCCACCCAGCTCCAAGGTAGGTGGTATCCCTATTATGGCTAGGAATTTTGTTAAGTGTGGTCGAATCACATTTAGATAATCTGTCCCTGCACCATACATTTCCATCTTCCAATGTCACCAAGTTTCCCTGTACTCTTATTATTCTTAATGGTTTGGAAAACGCGTTACCGCCTCTTTGACGTGACATGGGGAGTTTGAGCACAAACCAGTGACACATTGTCTATTTTTTGTACCATGTTTCCTGTCATAGCAACTTTTTAATTTCTCTTGGTGATGAAGAACTCTATCACAAACATCTTCTGTGTACCCATTTGGGCTCCCCTCCATGTAGCCAATTTGGATTTATCTTAGTCTCTGGAAGTCTACCTTTGAGTGACTGGAATGGAGATATACCTGTGACTGCATTAGGAGCAGTATGATAGGACCCCACAACATTTCCTTGACTGCTTGTTCTCCAGACTCTCCCAAATTAGTGGCTTGCTGCAAACATTCTTTAATGAACCCATTTACTCTCTCCACCAACCCGCTAGCCCCAGGACAATATTGAGCTGTCTGAAAATACTGAGTGGACATCTTTGTAAGAAACATTTTCATTGTGTCTGGAGTGATTTGCTTTCCTTTATCTGTAATTAAGGTGCTAGGTATGCCTTCGGTCATAAAAGCATCAGTCAGCACTCAATTACATCTTGTGTGTAGACATGACTTGCCTCCTGTGTGACTATCCAATGAGAATGGTAATCTACAAAAACCCACATCAATTTTGCTACCTAGGTGGAGTGGCTGAAGGGACTTATAATGTCCAAACCCAGTTTTTCCCATGGCTTGAGGGATACTTCAAAGATATAATGGTGCTCTACGGAGGCTCTTGATCTTCTCACTCATGGCACACCTAACGTAAAGGGCATTTTTCAAAATCTGCATGATCCAGATGGGGTTATGACTGATGTAAGTAGTGATTTAGAACTGAGGTGTAATTCTATCTGGTGGTAAGCTGAAGATATATCAAACACGCTAAATCATCTGGCATAATCAATTAAGCATATCATTTCATTAATTCTCTGACGTGGGAAATTGTCAACCTAAATATTGGTGTTCAAATCTCTTAGGTCAACACACAATAGAATTCCCCTTCTACCTTTTCTCTTTGTGACTACTATAGGAGTCAACCATAAAGATCTCTTTATTGGTTCAATGGCCCCCTGCTTAACTAGTTTACTAAGTTCTTGTTTCAGGGGTTCGCGAATCAAATGAGGAAGAACCCTTACTTTATACACAACCAGTACTGCATTCTCTTTCAGTTCAATTCTGTGCTGAAAGTTTTCTAACTGCCCTAGTGTGTGCTCAGACAAGTCTCGGAAGTCCCTGTAAACCTCCATTCCTGTTAATGACTTTTCAACCACTGTAACTTGTTTGTGGTATTGTTGGGATCAAGTTTTATTCCCAGCTCTTTTTGACCCTTTTGATATCTCCAACTTAAAAGGTTACAGCCCATCTCTGCCACACGCACATTTCCTACTGTATGGCATTCCTTGAATGTAATGCACATGGTTATCCTCCCCACCAAGGGTACAGGGTCTCTATTGTAACCTCCTGGCTCAATGTCTGCCAGTTGGAGAATGTACCCTTTATCCATTCATTTATTCTTGAACATATTTTGATCAATGAAAGTGAATGGTGAACATGAATCAGCAAATACTGTTATTTTCACCCAACCAAAGCAATATTACATCCTGGAAAATTATTATACCAAGCCTCCACATTAGCCTTTACTATAAATATGAACTTGCCAGTGTTCTCATTGAAGTTTTCAACTACATGAGCAGGTTTTTCTTTCTATTTTCACATTCCTGCAAACTCAGTCATAGTGCAGCTTCTTGTTGCATTTCCTACACGCACTATTAACAGCGGGACAATTCAGACTATTTACAAGGTGACTGTAGTTCTAACATTGAGAACACCTGTTTTTCTAGCATCTTTATCAGAGTCTGTTTTTTTCTCTGCTGTACTTCATACACTTGTTGTTCTTCCTCTTGATTCAAGGTGCCATTGACATGGCCAAAGTGTGCTCTCACTACTTTTATTATGTCTGAGTCTTTCATTTGTTTCATTTCTTTGATGCATTCTGCAGTGTGTTCAACACTTTTTACAATATCTATAGCTTCTTTTAAGGATGGATTACATGCTAATAGTTTTTATGGAATGCAAGGGTTGTTGGTGCAGGGAACTGTTGTGGGGTCACCTTTTACTGGCTAGGTTGGGCACCCATATTTTAGTCCTTAGGCACGTACCCTGTGCCTTTAAGGCATGCACATGTTTTACTCGCTTTTATTCATTTTATAATATTTTACAGCAGCTAGCTTCTCATCATGTTGCTTTTACGTTTTATCAGCTGTCATTCTTTAAAAACACACTTTGTTTGTGTTCCACAGTTATCTGCACTTTATGTGCACTTTGTTCTGTGCTCTGCTCAAGGTTGCCAAATTTATCCGCAATAGTTTACTAAAGGCTTCATTATGGCTTTCGCGATCTGACTGACGGACGGCCAAAGCCACAGGGATGAGGCTGCCATCATACTGGCTACCTCATCTCCGGTTGTATTACGATGTTTCCACCAGGCTGACTGGTGAACACATCATACTAAGACATTCCCTCCGGCCAGCCCAGCTGAAACACTGTGATAGCTATTGTGTCAGCTCCCTTAATGGAGCCGAGGCCAATGCTGTTGAACACTGAAACCTTTGAAATGCTCACTGTCTGCATAGCAGACAGTGTGCATTCTGAGGATGCTGGCAGGGGGCCCCCTGGACTGCCCATGCCAGGGACCCCCTGTGGGCCCCAGCACTGGCTTTCTTGCAGCCTTTCCCTGGCAGTGAAACCGCCATGGAAATGCTGGTAGAAAACAAAGTTGTGATTAGCATGGAAGTGCTGCCATGGGCACCGCCGTCTCTGACCCCAACGTTTGACCACTGCCACTCCCTAGCCACATACCTTTCCCTGGGATCAAAGACCTTGGTGGTGGCAGCGATCTACTTGAGGTCAGACCAGCAGGGTGTAATCTGGCGGTCAGACCACCAGGAGTGAAACAGTCCGACAGCCACCATAAGTTTGGTTGTCTAAAGACCAGCAAACTCGTAATGAGGCCCTAAGTATTGCTGCCACAAAAGTACGAAGTCATGGACATACAATCACATCAGGCCTGTTCTCAGAATACAACATGTTTTGTTATAAAAATATTGCATAGGCCAAAAGGAGGTTAGAGAGGACATTACAGCCAGATAAGTCATCTCAGGTGGGTGCCACTTTGCTGCAGCTTTGCTGATCTTGGCCTTATTTTCTAAGTCAACTGGTAGGACTGCCAAGCAGACAAACAGGCAAGATCCTAGCCTATCTCTCAGGTATGAGGTCAGGGTTTCTTCAATAAAACTGGGATGGGCAAAAAAGACTAAGGCCCAAATTTAAGGATGGCCTTGCTCCATCTAGCGCTGCATCAGTGTAATTTTTCTGATGATAATGTGACGTTAGATTGCCAAAAAGGTCGCGCCTTATGTACAAAGTGGCACAATGCATGCATTGCTCCACTTTACATCCCTTTGCATCACATAATGCATACACCATGCATAAAGTGTCCAAAGGGGGCATTCTGGTGCAAGGAGGACTGCAAAAATGGCAGGCATTAAAAGGATGCACCCATTGGAATCAATAGGCCTCCTGACACTTTGCTCCACTAGCATCAACATTTTTTACCCTAGTGGAGCAAGGTGCCACAAAAGCGTCAAAAATGTTGACACTTTTGTTCCTAATACTGCCGTGATGCATTGGAATCTTAATAACGGGGGCACACATGGTGGCACAAGAAAAATGGTGGTACACAATGTGAAGTGCCACTTTTCTTAAATCTGGGCCTAAAACTGCTATGCTCGCATGTCAGAGAATAGGGTGTAGATAGGAATTCTTAAACATATGTTTATTCCAGGATGTTGGGACTGTTTATCTGCTTTTCCCTAATGGTCACAATCCTTACTGTGGTATGTTTCATCCACTTAATAATCAGAGCTCATGTCTTTTATTGTAGAATGCAATCATTTAAATAAATCATGGAAACTTCTCCTGCATCTCTTTGTCTGCCTCTGCATGTGTGAGATGTTGTATAACTGAGTGAAAGGGGAGCAATCAGTCAACCACTACTTCCCTGAGGAGTGAGAGTGACATGTGTTTAGGCTGCCTCAAATTCCCTTTCCTGTTCAGGTTTGGTGAGGCGCTGCTAGCTAGTCGACAAGGTCAGGCCGACAGCTTCCAGCCATTGTGGAACTGACTCAGACACCTACACATGGTGGTGCTGCCACCCAAAACCAGCAGTCCTACCCCAAAGGTAAGATTCCGATGATACGCCAACATTAATGATGGTTTGAGCACTAATTTAACAGATCTCCTAAGTATCTCTCTCTCATGTGCTAAAGGCACCCAACTCCCATTATATGGATAAGTCCATGGTGTTAGGAAAATATCCTCCTCAGCTAAATAGGTAGCACCTATCTTAGGCCTATGGTTGATTAAGCTTGAACCTTAAAATGATTCCTCTATTGGTATTTCAAGCTCTGATGTACCCATTTTTTTATATGGCAAGAGCAGTAGAAGTAACAGAAGACTGTAGACAACCAGTCACCCAGTATATATTTGCAAATGGACTAACCAATATGGGTAGGGATTTTATGTTTGTAGTAGAGGCAGATGATGTGTACATAACACAAGTGTTTTGCTTTTGGGTCACCTTTCCTGCAATAAACGCAGACTCACATACATTTCATGCATACAGAATTGTGAATATACCCCAGAGGTACAGAGCAAACCAATATTTAGAGATACTTCTTACTTATCAAGAACACCAAAATAGTTTGAAGGCACCCTTCCACATGTAATACATTACGTTAGACAAGTTTCCTTAAGCAATGCTGGACCTGCATGGCCAGCATTGGCTACATACACACCACGTCCTAATGTACAAAATACGGAAGTAGCAGAAGTACGTACTTTAGACAACAATCTTGTTGGTATGACAGAGAAAAGATAGGGGTAGCAGTGGTTTAATGTATACAGCACTTTCCTTGAATAGGTACAATACATTTAAATGTGTACAGACAAACTGCTCAACAGCTGAAAAGCACTATGCTACAAAAATAGGGCCAAATAATGTGAGCCAAATGTACACCCAGAGCAGTTAGAATAAGTCCCCCAATAGTAAATGTCCATCTAAGTAAGTCCAGTAAATATGTGATTTCAATATGATTGAAATCTTTTTATTCCAGTGAAAGCAGGCAGCCGACACATGTTTCGTCTAATGACTTTTTCAAGGCTGCAAAAGCACAACATTAAAGTTACTAGTGATCTGTATTCATGGAAAGATTCCACTAGCTCACACACCAGACCTCCATTTGATAATCTTACGTCATTAGAGAGACAGACAGTAAAACAACTTTCCATGCTACCTGACATTGTCATTAGAGATGCTGACAAAGGGGGTAACATCATTATCATGAATAAGACTGAGTCTATTGCTGAAATTGATAGACAACTCTCTGATACTTCTGCATGTGTCAAACTTGATATCAATCCTTCAAAACACATGACATGTTTGTGAGAGAGGAACTTAAAGGGATGGAGGTATTGGTGCCTTGTTACGGACCTGGAATTTAGATATATATTCAATCCACAACATGAGGCTTCTTGCATTTACATGTAGCCTAAAATTCACAAACCAGGAACATTTCCTCTGGCAGACCAATACTTTCTGGCATAGATTCACCCACAGAACGTCTGTTCAAATATATTGACATTTTCTTACAGCCACATGTATGCAATCTGAGTTCTTTTGTCTGTGACATTACTGACATTCTTACCCAACTGATGGACTTTACAGATGACTGTCTCCTTGTGACAATGGACATAGTCTCTCTTGATACTTTTATTCCACTGACGAAGGGTTTACAGGCAGTACGCTACTTTCTCTCTTCTTGAGATGCAACTCTTCTGGAACACACAAATATGCTGATGGACATGATCTCCTTTGTTTTGAACAACAATGTTTTCTTGCACAATGGTAAGTGGTTCCATCAATGCCAAGGTGTTGCTATTGGTTCCAAATGTTCTCCCTCTTTTGTTAACCCTTTTATGGGGTGGATAGAGAAAACATATGTTTGGTCAAAATGTCCATCAGGAGTCATTGGTCATGTGGTTTTCTGGGAGAGATACATAGATGATATACTCACGATCTGGAATTTTAGCGTGGAGATACTGGCTGACTTTGTCTCCTTCCTGAATGATAATCTTTTCAGCATCTTCTTCACGCATCTTTCCACCGTAAGCAGCTTCCATACTTGGATCTTACGCTCTAAAGTGAGGGTTCTAGGATCCTCTCAAAACAATTCCGCAAACCCGTTGCTTGCAATTCTGTTCTTCATACTGAGAGTTCAAACCCTAGATGTTGGGTACAATCCACCCCCTATGGGGAAATGATAAGACTCAGACGCAACTGTAGTGAGTATCATGTGTTCTTTTTTTAACTAAATCATCTGGAGAATAGAGTTTGATCCAGTGGTTATCTAGTTACAGTAATTGAAAAAGCTAAACATAGGATATTGAATGTGAAATGCCTGTCCTTGCTCAAAAACAAACCTAAGATGTCTAAAAAGAACATCCAGGATGACACTGATTACACCAAACCATAGCATGAGCCATGTGTTTTACAAGATTCTGTATCGACACTGGCATGTCTTGAATTTAGACACTTCACTTAAGGATCTGGTTGCTACCAAACCTTCAGCAACTTACAGTAGGGTAGGACATTACAAAATATATTATGCCCCAGTCTCATGGCACAGGACAAAAGACAGATTGTTTCTGGGTGACTCCAGCCACAACCCTTTGTGGGCACTGTAATATGTTTCATATGCATCGGAAAGACTTAAATGTTTTCAATTCAGTACTCTGACCAAATATATTATCAATGTGTTTATCAATTGCAATACAAAATTTGTAATTTACTGTATTATATGCATAGGTCAACGGATTTATATAGGAAGCACAATAAGACCATTTAATGAAAGAATACAAAAACACATGTGTGCCATCAGGAATGGGAACAGAAACTATCCCCTTGTACCTCATTTTATTGCCCAGCACAGAACAAACAAATTGGCAAAAGTAAGGTTCCACGCAATTGGAGTGGCTGCTTAACATCCCAGAGGAGGAGACAGGGTCTGGGCTCTTCGTAGACGGGAGAATAGCTGGATCACAAGTTACATTTTTTTGGATGGCTCATAATCTTCTGTTTGTGACAGGACCGGCTTTCTTTACTACATGTTTATTTGTTCCATGCAATAAGAGAATATATGTGGTTCTTATATTTGGACCCATTGTTTTGGTTTGTAATTTAGCTGAACATGATTTATTACACTGGGGCAGTGCTGGTCTAAAAATGCCTGAATTTGCTTCTATTTTTATCAGGCTGGTCTCATTCTTTGCGGTCCACTGGACTTCTTTCTCTTACATAACTACTTTGGGACTTGCTCTGCACTTCATATTAGGCACCCTATTTGTCCTGTCTGTTTCTTTACTATGGTCTGCACCCTTCAATGTTGCCATCAATACCATACAATCAACATTAGTACAGTTCTACAACATTTATTATCAGTACTAATATGGTTCCACCCTTTTTCCTGTTTAGTTAAAACACATGGAGTTGATCGAAGCTCCCCTACCAATTCAATATGTCCTCTGCTCGCTCAGTTTAACTTCAACATGAGATATCCTTTTTTCATTTCTTTCGCCTTTTAACACATTACCTGACATGCCAGGCTGCATCACAATGGACTAATTTTCACTGCATACCACACCAGCACCCGGGGGACTCTATATACTGCGGCTCGGTCTGGACTTTTTAATTAGGCCATCAATACGATACAACCAATATTAACATGGTTTTACCATATTTTATTTTACAAACATGAATACAGTTCCACCCCTTTTCCAGTTTATATACAACATATGGAGTTTATAGGTCCTCTTCGACTCCCTAGCCTCCTACTTCCACCGCATTATTGCAGACATTCACAACAGCTTCAGCACCCAGACCCCCCAGCAACCACCAACACCACAGATTCACCTCCGACCAACCTCCTGATCTCCTGGACCCCCATCAATGGCAACCACACCATCGAAATCATGAACACCATCCACTCCAGCTCTCCATCTGACCCCTGCCCTCATCACATCCTCAACAAAGAATGCTCCGTCATCGCACCCCAACTACGGATGATCATCGACAGCTCCTTCGAGTCCGCCATCTTCCGGGAGAGGTGGAAACACGCCAATATCAACACACTCCTCAAAAAACCCAGGCGGACCTAAAGGACCTCAATAACTTCCAGCCTATCTCCCTGCTCCCCTTCCCGGCAAAAGTCATTGAGAAGGTCGTCAACAGACAACTAACCCGCTTCCTAGAGGAGAACTGCACCCTGGACCCTTCCCAATGGGATTCAGCAGCAACCACAGCACCAAAACCTCCCTCATTGCACCACCGACGACATCAGAACCATACTGGACAATGGCAAAACCACAGCCCTCATCCTCCTGGACCTCTCGGCCGTATTCAACACCGTCTGCCACCACAGTCTACACTCATGCCTCAGCAATGCAGGAATCCACGATAGAGCACTGGACTGGGTGACCTCCTTTCACACCAGCAGAACCAAGAGAGTCCACCTCCCCCATTCCGCTCACACGCCACTGAACTAATCTGCGGCGTACCCCAGGTTTCATCCTCAGCTCGACCCTCTTCATCATCTACACGGCCCCGCTCGCTAACATTGGCCAATCCCACAACCTCAACGACACCCAGCTGATTCTCTCCCTCACCAAAGACACTTCCAAGACCTACCTCCACAAAGGAATGAAGGCCATCGCCAAATGGATGAAGAGCAGCTGCCTCAAACTCTATTGCAACAAGATGGAAGTCCTCATCTTCGGCTCCACCCCCTCTGCATGGGATGACTCCTGGTGGCCTGCCACTCTTTGAACCGTTCAGACTCCCACTGACCACACACGCAACCGAGGATTCCTCTTGGACCCCTCACTATCTATGACCCAGCAAGTCAACGCCATCTCCTCCTCCTGCTTCAACACCCTCAGCATGCTCCAAAAGATCTACAAATGGATACCCACAGAAACAAGAAGAACAGTCACCCAAGCCCTCGTAAGCAGCAAACTGGACTACAGCAATGCCCTCTATGCAGGAACCACGGCCGAACTCCAGAAGAGGCTGCAAAGCATCCAGAACACCTCTGCACGCCAAATCCTGGACATCCCCCGCCACTGCCACATCACAGACCACCTGAAAAACCTGCACTGGCTCCCAGTCAACAAGAGAATCACCTTCAAACTCCTCACCCATGCTCACAAAGCACTGTACAACACCAGACCAGAATACCTCAACAGACGGCTCTCCTTCTACACCCTGTCTCGGCATCTCCGCTCCGCCGACCTCGCCCTCGCAACCATCCCACGAGTCTGCAGAACTACAACCGGCGGTAGATCATTCTTCCACCTGGACGCCAAAACGTGGAACACTCTATCCACCCACCTGCGCCAGACCAAAGACCTTGTTACCCTCAGGAAACTTCTCAAGACCTGGCTGTTCGAGCAGTAGCAGCACCTCCCCCCCACCTTCTTCCCCCTCTCCTCCTCAGCGCCTTAAGACCCTCCTGGGTGAGTAGTGCGCTTTACAAATCCCTGATTGACTGAGCTCCCTCATAGCTTCAATATGGCGCTTGATTCTGCTTGTTCCTTCTAGAAACACTTTGACATGAATTGTTCGTTTTCCATGTCTGTGGCCTTTTTAAATACATTACCTGACGTGCCAGGCCGCGTGCCATGGACCAAATTTCACCACGGAAGACACCAGTACTAGGGGGGGGGGCTTAGCAAGGCCTCGCTGCACCTTGTTTACTTTAACCACACTGGAGCTGTATACTTGTCTTAAACAGGAACGGTGTTTTGACTTTACTCTGTATTTGGTGCACAACAGTTATGCCACACAATTTTGTTTAACAGTGGCTCACTTGCTTTTCATTTTGGTTGTTTTTGTCCACTCTGACTGCTATTTTTCAGTATTAACTGACATACAGGAGACGACATTTCATCCCTATAATACTAAGGAACTTATGATCGGCATTAACTTTTTATCAATCAACTATTATCTAGTGTTATTATACCAGTATATTTTCTTACTGTGGCACTGCTTTCCCCTCTCCTTTCTAGCACACTGGGGCATATCAAGGCCTTGCTGCTTCTTTGTTTACTCTGACAGCACTATCAGTCTCTTAACTTGCAATATAACAAGTACACTGTTTTAACTCGGGCTGGCTTGGGACTCAGCATGGATTTAGCACAATGTTAACTTATTACTTAGCAGTAGCTCACATAGGCCCCTATTAATACTTTTTGGTACAAAACTGCACTAACGCAATTTTGTACCAAAAAGTTTAGCACCGGCTTGCACCATTTCTGTGCACCAGCCGGGCACCATATTTGTGGAATGGTGCAAGCCTGTGCAAAGGGTAGGCTAGAGTAAAAAAAAAATGACTTTAGTCAGGTGGGCTGACGGTATAGAAGAAGGGGGTTTACCACCAAAAAATGACTTTAGGCAGGTTAGAGTAAAAAAAAAAAAAGACTCTAACCATATTGGCGTCATTTGATCGTGCTAAACCTACCGTGCCACATGACTCCTGCCTTAGAAAAGGCAGGAGTCATGCCCACCCCCCTAATGGCCAGCACAGGTTACAAGTGTCCCCCGGGCATGGCCATTGCACCCTGTACCATTAATGGGGGACCATTTCAGGGCCCCCTATGGCACTTTAAAATATAAAATTCAATACTTACCTGTACTTATCTGTACTTACCTGGGATGGGGTCCCCCATCCTCCACAGTTGCTCTAGTGTGGGTGCCCCTGGGGCTGGCGAGGGCACCTGTGGGCTTATTCCAGGGTGTTCCACCATGGAAATAGGCCCACAGGTCCCCTAACGCCTGCCCTGACCCAGGAGTTAAAAAAAAGGGGCAACGCAAGCTTTGCACCATTTTTTGACCCCTCCTCCCTTCCGTGCACCATTTTTGCACAGGAGTATAAATATGACGTTAAGGCCATAGAGTAATTTTTTGCATGAACTCCTACCTTGCATCTCATTAAGGCAAGGTAGGTTTTCACTTCCAAAAAATGACGGGTCTAGCACCAAAGTATAAATATGGAGTTAGTTTTGCACCAAATTAGAATTAAAAAAATGGCACTAATTCAGTGCAAACAGAGTATAAATATGCCCCATAGTTTTTTACTATTGTTGCTGTTTTCTTCTCTCTGACTGTTACTTCCCAGATTTGACACACATGCAGGAGCCTGATACTCAGCCCCCCCGGGTTAGTGAACTCATTTTCGATGTTGATTGCCTGCTAACCAACACGGGCTCATTTGGTGTTGACTTATACCTGCACTTACTTTGTTCTTAGGTAATCCATTGCTTGGCCACTTACTATAGCGTTGCACTTTGGACATTTCTGCACAGAACGGGTGATTTCATGAGCTCATGGCTTCAATACTCTTTTTCTGGATCTTTACTGTTCATCTAACACCTTCGGATGGATATCGTTTTTGGACCTCTGGATTCTAATTTTCTTCAGAGTGGCTCACTCTTTTGGGTGTATGTCTAAGTACTAGCAGGCTCGGCTTGGTTTTAAACATCTTAAATTTAGTTTAGTGTTGGATGTGTTGCTGTTTTTAGAACAATATTTGATCATGCTTTGTATATTATTTAATTTTGTGCTTTTGCAGCCTTGAAAAAGTCATCAGATGAAACACGTTTCAGCTGCCTGCTTACATTGGAATAAAAAGATTTTAATCATATTGGACTCACATATTTACTGGACTTACTGGATGGTCCTTTACTATGGGGGGACTACTTCTAACTGCTTTGGGTGTACGTTTTGCTCAATCTTGTTGATATATATAGACGCTTAATACAATTTGTAATGTGGACATTAAGCACTGCACCAGAGAGGCCTGCTCTATCAGTAAATCATTTGGCCGTAACAGGGATAAATCTGGAAACAGTCCATTCAATAATGGGTAAAGTACCCACCGAGCAGGAGAACATTCTGTTTTGGATTACACAACAAACAAATTAGCCGGAAGCAGTGTTTCCCCACAAAGGATCCCAAGATAAACTGAGAATTCTCACAATGTACTTGCCTTTTCGGATGGTTCCTTCCCCAAAGGATTGCACCATTTAGGGACAGCCTTTGCTGCAGTTTATACCACTACATCGCCAGGCATTGCCTGGTACACCGAGACTTGTAAATCGTCCAGAAGTGTTAAAAAACATTCAAAATAAACATGGGGCAGCCCCTGCTCTAGACTTGGGTATAAAGTTGATGCACAACTTTGAAACAGTGTAATTATTTTAAGCAACATTAAAGGTGAAGCAGTAGCTTTGGCAATACACCAGCAGCTGCAGGATGTTCCTCAACAGAATAAGGAACACGAGCTGCTAAAGATTATTTTTTTAAACTTATACAAGTATAGGTCGGGATATTCTAGGGTCCAGACAAACGAAACCACAACTACAAAGTCATTCTGCTAAGGAAAATATAAAGCAATCACAATAGAGCGCTAAAAAATTCTGGGATAAACAAAGTTCTAACCAAGACAAAAGAAGCTAAAGAAGAGACTCTCTACATTCGAAGACCTCAGAAAAATGATATAACCTTGAAAATAGGGAAACCTTAAAAACTATCCCATCTCATTCCATTCAGGAATCACCCGACAATTGGAGTAAGAGAGAAGGTTGGTCAGAGCACCTAAATGAGTATGTGAGAGTCTTTGGTAAAAAAGTAAAATAAATATCCACACCGAAAACCCCAATTTAAAAAGAAAAAGAAAAAAGTTGCAGCAATTTTGGCTAAACATGCCACACTTATTGAGAACATTACTGAAGAACAGTATGTGGGCAGCGACTCGCTAGACAGAGCAGCAGAGGTCATGATAGTGTGCCAAGATCTTCTAGATCTTCTGGATGTAACTGAAACTAACGACTTCCTTGAAGTTGAAACAGCAGACAGGCATGTCTCCTCACCCTATAGGGTTTACAAACTAAAAAGTCTGATTGAGGCAGACATTGAGCGCACCATTAGAGTAATCTTCTGGAGATGACTAACATTAAATTATGGCATACTGTTGGCAGAAAAACATCGGCCACCTGACTTTGTCCGTATGCTAATTCTGCCTTCTTTCTAAATCCTTGTTCCAGATAAAGTAAAATAAGCTTATGACACAGATTGGGCTTTGGTGCAGGCTCTAGCGCTGTACCGCAGCCATGTGTGGTGGGATAGGGATTCCCCCACCACGTTATTCCACAATCCTACATTCTAGGATATGTGTAATGCATAAAACTGCTATATGACTTAATACGTCCAGATTTCTCAAGCGATCATTGGACACCCGAACACACACACCTTCTTAGAGCACTACAGATTGACATGCTTGAAGCAAAACACTTAAACACACATGACAATAAAACAAACATGGTAATCAAAACAAACTAGGTAATCAGGGTAATTCCTGGTGCCATCAGGTACATCTATGTCACATTTAAAGAGGGTGACACGGTACCCATAGCATACAAATCGCACATGCACCCCAAAGCAGAACAACCTTTTTGCACCAACTGAAAAAATAGTGGCTGCAGTTCAGATGGCGCTTATTATGGAGAAACAACTTGCCCAAGGGAAATGCATTATTGTTTTTACTCCAATACTATCCCTAGAGATTGTTACAAAAGCAAGTGTTACGAACACAAAAGCATTACACATGAGTTGGATTCAATGGGCTACCTCCCTACTTGCAAATGATGTTAATTATGTTTTTAATCTAAAACGTCAGACCCAAGAACTCCTGCAATATGAACTAGAGTACCGCAGGTCCACTAACATCTTGCCTCTTGACTCAAACAGAATCATCATTTACACTGATAGTTCAGCACCACCAGCTGTAGGCACCAAACACCAATATTCTGCAGCTTGCAAAGCTATACGTGGAGTAATGAGGGATGGTGAATTCTACCCTCAACGAACCTACACGCAGACCATAGGGGACTCCTCTGCACAACTTGCTGAGCTTAAGGCCACTGCATGGATCCTGAACTTTTAACTTTGATTGTATATGAGTTGTATTATTGTGTCCAATCCTTTAATGAATACCTTGTACCACTGGTGCCTTAACAGGTTCACAGATTTCAAGGGTAACACCATTAAACACAAGTTCTTGGGGGGGAACGTAGCTGATCTAAAAGAGAACCTGCCACAGGCCCATGTAGTCCAGACATTGGGTCACCAACGTGTTGGAATACATGTTGTAGGAAACACTTTGGCTGATAACGCTGCAAAATCTGCTGTAGTAAATAGCTTCTGTTGTTGCGATTACTTGTTCTTAGATGAGAATGGATGATGAAATATTGACTGCTGTTAAAGCTTTGGCTGAAAGCAAGCCCTTATCAAAAGCATACCCTGCAACATATGACCACCACTTAAGTGTCCAAAACATTGCTTTTGCAAAATTGCAGTTGATCCCAAACCAAGACCAGAGACTAGATCTCATTAAAGCAGCACATGAGAGTGTTGCTTCTGCCCATGCCAGTGTGGCGGTTATTATGTCACTGCTACAAAAACAATAATTGGTGGCCTGTTCTTTACAAACAGACCAAGCAGTATGTCCTTAGTTGTGACAATTGCCAACAAATAAAAGGGTCCACCACAAAACACCTACTGCAGACACCTCTCTTAAATTACAACAAGCCACTTCAGTGTGTGTACCTGGACCACTGAGTTCCCTTAAAGCCAGAGGGTGCAGACAAGTATATATTAGGCACTGTTGATTCATGCTCCAGTTTTCTGTGGGTGTGCCCACAACTATTGGCTGACGCCTGAACTGTTATTAAAGATTTGCATGTCTTCATCGGGACATATGCAATTGCAGCATTCCACTTGGACCAGGGCCTACTTTTGCCTCCAGGGCATTCAGGGACATCATGGTAACAATTGGTGTCGAGGTGCATTACAGTACTCATTATCATCCAGAGGGAAATCCAACTGTGGAGCGGAAAAAACAAGACTTAAAGCAATCCTTGTGAGCAAGAGTATTAGGTTAAGGTCGTAGTTAGCTTCCTCACTTGTATGGAGGCCAGAGAGCACTATATTATCTGCCCAGAAGGTCTTTGGGAGGGCTTTCCCCTTATGAAGTCCTGTTTGGGATACCTATGTATGTCCCTGATCTAGATGGCCCTGGCACGGTGGTGGTAGAAACACATTTTAACACTAATGACTGTCCCACTGTTTTACTGGAAACACAACAGTTCTGTGATGAGAATTCATTTGCATATGCCACCACATTGGGAATGAGGAATTTGTCACCATCCACTGACTAGGGGGCAGATGTTCAAAGCATTTTGAACGTCACAAACTGCGAATTTCACTGTTTGCGATGTGCAAAAAGCACATCGCGTTTCCCAATCCCCGTTTTGTGAGTCGGTAACCTGGTTACCGACTCGCAAAACAGGACTGTGAGTTGCAATTAGGAGGGGGTGTTGCCCTTCCTAATTGCGAGTGGCAGCGCAATGCTGTATTGTTTTGAGACCGCGGTCGCAAAGCAATCGCAGTTACCACCAGTGTCACACTGGTGGTAACCCATTCGCAAAAGGGAAGGCATCCCCATTGGACCCCTTCCCCTTTGTGAATGGCCAGCAAAACATTTTTTCAGAGCAGGCAGTGGTCCTACTGATCACTGCCTGCTTTGAAAAAATGAAACGAAAACGTTTCATTTTTCGTTTTTGTAATGCATCTTGTTTTCCTTTAAGGAAAACGGGCTGCATTACAAAAAAAAAAAAATGGTTTATTAAAAAGCAGTCACAGACATGGTGGTCTGCTGTCTCCAGCAGGCCACCATCCCTGTGAGAGCCGCCACTCGCAAAGGGGTCGCAAATTGCGACCCACCTCATTAATATTAATGAGGTGGACCTTTGCAACCCCCTTGCGAGTTGCAGATGGTGTCAGGGACACCATCCTACATTCTGGATTGCGACTCTCAAATTGCGAGTCGGTCTGACTCGCAATTTGCGAGTCGCAATACAGATTTTTACTACATCTGGCCCCGGATTCCTAAACTTGGCGATCTGGTTTTGTGAAAAGATACCTGTGAAAAAGGAGTTTGGCCCATCATATCGAGCACTGGTTTTAGTTTTGGGAATACACAGCACCAGAACTGTCAATCTACCACCGCTTCCTGGTTCTAAAGAAAACCACTTATTATCAATTGACAACATCAAATAGCACCATGTGGCTGATCCTGCACAGCAGACCAAGAGGGCTCATGGGTAGCTCCCATACCTCTCTCGCTACCCCACTGGATATACCCCCTCAAGCACTCAACAATGCTGAAATAATTTCCCTGTGCGTGGGCAGAGCGGAGAATGAGCTTCTGTTGATTCGTGCCACCACTTCATCAACAAGAAATGTCCAGAATGTAGATCTCTACTATTCAAATGCAACACACATGAAAGGAATTGTTTATCATGAACCACCATTGGATAACTCTATCAGTTCTACGCTGGCTCTACTTTTTAGAGAGACTGCTTCTGGTTACTTGGCCAATATTGACGATATTTCTTCAAACTCTTCAGCATCAGCTAATGCACCTTTATCAAGAGCACGTAAGCTTTTCAACTGGCTCACACACAATTATTTATTTTGTTCATGGTACTATCTGTGGCTAATTTTGACACTGCAAATTTTCTGCTTTGGATTGGTTTTGTCATTGTTTTCTTCCTGCTGATACATGGTCATTAGCTTCCTGTGCGTTCCGCTGTTGAACTGGTGGATGAGGTTTTGAAGCCTTATTTGTCCTCACGTAAGGTCTGAAAAGACTTGTTCCTTCTGCTGTTCCAGTTCCTGATGGAGTTGTTTGGGATAAAGTACTGGTTGAAATCTTTGGTCCAACAGAAATGATTAAAATTCCATATGTATTTAAAATATCAATGGATGGTATTAATACATCCGTGTTGTTTCTGACGACTAGCATGTAAAAACAGTTGTTTCTATGCTTTCTGAGCTTGAATTTTGCACTGTATTTGAGAGTGTACATGAACACTGCAAATTATGTGGAAATGTTCTGTTATTACCATTACAGACACCATTTTCTACACTGATCTGGTACCCAAAGAATAGTATACAATTACATACAATGGGAACATTGTCCGACTTCTCCAATAGGGAGCTCACATACATATATAGACAATTTGCATAATTTACTGGGCATAATGCTAAAAATGCTAAATCAAATTATTTTAAATTGCCTCCCTTGAAAGCGGGAAAATATTGATAACTGACACCTCCTTGATTCATTTAGATTCCTTTGTTTCCCAGTTTGCTATAGAATGAGTATTGGAAAAAGTCAATTGACCTAAAGAGTGTGTGGGGAACTAAAGATTGGCAAATACAGGGACCAAAGCTTTATTTTGAGCTTGCCTTATTCTATTACAAAATATATTTTTAAACAACACAGTCCAGCAAACAACTTGCTGAGGGTTAGCAAAAACAAAGAAATCAATGTGCCCAATATTCCCTCTTTCGCAAAATTTGACAGTTGGCAAAGGATTTTAAATGTCACAGAAGAAAAGTTTAATGATCAAGACCGCAGCTTTTTTGTTGCTGTCAACAATCGTAAGGCCTGATTTATATTGATGGAAAGAGTACTCTGTTGCAACAGTGATGGAGTAGCTTTTCCACTTCATTTAGAGTCAGGCAGACCTTCAATATGTGGACAGTGGAGACTGCTTCTTCTATGCCTCCTACACACACCTTTGAAAGCCTGGCGGGGTAAGGGATGTCCGAGGTTTAGCCATGTGTCTGCCAGCTCAAATTTAGAGTTGGAGGACAAATGGCCAGTGTTCAATGCCCTTCAGCACCATGAAAAGTGTGGTGGTAAGGGGCAGTGAAAACATTTAAATCACCTCCGCACCCTGGAAGAATATTCACATTGTGAGGGTGGGGCATTGTTTTTTTTAAATTTTAAATCTTGCTTTGAAATTGTAAGTTTGATGCAGGGTTCTGTAATGTTGATGAGCCATCAGTCAAACTTGCAGTGTATATCTAGGAATTGCCTTGATGACAATCCCTGGAATTGCAAAAGATTACCACAGGGGCATCTGACTTCTCCAAATAAGATGGGTGGGGTACCATTGCCATCGCAAGAGTAAAGTACTCCACCATGGCACCTGTAGTTACTCCATCCACCAGGTTATAAATCAACCCCTAAGTAAAAAGTGGTTATAAGGTATGAGACCAGCCCAAACGAAAAACGGGTCAGTCTGGCTAGCAAATGCAATCATTTAGACACACTCTTAGTTTCTAGCATGGACTGAATGCCCCATTTAAAATGACATTGCTTGCTAGCACTGAATATATCATTCACAGTTCTGAAATTCTAGTGTATCAAGGGCAAAGGCTCAACAGTTACCATAATGAGATTATTTTAGGGGAAGATATCACCTGTTGCCTTATATGGAGTAGATGTTTGGGAAAAGAGTGATACAGGAAGGCACCTCTTTAGTTACGGACAGGAGTGTGATAGTTTTAGGAACTGGCCTTAAACCTAAAAAAAGTATTGCTTTCAGCAAACTTGGCCAGTACATTCTAAAAAGTGGGGCAATACACAGATCTGTCAGCTTGAAGCAGAAAATTCAAATTTCAAATTAGACTTCACTGCTGTATCAAACTCTCTTGTAAATTAAATGGTTCAGTTTTAAATATTTTGGGCTTTAGTGATAATAAATGCCATAAGGGTCTTGAGAGTGAGTGCACAATTGTTGAGGACGATGGACCTAATGTACAAAGATAAGATTGGCAAAAAATGCTAGCAAATTGTGCATCACTTTTTTGCAAATGCAGTCTGATTTTGCAAATTAATAGATGTACAAATAGGGTTGTTCACAAAATACTAATTCACAGTGGGTCACAGAACAACCTGCCTAATTAATATTATTTAGACAGGTCACAGTTGTGATCATTTGTGATTGGCTACAATCGTAAGGATGTAGACAATGACATTTTTACTTGCAAAGGATGGCGGCAGACTCAAGCGACGAAGCAGACATGAGCGAGAAAGTACCGACAAGCGAGGACACTGCAGCTGCAGGGAGTGAGCGGTGCCCAGGTGCTTGCAGTATGCAGATGCAAGGTTTAACGGAGGCAGCTGCGACCCAGTCAGGAGCCCTGGGGCCAGGGGCTCATGCCAGAGTGCTTGTGGTGCTCTGTACCTGGACTAGAGTAACCAGAGTTGCCTGAGTGCCTCAGTGGACACAGCCTCCCAGTTCCAGTCCAGCTGCTAGTTCACTTTTTTTCAATTGTTCCATTGTTACAAGCAATGGAAGTGGGTGGAGGGTGTTGTAGGTGTTGGAGAAGTGGTCGGCGAGTTGAACAGATCAGAGGTTTGTTCCCTGCACATTCCTTTCATTCTCTCTGTATGCCTTTATGTTTTTAGACATTGTGGACTACCTGAATTTCTTGCTTCTTGCCTCTGGTCCTTGGGGGATTGGAGCTCTATCTGCTGGTATAATTGTGCCTGGTCCAAAGCTCTTCCTTGGTCTATTCTGCAGGTGGTGGCTGTGATGAACACAGACTCTGATAAGTCTACATCTCTGGGACCCCCTTGAAGGTCAGGACTCAAACTGGGAAGGCAACTCCAAACCTCGGTTTGAGCGTATGTCTTCCAGGCAGCACCAGAGCGATACTAAATAGCCTAAGAAAACCTGTCAAGCTGTTTTGTTCATTTCATAATGAAATTAACAGAGCACAGCTTGACTATCCAGATTTGGCAATTGCGAAGATCCTACTATCAATTCACAACATTTCAGGATCAGTTTGAATTTTAAATGACCATTAAGGACAGTGGATTTGGACTGATGAGAATGGCATCCAAATTGCTATGGTCCCTATGCTCAAACCGTGGGGCAATAGCAAAGCTTAGTTTCACTTTGAATACTGAAAATTCAATCAGTGCCAATCTTTTCCCAGATCTGTGGGGGAGTCTGGTTTTTCTGCTCTGCCTCAACTAACCATGCTCAATAGGGTTGCAGATCGATATTTCAAGCCAAGTAGAAAAGTTCTCCTCTTTCACCCTATTGGCAGACTTGTGTACTTTTGTTGAGCATTTTAAATCAATCAGCCACTTCTCTGTGGAAAACCCCTTCTAAGATTCAAACCTCAAAAGAAGGGGGGTTTCTAGCTCCAAGGTGCATGGGGTCCCTACTTACCAAGTCTCTGACAAGCTGGGTACTGGCTCAAGCATATTGACCAGGGACCCTGAAAGAGGGGACAAGTCCTTAACTAACTCAACCCTGCAATTTGGCAACTTTTCTGAATGTAGGCTGCATAGTCTTATTGGATTGGATAGGATAAAGAAGCATTTGATTTTTGTACTAATTATCCTCAACCTCTCCCTGAAATTTGTGGATAGGAACTAGCCACACTTATCATCATCATCAACCCTCACTTCAGGTGAAGGGCAGAGAAAATTAAGGGAAGCAAGTTCACTTTTTTCTGCTACTCATTTGTCTTCTGAAGCTCATCAGAACCCTATTGTGACCAATTTTCCATGCAGTGAAATGAACCAATTTAGTAATATTTCACAAACAGGTTCCTCACATTTCAGTGCTGCCAACCAGGGGGGCACACCGAGACTCTGACTGTGCAACATGTCTTCCTTAATGCAAACCACATTCCACGGTATGCTAAAGGCAAACAGATTGCCCACCAAAAATCATTTAGCCCTGGATATCCAGAAATGTTCAGGAGCCCGCTGAAGCATTACCCATGCTGGACCTTACTCTTTGCACAACCAAATGTTCTCTACATCACATTGTGGGGATGGGTGACCAAAGTGTCTTTATCTCCTGCTTTCCTACTAGTATTCAAGGCAAGCGAAAGATGTGGAAGAAACAGGCTACTTTCCATCACATCCGTCTTGGAGGTAAGCCTATCCCAAGATGAAAATAAAAGTTAAGATAAAGAACAAAACATCTCTTCTGGCTAACTAAAATACAGGGGAATATTTATACTTTTAGGGTCATATTTATACTCCGTTTGCGCCGATTGTGCGTCCAAAAATGTGACGCACAATCAGCGCAAACATTGCCCCATATTTAAACTCTGACGCCCGAGCCCGCGGATGACAAAATTCCGCCGTGTGCGTCATTTCTTGGATGCGGCAACCCGCCCTGCGTTAATGATATGCAGGGTAGGCGTTCCTGTCCAAATAACAACGCAAACGGCCGTGCGTCGTATTTATGCTTCCGGGCAAAAATGCCGCTCGGCCGGGAGGTGGAGCCAGAAAATGACGCACAGCCCGATTTGCGTCAAAATTTAACACCTGGGTCAGGGCAGGCGTTAAAATGGGGCAAACACACCTGTATTTAATCAGGAAACACAGAAAAAAAAGCAGAGCAGCAGAGCAGCAACAGGGAGACATGGAGGTGATTCTTATCCAGCGTGCACTGAGACGCAGAGCCCAGCAGCAACAACAGCAGCTACCACAACACCAGCAGGGACCCCAAAGGCAGCGCAGAAGGCAGGAGAGGATATTCCGCCCAAGAACAACCCTTCAGGGCATCAGGGAACACGACATCATACAGAGGAACCGGTTGAACTGGCAGGCAATCCAGCAGCTGCTGCGAAACATTGAACAGCAGCTGGCCCCCACTTTGGTGACACCCCGCACCATACCAACAGAAACAAAGCTGCTTGCCGTACTTCACATGCTGGCAAGTGGCTCATTTCAAATAACTGGTGCCCTGGTTGGCGGAATATCACAACCATCATTCTCTGCATTTCTGCCAAAAGTACTGGATGCCATAATTCGACTGACACCCGCCACATCTGCTTCCCTAACACACTGCAGAAGCAGCAGGAAACTAAACAGGGGTTCTACGCAATCAGTGGCTTCCCACACGTCCTTGGTGCAATTGACTGCACACATGTACGCCTTGTGCCACCTGCTGCGACTGAACACCTCTACCGCAACAGGAAGCACACACATTCAATTTAACGTGCAGGCCATAGTCGATCACCAGGGATTGATCACCAACATCGTGGCTAAATTTCCTGGGAGTGTACATGACTCATTCATCTTCCGTCACTGTACCATCAACCAACACTTCCAGGATGGACGGTATGGCAATGGACTACTTGTTGGTAAGTACAAAAACCTACTTATATACACACTGCACAGCATCCCACTAGGACACACAACACATACACCACAACAGCAACATGTCTACAGGAACATACAGAGGTCCTGACATCACTAGCCATGTTTCTTAACTCACCATTGAACCTGTCACACATCAGAAATTACTGTACAGCCTAATGTGAATACGTCAATGAGTGTGGTTGCCTAAATGTCACCTTGCAAATTGTAAGTCTCACAATGACCTTTACATTAATACATTGCCTAAGTCTAAAGGTATGGGATGTCCAGGGTACTTCCATATGAACGTGCTAACAACACTTATAAATTAAACTCTACATTGAACTATCTACTCACCACAAGTGAAGACACAAGGACACCTGTATCACAAGTCACAATGCTATGGAGGGCACACTGCACTGAAAATCACCAAACATACTGATGACAAATGGTTAGCAGACAAACACGTGCTCAGCCAAGGTAAAAACACAATGCAGATGTGTTGGAAAATGGGTTATTGGTAAGGGCAGGTAGGTACCT
Source organism: Pleurodeles waltl (assembly GCF_031143425.1). NCBI lineage: Eukaryota > Metazoa > Chordata > Amphibia > Caudata > Salamandridae > Pleurodeles > Pleurodeles waltl. Next base: position 1,018,531,938 of record NC_090444.1, on the reverse strand, counting down.
ACACCTAGCAACAAGCCACTAACCTCCACCTAGGTACAGTTAGGTCTCAGTAAATTAATCCCAGCTCAACCCTTGGTAGCTTGGCAACGAGCGTCAAGGCTTAACTTAGGAGACAAAGTGTAAAGCATTCAAATATCACAAAACAGTAATTAAATAAAACACAGGAAACAGTTTAAAAATCCAAAACCAATTTATAAAAATAGTTTATATTTTTATCTTTAAAATGACACAAAAACTATTAAAATCGGTTCAGGGGAACCGGAGATATGAATTTTTAAAGAATTATTACTTTTCTAGCGCTTAGAAACAAAAAGCGCCAATCGGGTCATCTGGTTGCACCTCGACCGGGGCAAAGTCAAACTTTCAGGCCGACCGCGATGGAGCCCTGCTCGGCTACAGGTCGCGGGAGGCCTCGGTTAAAAAAGTTACCTTCTGACTTAGTCTTTATTTTGAAGTTTTTCTTCACCGGGACGAACCTGCCAGTTGAATCCGACCTCCTGGAGCCCTTGTCCGGATACGCGATGTGGGTTTCCTCGGTGGAGACTTTTACCTTCGGACTTAGTCTTTTTTTCTAGATGAAAATCCTTTGACCGGGGTAAACCTGGATCTTGATCCGACGTCCATGGAGCCCTTCTCGGATACGATGGCTGGGAGGTCCCGGTCAACTTTTTACCTTCGGACTTAGTCTCTTTTTTGGATGTTTTTCTTTACCGGGACGAACCACGAAGCCAGGCCGGGTCGCGGTTGAGGCAAGCCGGCAAGAATTTCCGCGGCGGGTCGGTCCCTCTCAGGAGCTTTTTTCCAAAAATTCTAAAATCTTTTCCAAACTTCTGGGGCTTCACCCAGATGTTCTTGTAAGGTTCTTTTGGGGTCCACAGCTCACCCCAAGGGTCCAGAAGTTCTGTGATGGTCCTTGGGGGGTGCGGACTTCAACTCCCAGAATGCACCTGGCGCAAACTCCTTTTTGGCCACTGGACAGTGGTCAGCTGGTCGCTTTCTTCAGGAGTTGGTGCAGGGGACTCTGGTTAGCAATTTTTCACCTGTAGCAAACAGGAAGTCCCTCCTTGAACCAGTTGAAGCCAGGCAAAGTCCTTCTTGTGGTGAAGCCCAAGTGTGCAGCTGGTACAGTCCTTCTGAGTGCAGGTTCCAGGTGCAGGCCAGGGGTCCAGCAGGGCAGTCCTTCTTCTCCTTAAGTTCTTTCTTCTTGAAATTTGATGGGGATCTGAGGTGTGGGGGCAGGTCTGCCAGTTTTATCCTTGCTCCTGGGTGAAAAGCAGGGGGGACCTGGTTCTCCAATCAGGGACAGGGTCGTCCCCCTGTGATGACCACTTCCTGGGAAGTGTGGCAAAAATCCATCCCAGAAGGCAACAGTCTCTAAAAATCCAACATGGAGGAATCTGATTTTTGGAGGTTACATCTGGCTGAGCCCACCCACTGGTGTGGCTAAAAATCATAAACACACCCCTCTCCTGCCCTCTCCTAATCTAATCAAGGGGGCACCTAATTGTCTGGGGTTGCAGGATGTGGGGGTGTTGCTGGGTGCTGCAAATGTCCTTCTCTGCCTTTGAAGACTAGTTTGGAAGCCCTCCCCCTTCCTGCCTCACCATCTGCTGAGGGGAGATTCTCTCCCCCAAGCACATTCCTTTGTGTGAAGCCAGGCCACTTCACACCTCATCAAGGCAGCCTGGCAGAAGCTGCTGCAGGCTGGCCAATCAGAGCACAGCAGCAAAAACAATGCAGAGCTGAAATTGGCAACTTTTTAGGTAAAGTCTAAACTTTTTACCTGGACAAGTTATATTAAATCCAACAACTGGAAGTTGTGGGATTTATTACAACAATCAATTTGATACCAAATTCTTGGTATGTAACATTTAAGAAGACTTTAAAATTTAAAATAAAGTCTGCCCATTCTAGCCTATGAAGGCTATTTACTTCAATGAGGGAAAAACGAATTTGGCTGTTTTTACCTCACCAGGGCTTATAAATCTATTTTTATAAAGTCCCTGCTTATAGTTACATGGCACCCAGCCCTAGGGGCACATAGGGCACACCTTAGGGGTGACTTATATGTAAAAATAAGGTAGTTTAAGACTTTGGAAGTACCTTTAATTCCAAAGTCGAATTTGCATATAACTTTAATTTAAAAGCAGCCAGCAAGGCAGGCTTGCTTTTAAAATGACACTGGGCACCTCAGCCGTGCACCTAGGTGTGCACCACCTATGCTGTGGTCCCTAAACCTACATGCCCTACCATATACTAGGGACTTATAGGTAGGTTAACTTAGCCAATTATAATTAGCCTAATTTGCATATCCATTTTACACAGAGCACAGGCCCTGGGACTGGTTAGCAGTACCCAGGGCACCATCAAAGTCAGGAAAACACCAGCAAAAAGAGGAAAATGGGGGCAAAAAGTTATGGGGCCTCTGCAATCAGCCCTGTTTTCTCACAAGATGGTATAGCCTACAAGTATAGTTTGTCACATCAGTACACAAAAGAGTCACAGACAACAGAAGACAACTACTGCCATGGACGGTCTTTTCAATAATGCAAGCTACATCAACATGATCCCATTTTGTTTTTTTCTTTCAGCTGATCAGGGGTATGGCATCCAGCCATGGCTAATGACACCATTTGGGAACCCGAGTACTGCTGCAGAGCGGGCATACAACGACGCCCATAAGAGGACACGCAGCATTTTCGAGCGGACCTTCTGCATCCTCAAGTCAAGGTTCCGCTGCCTCAACATCACGGTGGTAGCATACTATATTCCCCCGAGATGGTCTGTAGGATCATACTCACATGTGCAATATTGCACAACATTTGTGTCAAAAGGAACATTCCCCTCCTCGAACCAGACCCATACATGCCTGAAGACGAAGAAGAGGAGGATGCTGGCCTGCAACAGGAGGGGGAACAACCAAACACGGCTGCTGGAGTGCGTAGGCGCCAACAGATTGTAAATAATTTATTTTCATAATTATCTCCATCACCACTTAATGCACTATTGTAAATAAACACTGATAACAAACACCACATCATGATTTGGACTATTCATTTCTGCCCACCTTTAGCTTGAAATATCAGAAGAAGAATGTTGTCTCATTGAGAAATAATGATATAACAATCAGGACACAGAAAAATACACTACAAATGTAATGGCCACCATACAATGGTCACATACACACACAATGTAAATGACTGACATCCTGTACAGTTCACCTTTGAAGGGCAATAGCTGAGGACCACACATATGACACACATACATGTAGGAAACATGGATCATCGCAGCAGATGGCACACAACTAAAAAACCATCACTCAACTAGGGGAAAACAGGCCTCATACATCAAGCAGTTCACATGCTTATGCTTCAGGAACAGGAATGTATTACCAGACTCTTGGCAACAGTAATTCCAACTACTTAGTATCTTTGCAATGACTATCTGTCACTAGAGTTACACATAAGCAGAACATACACAGCACAAGTGCTACACCTATGACAAGCATCCAGCACATCACTATCCATCTACATGTCAGCCCTTTTCTAAAAACATTACACACACCTGCGGCTAGTCACACCCCACCTGTCTGAAGAGGTCCCTGGAATGCTGATATGTGTACACTGAGATTCCCTCATCTACACACACACACTCACAAGAGTCATCCAGTGTGCCATACCCTTTCCTATGCCTACCATTGTCATAGTACCATCTCACTGCATGGAACTCAGCTCATATAATACACTGGCTTAGAGTTTTTAAGGCCTGGTATCACCTGTAGATTGATTCTCGTGTGAAAGGTATTGTAGGCTAATTTTCAGCAAATCTCATCTGACAGGACTAGTGAGACACTGATGGAGGCCACACCAGTGATCCCCTCCATGCACACCACCCAAATGTACATGCCCCGTCCCTGCTGATACCTCCTACAGCATAGATGTTGGCATTTGGGCAATTACATCATTAAGCTTTGCTACTAATGTTGCCGTGTAACACTGTATATGGTTTCATGTGTCACCTTCAAAACAACACAGGACATACGCAGTGTGACATGTCAACTGTCTACTGCTCCCTCTGACCAGTCCTAGTCAGGCCACTGATCATGTAATTTCTGAAAGAACTGGCCCCTGATTGACCCAGCATCCTGTCAGCCTGACTGGCACCTGTCTGTGGGTCACCCTAAAGATACCTGGGGTCCACCTATGGACCACACGTGCTGTCCAAAACCTCTTGTACCTCAGACACTAATTTGTCATTAGCCTCATCAATTTATACTCAAATACATAGTATTGCATCATCTGACTGTTATTTGTATCATATTTGTGACGGTGCCCTTGAATAGCTAAATCATGGCCCTTCCATTGTCTGGCCCTCATTAATGCCTAAACTACAAAATGTGACAGTGTACCTGGACCATAGCGTTTGATGGTGTAAGTGGCCTCCAGCCGAACCAGCAACCTCAGATAATGTCCATGAAAAGTCAACACATATGAGGACCCTGACAGTTCACATGCAGAGTTACATTGTTCAAATAATAAAGATGAGTCGTGTGTGCTGAATACCAGCCATTTACTTCTGCACAGAGGCTATGATGTTGCCTGATACATTACCATCCACAGAGGCCAACTTGAGTACAAATGTTGCAATGACACATGCCGGATGCAGACACCTAAGACATTCTCTCACTCAGCACACCAAGGTTGCCCAGTTGAAAGTCTCATTACACGTCTTCAGTGACAGGGTGGGACCATCCATGTGTAGGTGACCATGTCCTCAATTACTTTTCTCAAATTTTGCTACAAACGATACTCATTAGATACACGATTAGCTGCCACTAACTCATGAGGAGACCTGGACGTTACAGTGACAACATACAACTTGACAGTTGATACTGGATCAATATTGGACCACACACATGTACATGTACCATCCAATCAACAAAATGGTTGCAAGCAGCCCATCACAGTAGTGTCCTCGTTGTAACCTAGCAGGAAGAATGAAACATGCCTCTAAACCAGGTAATGCATAAAGGGCCACATACATCAACAACCTATTTGCTATCATGACATAAGGAACATTGAGATTTTGCTATAAAATCAATGCAAAATGGTATGTCAAAATTCTCCAAAGAATCAATAGGGCAAACGTCAAATGGGCAAATGGGATTACAGATTAGAAAACAGTGAATCATACCCAATTTGCTTCCATAGGCCTGCTGCCGATGGTTTAGCATTACTGAATTTGGGAAACCCTTGGATAAAGTTGCAAGTCTGGAAGAGCAAACCCCAGGGTGCTGGGGGCCTAAGTCCCCCTCTGCTGCCCCCCAAATATACATTTTTTATGCACATGTGAAGCACACACATGCATAAGGGGCATGTGTGCCCTACATGTCAAAAGTGAAACACATTTTAGATAAATTAACTTGTAAATAGGACATGGTTACCCCCAAAAAATGTTTAGGTGACAATTGCACTACCTAATTGGCCTTGATGCAATTTTGAATAGCTTGATACATGTGGACACAATTTTGCTAAGGAATACATCCTGGTATCTCATTCATATTTTGAAATTAGCAATCAGCAATTACCCACATATGTGTACAATTATGAGTAATATCCATTCTGGCCAATCATTACTATTGCACTGTGAATACCTTCTATACATCCTATAAGGGACATTTGCTATAGCTAACCCCAAAGTTTATCACTTAGCACCGTTTGGTCATGACAAAATTCATTTCTCAATTGGACAAATGAAAGACATATTTGTCATAATGCGTCATATTTCCACGCATACAGCTTGTGCGTCATAATTTTTGACGCACAGGAGTGCAGATAATGCAGAGTCAAAAATATATTTCATAAATAGATATCATAATATCCTGCATAACATGGCCTCTGTTTTTTTCCATTATGCGTCATATTTCCACGCATACAGCTTGTGCGTCATTATTTTTGACGCACATGAGTGCAGATAATGCTAAGTCAAATGTATTTTTCATAAATAGATATCATATTTTGCTGCGGCTTAATTTTCAACTCTAGAACTGTAAAATATGCCTCAAACAAATATTATATCCCAATAATGAAACAAATTTGACTCTGCATTATTTGCACTCCTGTGCGTCAAAAAATATGAAGCACAAGCTTTATGCGTGAAAATATGACGCATAGTGGAAAAAAACGGCGGCCATTTTATGCAGGATGTGATGTAATAGGATATCCTGTTTACAGAATCTGTACAGTGGGTGTACTTTCACTTTCACTTTGCAGTCTCAGATTATTCTAGACTGTGTGGCTGTGTGCAAAGTGTTGTCCTGTGTATTAGTGCTTTTGTGTCCAGTGTGCCATCTCACTTGTGCTTTTGTCATCATTGTCTTGTTGTAGAATACTGTCTGAGTCTGTGTTGCCATAATTTGTCAAGTCCAGTGTTGTATTTATTGTCTGTGGGAGTCTGTTGTGGGTACTGTAATATAGGGGATAGTTGGGCTCTTCTTCTTAAGTTTTCTTTGTATTTCCCCACTCTACCTTTCCCCATTTCCCCCTTTTCCTTTTTTCTACTACTTTTTCCCCTTTTTCAGTGCTGACATGTCTGGTAGGCCACGGCTTTCCAGGATGGGTGAGGAGGAATTGGGGGGGTTTATATGGCTTGTTTGCCATTTCCTCCCACTCATGCTGGAGGCTGGGGGTAGGTTGATACAGGGGTATCACACGGAGGCCCGTAAAGTCCGGTGAGGGAAGGTGCGCCATCACTTGGTGCGTCTATATGGTAGCCAAAGGAATGACCATCAATTGAAGCACCGCTGGGCTGATCTGATCTCCAGGGAGCAAGATCTGCTGGACCACCTGGGAATCAGGATTGGTAGACATGTTGGTGAGTACAGATCATTTAAATGTGCACAATTTAAAGCTGTGTTGTGACATGTGATGATTGTTTCACAATCTGCCAGATAGGTAGCTGACTGTGTGTAATGCTAGGGAAACATACAGAGTAATTAATGCACAATATGAAGGATGACAAATGCTAGCAGTCAGGTAGCTCATGTTTCCTACACATACCGGTTGACTGTAGCAGAATGTAATGCCTTTGTGTCAGACAAGCGACACATTAATGACGCAATTAGGACTCTACAGGTCACAATAGCCAGTGAAATATGGATGTAGAAACATCATACCTACATATGTTGACGCTATAGCTAGACTGACATTTGTAAACCCCACATGATGCTGAAAATGAGTGCTGCCTTCACGTCAATTGAAGTTAGCAATGTTGTACACACATATGTCACATGTGTGTCTGGTTGGTGTGTAGGGAAAATGTTCTTGGAAGTGCCATGCCTTGTCGTGATAAATGTTCTCCTTTACATTTAATTGTTACATGCCTGATCTGAGCATGAACCATATTTGTTAAGGACTCAGGTGCCCTCAGCTAACATTTTAGACAGGTATTTATTGTCACTTGTGCCCAAATCAGAATAGGGATGGCAGTCCAAAGGTATGGACTAGGGTACAAACATCTATGTTTGGTGCCAATCACCATTGTTTGGACACATCAATGTATGAAACTGTAACAACATGAGGTATTGCCAAAGTACCTGGCCCTCTGTACCATGTACCTATCAGTCACATATGTGTCATGACCACATAGGCTGTTTGAGAGGTCAGGCAGTCCTCAAGTAACCAGCTTTTGGATGTCTCTCTTGGATGCACATGATGAGATGAATGCACACCTATATTGTTGGTGCATACTAATGGAGGTGCATCTTTGCCACCACATGACAGTCCGGGCCACTACATGTGTGTAGTAGTGTGTGTAACTGTAGCAGGAGACTCATCCGATGTAAATGTTGCGCATGAATAATTCCATGCAGTATGAGCATGTGTGAAAGTGTTTCATTACTCATGTCATATTATCACATTGTCTTTGTATTTGCAATTGTTTGTCAGTGCACGGATTCTGAGTATATTCTTCCTTCCATGCTTTACAGGTGGACCTGCACCGTACACAGTGGGAGAGGTGGCTCATTTTGAGGACCCCGACACCTACAGTGAGTGTTGCATGTGTGGTATTTTTTATGTTTGCTGGTGATGCGTGATGGACTACTGTGTGTTGAACAGATTGCAAGGTTTGATGCGCTGCCCAATCATTAGTCTTGTTCCATTAGTGGGATTTCAGTTATCACTTCATTTTGAGTTGACCTATGCTTATCCATTTGTCAGAATTTGGGTCTGTAGGCCATTCCTGTAGGCCCCGCTATGGGAAATGTGGTGAGTCATGTGGAATACACTAGTTAATGTAAGAGTTGCTCTGGGACTCGTCTCGGACTGAGTCTGCATGTCAGACTGACATTCTCCCAGATAGCTTCTGCAAATGGCTTGTCTGAAATCTGCTGCTTCCCTAGTAAACGTTGTACTGAGTACACTGTAGGTTGGATCTTCCGGGGGCATGTACTTCCACAAGTTGTACTAGAAGTGTGTGGGACTACAGTGCAACAACCTAGGTGTACATGCTATTCATGATCATGGGTGTTCTTGCTCCTCTGTGTCTGTAGAAAAATATGCCTCACTGGAAGTATGTGATGTTGGCCTAGGTCAGTACATTTTGACATATGTGGACCTTGGATAGGACAAGGTTTAGCTGACTCCGATTTGTTGATAGCCCTTCACTGGTGGTGTGTGTGTGGAGGCAAAAACATGTTGAGCTTTCTATACACTCCTGGGTGTTCTTCGATTTTGGGATTGTTGGTTGTTCTTCCCACCCCCCTCAAAGACAGCCATGTGTTTGGGAATAGGGTACCTAGGACTGTAGCAACCAGTATGTTACACATACTTGTGACCATTTGAAACTTTGTTTTGAACCTAGTGTACACACTCGGTTATGGCACATGAGTTCTATACTAGCAAATCCAATTACAAATTGCAGATCTTGAGGGTTGTGATTGTTATCACATACACTGACATATGGAGTCCAGGCAATAGGCGGAGGAGGTGCAGCATGAATGTAGGCTGCATTTGTAATTTTTATGATGAGAAGTTTAGGCTGATGTCACCCATCATGTAGATAATTGTATATGCTATGTGTGAGATGACCTGTCTATGCAGGCTTCCCATGTACTTCCTCTGAGACTTTCAATGATCTATATGGTGATATGAGCTGTTACAACTACAGTAAAAGTAATTTCCGATTGACCCATTGTGCTATTCCACACAATGCATTTCCTATGGTAAATAGTTGCTCTTTCTCTTCACAGCTGCAAACATGAGTGCCGCACAGAGGCATGAATTTGAGAGGCGGGCCATGAGGTACCGACACATCCTGCAGGTGCAGTCGGGGTTCCGAAGGCTGGCCCGAAAATACCAGGCAGATCGGGCCTCTGGAGCATGGTGGGCTTCACCACAGGGTGGGCCAACGTTGCCCACTACAGCCACCACCACCACAACCACCAGTTCTCCCCAAGTGGCCCCAGCAACGGCGGGGACAGTTGTCCCTGCCTCTGCAGCACGACCAGGACCCAGCATTATAAGAGCTGCAGGACAGTCCAGTGGGCTACGCTCAACACGCACACAGAGCACCTCTGCCGGGACCCAGACAGCAGCAGCACCTCCAATTGACCCTGCGGCATTCCATGCTTTGGACCGCAAAATGGACAAGTTCATTAGGAAGGTGGAAAAGCTGAGCCATGATGTGGCCTACATAAAGAAGCGGGTCAGGTCCATCAGGCGGACCCTCCGGAGGGCCAACCGCTAGGACTGATATGGTCTATTTAAATTTATCCCTCCCCTCCCTCCTCTTTCCTTTTTATCATGATTAGTGGGCTTGGGGGATTAGTGTTAGGTTAGTATAGGTTGTTAGCTTAGTTAGTGTTAGGGAGGAGGGTGGGGGTCCTTATTCTTTCTACTTTTCATTATTTAGTGTGTGGGTGGGTGGGTGGTTGGGGGTCAATGTTGGGCTTCCTGTCTGTTTAGAAAAAATATATATATATAAATAAATAAAAAATCTCCAAAAAAATATATGATTGTTTAGGATAGTATAGTATGTGTGTAGGTTAGTATGTGTTGTCCTGCATGTGTCCTGTCTCATAATGGTGGGTGGGGGGTTGATGTTTAGATCGATTTGTTATATGTGAAGAGTAAGTTTAGCTTAGGTTAGTTAGGGACAGTTGTGGGTTAGAAGTAGTCAGGTTAGATTAGTGTAGGTATGACTTTTCCCTTAGTTGCCTCTGGTGTGATTACTTATGAATAAATATATAGTTAACCCTTTGCATTATGTGTTAACTGCTACTTGATCATGGCCTTGCCATCAGTGTAGGTGATTGTTGTTCTATGACATTTGTGTCCTATGCTACAAACCAAAGAAATAAGAGGTTTAAAATGGCAGCTACCCCTGTGCTAACTTGGTAAGTATCCACCATTTGATAGAACCACCATTTGGAGTTTACATGGATCACAAAGGATATGAGTTGATGAGTATGTTTTCTACATCACAAAGTGTGCTTCCAGACTTGGTATTGTAGGGAATTTTTTAAGTCGGACAGCAGTGTGATGTTCAGGGACATCTTTGAAGATGAGATGTTGTTAACACTCTTGTCTTCTTGTCTTCATTACTGACATAGATCATGTGTGCAAAAAATCAGCATGAGTACCTATTTGGAAGTTTACTCAGAAAGGTTGATTGATGCTGTGTTTAGTTGTGTTTGCTTAGATTAGACTGCATAATTCAATGTATTAGTATTGCATGGTGACCACATTTATCAGCCACCATTAGTTGACTTTGATTTCTATTGATGGAGCATTATTCTGTCCAACACAGCATAATTGTGTGTGGTTTCTCCCTTCATCAGTTATTCTCCTCAGGATGGGCAGGCTATGATGCAATCCTGGCCACTGCACAGATGTATCAGACTACATGATGTCAGGACAATTGTATTGACAAGCTACATGGTTGTCACACAGGCACTTTTGAGTTATCTACTGCACAGTTGATGTGTCAAATTACACAGGGACATATTAGGTGTGCAAGTGCTATTTAATGATAGGTGCTGTAGTGCAATATGTACATTGTCCAGGTTTGCTGAGTCCGTTCTAGTGAAAGCTTACATGGTGATCCTACAGTAGGGATGTGGATGATGCTCCTGACATGCTGGGGTGATGTTACAGACAGTGCAGAGGGACAGGATTTGCCAGTTAGTAGGAGAGAGACATTCACTGGCAATGCTGACAAGTTATACAATGGTTAGCAGAACAGTCATTGAGTATAGTTGTAGTGAGACTGGCAATTGACAAAACGTAGGACCTTGGTCAAAGTAGGCCATGGTGCAGGGACTAGTGCTTCCGGGTACTCTTCCGTGTGAATGTGATCTGTTCCATGTCTTCTTCTTCTGATGTGTGTGTTGCCTGCTTTGTCCTTGTTGTTGTTGGTTGTGAAGGGGCAACACACACCTCAGTGTTAGAAGACGTGGAGTCAGACATCCCGGTGGCTGCTCCCTGTGAAGGTCTTAAGGGCAGTACTGCAGCAATGAGGGCCTGCTGGTTTTTGAGAATAGCAGCTACATCACGATGGTAGGCAGCTAGGTCAGCCCTGAGGGAGTCATGATTGCATTCGTGCATGCAGTGGAAAGTTTGGGGTGCGAGGTGTTGTGGCAACTCCCTTACTGCAGTGGTGAATTCCTTGACAGTTTCTTGTAGTGCTTGCAGTATGGATGTTAGGGCTTGGATAGCTGCTGCCTGATCTGCAGATGACATAATGCACGAGCGCACCCCCTCAAGGCCGGCTGCCATAATTTGCATCCCCACCCGTACCTCCTTGGCCAGCTCCCGCTGTACTCCAACTACAGTTCTTTCAAAGCTGGTGCCAGTGTCGTCAGAGTCCTCAGCTGTGTAGGAGCTGGCAGGTCTTGCAATTGGGGTGGTGGGTGGTTCTTCTGTGATGGCTGCTTGTTCTGTGCTCCTCCTTGTGACTGAAGGTGGGGTCTGGAGGGTTTCAAGGACCTTTTGGATGGTCTCCTGGGGAATGTTTATGGGCTCGTCATCCATGTCATCAGGGAAATCTGGGACAGGCATATCGGCAGGAGATCCATCTTCCTCTACAATGAAACAGGGTACAATTAGTGTGTCTGTGTTGTGACAATTTTGACGTAACATGCCTGCCTTTTGATGAATTCACTTTGTGATCTTGTTTGGTATTGGTATCTGCTGTCCTTCATATGGGCATTGCTATAGGCCTATGGCCCACCTGTGTGTCACATGTATGATATTGAGTTATCAGACTTGTCTGCCTACTTGCCTCTAGGTGTTGCATTATACCAAATAGAGAATAGCCAGCTTTTTGTCCTACTCAACCCTCCGTGTATATCCATTCTCATGGTAAGACTTTTCACTGGCTGTGGGTCTTCTGATGGTCCTGGCAGCACAATTGCCTCTCAGGACCTGCCCCAATCCCTGATTGTTTACATTGACTTAAATGTAATTGACATGTGGCATTTCCTATGCATGGCAATGTTATGATGTGATATGGATGTTGACATTGTTAATGTGTCCTGCTGATGTTGGGGAATGTGTGTTACATTGGATTGCCCTGATTATCGTATCAGTGTCCTATTTCCCCCTCTGACTGTGCAGGTGTATTTCAGTGACCAGTTGCATGTGTCCCCTCCTCCATGCTGTTGTCTGAGCAGTATGACATTTGTGATGTTGCCTTGTTTGCCAGACACGGGAAGGACCCTGACATATGCAGCATGGGTGTGTCCTTAGTGCTGTGTCGCTCCTATTGCTGTTTAGTTTGGCTGATGTATGTGACAACTATGGGCATTGACATTTGAGTGTACTGGGGCCTTTGTCTTGTTTCAGGGGATTGTTGCAGATGTCATCCTCAACCCCTAATTTAGATATGTATGTTCCATGGGGAGGTTACTGCCATTGGCTACTATAGCTGCACAGAGATCAGAGGTGGTAGTGTCAACTGTTGTTGCAGTTACATTGCAGTTGTTGTTTTGGCTAGAGGATTGCTGATAGGGCCCTAGTAATGTAGGAGATATTTTGGCTGACGAGTGCCAGGATGTAAATTTGACGTAGTGGCCTTCCCTCCTGTCGAGGCTTTCCCTTTGCTCCATTGTTGGCATGACAGGATGCCCCCATGGGACTGTTGTTGGTGTGGTGTAATGTTGTGCCCCAGCTTATGTTTGTGCAGGCCATGCCCCCCTGCCGTGTCCCTTAACCCATGCCACTCCATGTATATGATGACTTACATGCAATGTGTAGTAGGTATTTCCCCCCCTGCTTACAGTCAACATTATTGTATTTTTAATCCCCATGCGACTTACCCCGCATGTGCGTTGTCTCGTGGTAGTCTGCACTGTCCTGTCCTTGAATCCCTGTGACGATCTCCTCGGGGATGACGGCTGCAACCATCTCCTCCATGTGGTCCAGGGCCTCCTGGTGTGCTGGACTCCCACCTCCAGTCTGCAGTGCTACCTTCCTCTTCCTGACCATGTTTTCCTTTGTCCTACGTTTGCAGTCATGCCAGCGTTTCTTACACTCGGTGACTGTTCTGCGTACTTCAGCCACACTGTTGATCTTGTCAACAATTTGTTGCCATATGGCCTCTGTCCTACTGATTGGCAACTTAGAGGTGATAAACAGTTGGTGCTGGTGTTCCATCACCTCTTTAACCAGGATTTCCTGCTCCTCTGCACTGAAGCAACACTTTCTTTTTTTTCTATATATGTCCTGGTCCTTGTATGGATCGTCCTGGCTGGTTCTTGGTCTGCTGTCATCTTCCTGGGGTCTGTAGTGGCATCTGGGATCCATTTTGGCTCTCCTCTGCTGAAAGGGCAGTGTTCACGGGTATTTTTGACGCTATTGCGTAAAAAAAAAACTGCGCATATCCGGGTTGCGGTGTCATAAATCGACCCACAGTAATTTACGCTGCGTTAACGTCGTTTTCCTTTACGACTTGACGCCGCGATGTGCGTAAAAAAAAATGACTCCCACCTGTTGATTGCGCCGCCGTGCGTCAAAGTATAAATTTGACGCCCGCACGACGCTACGAAATGGCATTAGCCGGCGGTAAAATTTTTGACGCAAAACTGCGGCGGCGCAGTTTTGCGTCTAAAAGTATAAATATGGCCCTTAGACTCAAAACTGCGCAAACCCAGTTTTGCGTCTAAAAGTATAGCGCCAGCTTGCGTGATTCCAGGGTGACAGGAGTCATGCCCATCACCTCAATGGCCAACAAGGAGGACCAGTATCCCCTGGGCATGGTCATTGCCCCCTGTGCCATACAGGGGGCACCAAGTTGAGCCCCAAAGGCACTTTAATAAAAAATTAAAAAAATACTTACCTATACTTACCCTACTTACCTGGGTTATGGTCCAACATCCTCCAGTGTCCCTCTGGTTGGGGTGGGGATGTTCCTGGGTTTTGGGGAGGGTACCTTTGGACCCATTTCATTAAAATGGATCCACAGGTCCCCTAATGCCTGGTCTGACCCAGGCGTTAAATAATGCTGCAAAGCAAGCTTTTCACCATTATTCAGCCCCTCCTCCAACCCATGCATCATTTTAGTACAGGGGATAAATATGGGGCTATGGGGATAGCACCATTTTTTAGATGGGAACGCCCACCTTGCATCTCATTGATCAAGGTAGGTTCACTCATCTAAAAAATGGTGCAAACTCCAATATTTTAACGTTAGACAGGTTTAACGTCAAAATATAAATATGGAATTCGTTTTGCACCAAATTTGCATAAAAAAGAATTATGCAGATGCGGCGCAAATGGAGTATAAATATGCCCCACAGTTTCCAGCTCTCTGAAACCTGGCTTTATTTCTTCGAAATCAATTGATACCTCACCTTTTAGAGCCAAGCATCAGTTCCGATTCCCAACTTGTTTCGAGTGGCAAGGAAGTGGCTACAGGAATGCAGGCCCATATTTGTACTCAGTTTGCGCTGAAATAGCTCATTTTTTTATGCTAACTCAGCACAAACTTAACTCCATATTTATATTTTGATGCAAAACCCATCTAGTGCCGAAATATTGGAGTTAAAGTTATTTTTTGGATGCGTGAAAACACCTTGTGTGAATGAAACGCAAGATAGGCGTTCCCATCAAAAAAATTACTCTAATGCCCCAGCCCCTTATTTATCCTTCCGTGCAAAAATGGTGCATGGAGGGGAGGCAGGACTTAATAATGGCGTTAAGCCTGTGTGGGGCCATTATTTAACGCCTTGGTCAGGGCAGGTGTTAGGGACCTGTGGAGCCATTTTCATGGTCAGACATCATGGAATGGGTCACAGGTGCCCTCCCCAAGCCCCATGAACACCCACTCCCCCACCAGAGGGACACCAAAGAATGAGTTACCCCATCCCAGGTAAGTAGGGTAAGTAGGTAAGTATTTTTTAATGTTTTTTTAATTGCCATGGGGGGCCCTGAAATGCCACCCCCCCTTACATGCCCACAGGACGCTTTTGCCCTGGGCTGGTCATTGAGGTTGTGGGCATGACTCCTGTCAGGAGTCATGTGGTATGTATGGTTTTGCATCAGAAAATGACGCTAGGATGGTTAGAGGCATTTTTTTTTGCCTCTAACCAGCCTAACCTCATTTTTTGGTGCAAAACCCCCCTTCCCCCATACCGCCACCACCACCTGGCTAATGCAATTTTCCATGACGTTAGCCCACCCTTTGAGCCGGTTTGTGCAATTCCATAAATTTGGCACCCAGCTGGCCTACAGGAATGGCGCAGGCTGGCGCTATACTTTTTGATGGAAAACTGCACAAACTCAGTTTTGTGCCAAAAAGTATAAATGTGAGCTTCAGCGTTTAACCCCTGGAGTTCGGGCACTACAGTCTCTGATCCTTCGGTGCAAAAAAGGTTGTTCCAAAAACTGCACCCTATCCACCAACACATGGAAAAGCAAGCCAAGCGATGATGGTCTCAAGTCAAAAGCTTTTTCTACTTAGAAAGTCAAGAGGGCTACAGCTGTTCTCTAATAAAGCGGGAAAAAGCTAAGGTTTATCTCCTCAATCACTCACATCTTCTTGAAGTGTTTATAGCAGTGCCGAGTTCAAAAGTGCTATCTTTTTCTGATCTACTACTGGTAAGATTGTCAATGCATGAGGAGAGTGAAGTGACTCAAGTAAAATTTCAAACCAAACTTGCCTGTGTATAATCCATGAAGAAGAGCTAGAGCTCTGTGCTTATGGCACTGAAATTTTGGATTGTTTGTCTGAGCCAGATGAAACAGGGCTTACCTCACTGGCTCGGGCATCATTTCTGACCAGGCACAGAGGTTTGTCTGCAACCCCAAATGGAGCTTTGCCTTCTCATATTTCCTTGCCCAAAATATAATAAGGAAAAGATATCTTGGTGCTTCCATGGGCAAAAAGATTACAGTCTCATTTATTAACGCCTTGTACATTAATGACTCTTACCATTTCTTATTACCTTTTGCATCACAAAAAAACCTTGCCAAGGAATCTAAAAGGCTCATGTTCTATGAGTGCTCATTTATTAGGTCAATGGACAACCAAAGTATCTCACAAGGAACATGCATGGATTTAAGAATTTTCTAAACTACAGTAATTCTAAACTGAAGGATCTAAACTATTCAACATTTATTCTTCAGGAAACTTGGTTACATAAGAGTCAACCCTGTAATAGGTCCTTAAACTTTGCTAAAATGCTCCAAATGCTCACAGCCATGCTTAGTGAGACCAGCTTATCTTGGCAGCTGTATTTTTTGGGAAGGATGTAGTAATTGTAGATACCTGTTCCAATTGATTGTTGGTCTGTTATGTTATGTCACCTTCTTTACGTTTAAGTTTCTTTAAATCATTGAATTGCATAAATATTGTTTTGCAGCGTGAATCTTTTCTGGATTCACATGCTGTGCATTATTCTACCATCTAATGGTTGGGTCCAATCTGTATTTTGTAGTTCTTCTTTTCTTTTTCTTTTTTGTTTGTTGGTGGGCTTCAATGTTTATTCCATTCGGAGTCCCCTGTGACATTGTTGTGGTTCCCCAGGAAGCTCCCACCTTTGGTTCTTTTTTTCTGCCATTGGATCTGGAAGCCTACAGAAAGATCTCCAGCACAGGGAAGAAGATTGGGACAAAAAAGTAAATAAATTGCCGAAAAGGTTACCGGATTCACCTACAACAATGACACAGGAACTGGAGAGGAAGATTAAAAGAAGAAAGTTTTCAACAAGTTGATATGAACTTCTGAGGATGCCCTCTCAAGGGACTCCCTGAAGGGGCTAGATGGAGAAAACTCTGTTCCAGTTTTGAAGAACTGCCACCACAAGTTTGGTCAGAAGGATACGCATTCAGTCTGCAACCGCTGCCTTCCCGTCGACCACTGGAGCGAGGACTGCAACACATACTCAGCATTTACACCAAAAACAGTGAGGCAAGGGAAAGACAAAGAAGAGCTCACCACAGCATGCAGACCCAGCAGACAACACCATCTTTGAGGGACATGGGCCTCTCTAGTGAAGAGGAGGACAATGTCGCCAAGGAAGCAGGAGAAGAGATGTTGGACGTGGAGGTGAAATTGCTGACGTCAAGGAGCAGACGACAAAGAAATAGAGCAAGGTATGAGAGCCCTGGGCAGCAAAAAAGACATCTGAGTCCAAGAAAATGGACTTGCGGACAGCCAGGGGAGCCATTGCATCGAAACACTCACCACCAGCAGCCACGCCCAGAGAGTAGGAGTCCCACAGACTCCTCAAGGGGGAATCAAGTGGAGGAAAGACTCCTGAAAAACACAAGCCTTTGAAGGACGTACGGGATAAAGAAACCTCAGCATCAAAAAGGGATGGGTCAAAACAAGACCACCGAATCTCAACAACCATAGTTTTGTCAAAGGTTTCCCCACAAGCAAGAGGAAACAATCTAGTTTCAATCATGAAGAGCATGGCACCAAAATGGAAAAGAAATGAAAAAGACTGGAGGACAAAATGGCTTAACTCCTCTAGAAAAAGAAGGAGTTTGTCAACAGCCTCAGGGGCTTCAGGATCTAGCAAAATGCTTTGGCACACAAGGAATTTGGAGACAAGGGTTTTGAAGAATTGGAACCTCCACTGACTCCAGGGTCTCAAGAAGAGGGGGAAGAACCCTTCTATGAGGAAGTGGAAGACCAATTCATAAAAAGCTTCCAAAGCTCAGAAGCCGAATACACAGATCAATGGCAGGAGTTAGAAGCAGACTCCCCAGAGGAAGTGGAATCTTACCCTTTGAGGCTTTCTCCTCCTGTTGACATAGGCATGTATAATCAAGCTATCAAACAGGCAGCTGATAAATTTGGGGTCTAGTTGGAAGAAGAAAAAACACAATCTTGCTTTCTTTTGGAGACTTTAATCTCAACACAGGCAAGGAATCAATTTCTACTGATCCTCCCTAGTGTTCCGGACCATGGAAAATAAGCATTTTGGGGGCCTGCCACTTGCTGAGGAGTAACCCCAAGAGCTGAGAAAAAATAAGAAACTCAACAAAGGATCCAGCTTATATTAAGGGATCAGTACCAGCAGACACTATCATTGTATCAACGGCAAGAAAGAGAGCTAATAAACCAACAACAATTGGCCCCCTCCCAAAAAGGAGAGCAAGAAAATGGAACTCATAGGGAGGAAAGTGAAATGCAGCGCTGCTAACCAATGGTGCATTGCCAAATCAAATGTGGTCTTGAACCAACATGCACACCGGCATTGGGAGGAAATGGGAGAGCTAATGAAAAACCTCCCAGAACAGTATAGGAAGAGGGCGGCACACCTGCTAGATAATGGTAAAAACATTGCCAACACATGTCTGAAGTCAGCCTTGGATGCATTAGATACATCCAGCCATCAAATGATGATGAGGGTAACCCTCAGAAGGCACCCATGGCTAAGAATCTCTGGATTCAAGCCAGAGGCAGAGGCAAACATTCCGGAAAAATGCAGTAAAAGTTGAGAAGTAAATTTGCACGCAATTACTGGGCTTATCATGGCCATTGCATCAAACCTCAGGATACATTACACTGTTTCTTTGATGGATAAGTATTAGAATTAAATGTTTGGACTCGTTTTTCGAGAAAATTACAGATTCTACGCGTATATTGACGCACAGCTGAGCTACATTATTATGGATATGAGCGTATTACAATTGGTATTTTGAAAATATGCCGCCTTGATAAAGTCATTTGTGACAGAACATGAGTTGGCTGCCGAGTGTGAATAAATTGAACATGAAGAATTGTACTGGAATTTGAAACGGATTGACATTTCACATTAAGACTGTGAACTGCAGTACTGACTGGTCTGAGATTCACTTAACCTTCTGATTGTTTGTTGCTAACTGAGGCCCATATTTATACTTTTTGGCGCAAACCTGCGCTAGCTTTGCGTCAAAAAGTTTAGCGCGGGCTACCGCCATTCCAATCCGTGGGCTCCTTATTTATGGAATGACGGTAGCCGGCACTGCGGCCTGGTTAGTGTCAAAATAAAGGACGGTAACCGGGCAGCAGAGGTGAAGGGAAGACTGGGGGTTGTGCGCCAAAGAATGGTGCAAGACAAGTTAGAGTCAAAAATATTGGCTGTAACCTGACTAGCGTCATTTTTTGATGCACAAACCCCATGGAAATGACTCCTGTCTTGGCAAAGACAGGAGTCATGCCCCCCTGCCCAATGGCCATGCCCAGGTGACTCCTGTCCCCTGGGCATGGCCATTGGGCACAGTGGCATGTAGGGGGGGCCAAGTTAGCCCCCCTACGCCACTTCTACGGAAATAAAATAATAGTTACCTCTACTTACAGTACATGGTACTCCCATCCATGGGTGTCCTCCAGGGGTGGGCGAGGGTGGCAGGGGGTGTCCCTGGGGGCAGGGAATGGCACCTGTGGACTACTTCCATGGTCAGAGACCATGGAAATAAGCCCACAGGTCCCTTAACGCCTGCCCTGATCCAGGTGTCAAACAATTACTCTAAACCGGTTTAGAGTCATTTTTTAAGGCCCTCCTCCTTCCGTGCATCATTTTTGCACAGGAGTATAAATAAGGCGCAAAGGCCTTAGAGTCATTTTTTGCCCTGGAACGTCTACCTTGCATCTAATTAACGCAAGGTATGTTTCCATGGTACTCCATAAATTTGGCACTAGACGGGCCTAGCGGCAAAGTTTAAATATAGAGTTAGGTTTGCACCAGATTTGCGTTAAAAAAAAACACAAATTCGGAGCAACCAGAGTATAAATATGCCCCTGAGTGCTGTGGTTATATTGTTCATCTTCAATACCCAATTCAGTCAAACTGAATCACTGATGGCAGGGACTCACCAATACCAGAAGGAGCAAATTCTTAATACCATATGCAAGACGTCATATAAGGCAGTTATAAGAAAGGCTTCAAACTCAATGGTCACATGCGACAGGGAGTTAGGAAGATCTAGTGGTTGTCACACACAGAGTAGAAATGGAGATAGTGTGGTAGAACAGAGAAGCTATTAAGCAGGGAAGGACATTTCAAAACCAACTCCTTCAAAAACTTTAACAACAGAAACCTAACAAATTGGATGGGGGAACTCTCATGAACTCACTCAAAGTGAGAGGACTTTGGAAAGGGGAGGTGGTAGTGCAATACATCAACATCCTAGAATTGAAACCAGTGTTCCTAGCCTTAAAAGCATTTCAGGGGCAGTTATCAGGCCAATCTGTACCAACACACACAGACAACACCACAATAATGTTCTACACCAACAAATAGGGGGGAACACAGTCTCTGCAGTTATCAAGTCTAGCTCAGGAACTGTGGAACTGGGCCATTCAAAAGGAAAATATATCTTTAACAGAAATATATCTGCCGGGAAAGGACAATATGGAGGCAGACAAACTCAGCAGACAAGCGTCCTGCTCACAGCAATGGTAGCTGAATGACAAAGTGCTCAAAAGAATCATTCAGAAATGGGGAACACCAATGATCAACCTATTTGCAACTCAAGAGAACACAAAATACCAAAGCTTTGCATCCAGACAACATCACCGCCAGTCCCTGAGAAATGCACTGTCGATAAATTGGTCAGTGACCTTTGCTTACTCTTTTCCCCCAATACCACTCTTGTACAGGTGATGAACAAATGCAAGAGGAGCAGGATGACACTCATATTAATTGCACCTCAAAGGGCAAGACAAACCTGCTTTTCAGAACTAATCCAGTTGGCAAGGGGAAGGTTTCAAATGTTACCAAATCAACAAGATCTGTTATCCATGTGCCGGTGAAGAGTCCTATATCCAGAACCAGGTGGCCTAAGCTTAGTATCATGGCTCCTTAAGACACAGAATTTGGACACCTAAAGTTATCTGAAAAGATTATGATGGTAATTAGAGAAGAAAGAAGACCAACAACACAAAGGTGTTATTCTTTAAAATGGAAGTGCTACTCCTTATGGTGTCTTAAAAGGGGATTGCTAAGAAACAACACTACCGATTCAACAGTATTATGATACTTAACACACCTAATGGGCTGTAAGGTAACTTACAGTTTTTTACAGGTTCACCTAGCTGCAGTAGTAACTTACACAAGGGGTACTTTAGGAAGAAGTTTCTTCACTTAACCAGTAATGAAAAGATTCTTAGAAGGGACAAAAATAATAGCACCCTAAAGGAAGGTACCGGCACCCACATGGAACTTTAACCTGGTATCACCACAGTTGATGAAACCCCCATTTGAACCATGGTGAGCATTTCAAATAAGATGCTCACATTAAAGACTGCCTGTATGACTGTCATAACGTTGCTTCACTGAGTGAGCAAAATTCAAGCTCTTACAATACAAGAGCCCTTTATGCAAATTCATAAAGACAGAATTGTTATGAGGACAGATCCATAGTTTCCACCAAATGTAGTTTCACAGTCCACGTGAATCAAACTATTCAAATACCAAGTTGTCCCCAAAACCCAAAGGATCAAGCAGAGATCAATGCATACTTTGGATGGTAGAAGAGCTATAATGGTATATATGGAGAGAACAAGAGCATATAGAAAAGCATTTGTCTCATTTGCAGAAAACGCAATGGAAAAGACAACCACTAAGGGTACAGTGGTCAGGGAGATTTCAATGACAATACAGATATGTCATACAATTGCAGGAGAAAGATTGAAAACAAAGCCTAAGGCACACTCAACAAGGAAAAAAAGGGGGCAACCATTGCCCTTCTTACAAGCACACCATTAGAAGAGATTTGTGTGGCTACATGAGAATCCACGTTCATCTTCAACCCATCCTCCACAAGAAAACCATACTGCTATGTAATCTATGCACAGCATGTGAATCCAGAAAAGATCTGTGCTGTAAAACGTAACGTTTCTAACTTATAGGTGTAGTTTTGCATCGTGAAGAATTTTCTGGATTCACAAGCGACCCACCCACCTTCACCAGGTAGATGGAAGAAGAAAAAAAAAAGAAGAAAAATTGGTCAAGAAAAAATAAAATCTGAAAATGGCGACCAGAGGTGGGAGGTTCCAGAGAAAGCACAACAACGTCACAGGGGACACCAAATGGAGGTACAGTTGACGCCCACCAACAAACAGAAAAAAAAAAAAAAGAAGGACTACAAAATACAGGAGAATTCCGGACCCAGCCACTAGATGGCAGAATAATGCACAGCATGTGAATCTGGAAAATTCCTCAAGCTGTAAAACTACACCTACAGGTACGAAATATTACTATATCTCTCCTCCTGCAACTGCTTTTGAAGAAAACTTAAGTCAGCTTGATAATGATCTGTGTAACTTATGTGTTCTCTTCCCGCCATCTTTTTTTCCTGCCAGGAAACCTGAGCTGAAAAATCTCTTTACATTCAGTTGATACATTTCAGGCTGACCTTGACTATATACAAAATCCCTTTAGTAGTTGTTGGAAAAGATAAAAGTACAGGCATTTCCCTATTGGTGCACCATAACTTGATAAATCTAAAAGCCAATTTGTGGGTGGGATGCTGGCAAAGGCAAACTTTAGATACCATAGAAGTGTGGCTCAGACTGATTTTATATTTGTAACCTTCTAGCAATTTAAACTTGTAGCTGATTTTAGGGTGGTTGATTTGTTTTCCAGTTTGTGTGATGGAAATATCCTTCAGGGTCTATTCCCATGGCAAATATGTTTCTCATATTGACGTAAGTCTGAGTTATAAACATAAACTGCAGGCCTCCGTGTCAGATGAAAATCTGCAAAAACCGTTTGCCATAAGGCTTGAGAGCATTATTAGAATTGCTGGTGATTGTTGTGGCTTGGAATGGTGCAATGCACTCATGAAAAAGTGGTGTTCCTGCTTAGGCGCAATTTAAATCTCGTCATTAAAAAAACAATGAAAAAGGAAAGGCTGGTTTGACTCAGAATATCATCTTGTGAGAAAGGCTACACCAGCTTTCTACCAAAAGCAGTTGTGACTAAATTAATTACAAACTTATACAAGAGAAAAAGTAGTACTGACTTAAACTAATAGAGGAGAAAGGCTGGTTTTATGATCACCACAGAAATCGAATCAACTAAGCTATGGCTCAGAGGGATGCAAAATTCTTGTGATGATTGGCCAACTCAGAACTAACAGTTTCCCTAGTAGCCTTGAGCCCCTGATTTGTGAATCCCAATGGGTCGACTTTGCTGCCGATTTATATAAATGCTTGTCTGACTTTATGGAGTCTGCTTTCACGTTGGAACTGGAAACATCTTCTCTACTTACAGAAACTGGACGTTGTTGTTGACTTAATAGGCAAAATGAAACCTTCCACGCCTTCGTCCTGACTGCCTTCCAGGCCGTAAAGTTTAAGGCCAATCCTTTATTGTGGGCTAACCTTCTTAGCGCATTACTTAAATGGATCACAAATAAGGGTCTAATGCCAGACTCGTGGCAAGGTGCTATTGTGAGAAAGTTGCCCCACTTTTGGCCTGTTTGTGAGTGTATGTCAGTGTGTTTTTACTGTGTCACTGGGATCCTGCTAGCCAGGACCCCAGTGCTCATAGTGAAAACCCTATATGTCAGTGTGTTGTGCCAGACCCCAGTGCTCATGGTTGTGGTCTAATGTGTGTGTTGTCAGTGCTTAGCTGTGTCACTGAGGCTCTGCTAACCAGAAACTCTCTGCTTTTAAATTTGTCACTATAGGCTAGTGACCTCATTTACCAATTTCAATTGGCACACTGGACCCCCATTATAAGTCCCTAATACATGGTACCTATGTACCCAGGGCATTGGGGTTGCAGGAGATCCTTATAGACTGCAACATTTCTTTTGCCAACCATAAGGAGCTCAGACAAACCCTTTCACATGACTGCCACTGCAGCCTGCGTGAAATAGTGCATACATTATTTCACAGCCATTTTCACTGCACTTAAGTAACTTATAAGTCATTTACATGTCTAACCTTCATTTAACAAAGGTTAGGTGCAAAGTTACTAAGTGTGAGGGCACCCTTGGACTAGCAAAGGTGCCCTCACATAGTTCAGGGCCATTTCCCGGGACTTTGTGAGTGCGGGGACACCATTACACATATGCACTACATATAGGTCAATACCTATATGTAGCTTCACAATGGTAACTCTGCATATGGCCATGTAAGGGGTCTAAGATCATGGAATTGTCCCCCCATTCCAGATCAGGTATTGGGGAGCCAATACCATGCATCCTGGGGACTCAACAGTGGACGCCCAGTACTGCCAAACATTTTCTTTGGGAGGAGGGTGTTACACCCTCTCCCTTTGGAAATAGATGTTAAAGGCTGGGGAGGGGTAGCCTCCCCAGCCTCTGGAAATGTTTTAAAGGGCACAGATGGTGCCCTCCTTGCATAAGCCAGTCTACTTCAGTTCCGGGACCCCTTGTCCCCTGCTCTGGCATGAAACTTGACAAAGGAAAGGGGAGTGACAACTCCCCTGTCCATCACCACCCTAGGGGTGGTGCCCAGAGCTCCTTCAGTGTGTCCTAGACTTCAGACATCTTGCTTTGCAAGGTGAGGGGGCACTCTGGAGGGCTCTGAGTGGCAAGTGCCAGCAGGTGATGTCAGAGACCCCTCCTTATATGTCCTTACTTGATAAGGTAGCCAATCCTCCTCTCAGGGCTATTTAGGATCTCTCCTGTGGGTTCTCTTGAGATTCTACTTGCAAGTTTCCAGCAGGAATCCTCTGCAGCTACTACTTCATCCTCTGACCTCGGATCAACCTCAGCCTACTCCAGGAACTGCTGTAACAGCAACCAAGTATCCACAAGGGATAGTTTTCTTCTGCAACTTCAGCTCCAGTCAGAAACTGCAACAGTTTCCATGGTGTGCACGCTCTAAGGAATCCCTGTCTTCACCCTGCACCAGAAGGATCGAAGAAATCTCCCGTGTGGTGATGGAGTCACTCCCCTGCACATGCAGGCACCTTCTAAGTCGATGACTGGTTCTCTTGGACTCCTCTCCTGGCAACCAGCATGCTCCTTGGAACACAGAGGGTAGACCCCATCAACACAGTCTGTCCTGAGGTCCTGCTGTCCCAATTTGGAGGAGGTAAGAACTTGCCTACCCCCAGAACGACAGTACCCATGTGCACCATGTTTTCTTCACCTCCTGAGGCCTCTGTGCACTATTTGCAAAATTACTTCACGCATAGCCTGGCCCAGGTCCCCAACACTCTTTCCTGTGACGCTCAACTCGCTGAGTTGATCTCTGGTGGCGTGGGACCTTCCTTTGTAGTGCTGCATCAACTGCATTTTGCACCTACTTTGTCCTCATGTCCTGGGACACCCGTGGGTGCTATCTGGTGCTCTGAGGGCTCTCTGAAGTGCTGAGAGCCTCCTCTTCCTCCTTACACAGAGTTGAGGCCCCCAGGTCTCTCCTCGGTCCAGATAGCGCCTAGTTGATGCAAAGCACAACTTTGTCAGAACCAAGGCTTGTTGGAGGAATCTAGTGCCAAAACTCACCTGCATCCAACTACACGAAGTGGGGCATCCTTTGCATCATGCAGGAACCCACTGGCATCTTCCTAGGGTGCATTTCTGCAGTCTTCGTCCAACCAGGGGCTCTTCTTTTGCACCCTCTTCTGGGTTGGCAGGGGCTCCTGTCCTTCCTGGAAATTCTTTCATCTTCTGAACTTGGGCTCCTTCTTTTACAGGTCTTCAGGTCCAGGAATCCAATAATTACAATCACTAGGTGTGGTGTGTCCTAAGGAAACTTGCAGTATTTTACTCCTGCTTTTCTGGGCTCTAGGGTGGGGTAATTTACTTACCCTTACAGTATTCTTACTCTCCCAGCAATTCTGCACACACAACACTTGTCTAGGGGGAAATTCGTGATTTGCATTCCTCTTTCTTAGTATATGGTTTGTGTTGCCCCTAGGCCTATTTTCTCCCATTGCATTCCATAGCATTTCCTATTGTTTGCACTATCCTATGTCTAAGTACTTGCCTTATTTTGGTGTCTAGTGTATATATTGTGTATAATATAATACTTAACTCCAGAAGGAGTATTGCCTCCAAGATATTTTTGGTACTGTGTCACCCAAATAAACTACCTTTATTTTTGGTAACACTGAGTATTGCTTTACTTGTGTATAAGTACTGTGTAACTATAAGTGGTGTTGCATGAGCTTTGCATGTCTCCTAGTTCAGTCTAAGCTGCTCTGCTAGAGCTCCCTCTATCAGCCTAAGCTGCTCGAACACTAATACATTTCACTAATAAGGGATAACTGGACCTGGTATAAGGTGTAAGTACCCAAGGTACCCACTACAAACCAGGCCAGCCTCCTGCAGCTATCATAAAACCATGGTATCAGAATGACAATAGATCCAAACTCATCAATTATTGTCTTATGTCATTGTTAGATTTGGCTTAAAAGATTTATTATAAAACTCTTTTATCCAATCTAAAATATTGGGCCTTTGAAACAGGTATCCTCCCTTGATAGCAGGGAGGTGTTAGAGAAAACTGTTACACTGTGGCCCTTTGAATGGCGGCAGGAAAGTCAGTAAACTCTGACAGAAAATTATGTTGCTGCTTTGTTAACTTTCAAGCTGTTTTCGATCAGGTTGACTGTGTAGCCCTATGAGATAAATTAAAGGGTTACAAAATTCCATCTGACCTCTTGTTAATGATTCAAAATCTTCAATCTCAAAACTGGGTGCAAGTGGACCTCAATGGAAAAGGCTAATCTATCCAAAACGTTTCTCGTCAAAAATGGCTTCATCTGTGATCTGTTCTGGCTCCCCTTCCTTTTAGTTTATTCATTTCTAATAACCCAACGAAGCTTGCTGTGGCTAAATCTTTCTGTCCTTAAAAGGTTGTCACGTTCTGTACCTTAAGTATGCTGATGACGGCCTGCAATGAAAACTTAATGCCCTCTGTGCATATTGTGCGAACAATAAGCTAACGATGAATAAAAATAAAAATAAAACCTTCGTCTTCTCATTACAACCAAAGATGCTTGCATAGTGTCCTGATAAAGTACTCCTGGAGCAGGTAAAGGTGTAAAAGTATCTCGTATTTCTCTTCTCAGAAAGCCTATGATGCGACATGCATATGAACATCTTAAAGTCTTCTTTAACGGCTACTCCAAATGCCCAAAAATGGTATAATCAGTGGTGTAGCGTGGGTTGTCAGCACCCGGGGCAAGGCAAGTAATTTGCGCCCCCTAGCCCGGGGCAAGGCAAGTAATTTGGGCCCCCTAACCCGTGGATTTTAGCACTCGAGTCTCTTCCAAGATGTTGCGCCCGGTGCGTCCGGCCCCCCCTGCACCCTCCACGCTACGCCACTGGGTATAATGCCCGATATGCCAGGTTATTAGCTGACCCTTGAACAAAAGCAGTCCAAGAAAAGCTTGTCCTAAGTGTTTTATAGGGCAATCCTAATCGAGTAGGCTGGGATAGTATGGGAAGGATGTGTTTTAAGAAACTTTATTTAGTCCCGCAGAATGCAAAGATTCAAACATTACAACTTGACCTAGGTTTGACCTCCTGGGATTTACTAGTTAAAACTCACATTCTGAGGTTTTAATTCTCCCTTATAAACAAGAGGATAACTTTAAATTCGCTGTTTGAATTGTGAGGGGTGCTCAGTCCCATTCAGACCAGTTCTTAAGCCAAATCGCTAAACATGCTTTTATTTCTGAGCTTAAGTTTGATGTTTTTAATTTTGTTAAGCAAATTAAAATGGGAAAGGTAACAGCTTGGTTTGGCGAAAAAGTTAGAGTGGAAATCATGCCTTCAGAGAGGATCTACCAGCTAGCTAAAAATCTGTCAAGTAGTCATTTAAAAATTTGGAAGATGAAGGAATTGTTCCTTTTCTTTCCAAATATACAGATAAGGTAATCAGAAATCAGATTTTGTAGATTTGCATAGGCTTAGATCCCATTTGGAGAATGCTCTCTCTCTCTCTCTTAAAGAGAATTTATCTTAATAAGGGTTACTACCCATGTGCCCTTGGTAAGAAACCCAGTATAATATTACGATTGTGATAGCAAGATTTATCAATGCTATACAGAAAAAGTAATTTTATAAGTACAGAAATAGGCCCTCCTTACAATAATGGTGGTAAATGCCACCTAACGCCGCGGCATCAGCCGCCAAAAGACCATCACCGTGGCTACCATCCGTTCACCAAATTATGACCACAGTCACATTTCCACCACAAAAATAGGGGAAATCCGACTGTGGCCATACTGGCGGATGGCGGTAAGGTGGCGCTGCTACCACCAGCAGCACCATGCCAGTAGACCGCCACCAGCCGTATTCTGAAAAATAATAAGGCCTGGTTGTGTTGTGCTGGCGGGTGCTACTGGCGGTAGCAGCACCCCGTCCCGTTCCCTGTCAGAAGACCCCCTGGATACAGGTAAGTCGGGTTTCCGACAGGGATGGGGGTATTGTGTGTGTGTGTGTGTGTGTGGAGGTGTGTGCATGAGTGTGAGTGCATGTATGAATGGAAATGGAATGCATGTCTGCATTTGTGAATTTTAGACACCATGAACAATTTAACACTAACTCAAACTCCAAACGGAATAAAGTTTCAAAGCTTTATTGCAATCCCAATATCAATGTCACATATATGATGCGCAAAACTAAATTATAAAGATACATGAAAACTATAGACTGACCAAAACACCTGAAAGGATTTAACCTACTAAACATCTGCACTGTTAAGTACTGCAAGAGAAAAATATAGATTAGCAACAACACAATATGCACATTATAATTAAATTTCACAGCAGATGATGGTGACATCATCAAATCATCAAAATACAGTCTTTCACAATCAGTTTCAGATTTCCGGTTTCAGGTCTGGGCCATTCCTATCACTAACACAAATTTAGATTTGCATGGGTGGGATCGGGCTAGCACATGCTGGCAAAAGATGAAAAGGACAAAAATAATTTGAAACACATCTAACTATACTCTCTATAAAAATATGCTGGTGTCATTATCTAACTCAAAAGGAAACAAGAAACCACATTTATTTATTAATTCTCATGAGACAGCCGATGGCAATGTTTCATCAGCCAGAACGATCACCTTCTTCCGGTGTCAGTTAACAGCAGCATCAAGACAGTGCAGAACACGGCCTGCACATAGGACAGATCAGCAGCTCAGAATTAGCTGGACATATTAGTACTGAACAGCATAACAGAATAGGACAATTAAGACTGAGATGTGAAAACTCATCAGGGGACTTAAGAAAATAGAAGATGACAGCAACATACTTAAGATTGGAGTAGACAGACTCCAACAGAGTTCTGGACAGCTTCGAGGCTGGAGTAGACTCACTTCAAGTTTCAAAGTCCTTCACTTATAAAAATAACCATAATTATCTTGATTGGTCCTTCAGGTGGGCTCACTTCAGGCATCAGATTCAGTGCCAAATGGCTGCCAATGGAACCATCAAATATGCAACTATTCTGGATTTTCTCATCAAAAGTGCATTGTCATTTCAATGGTTTCACACAGTTCCGACAACATATCACATTATCTTATGGTTTGCAACATTAGGTTCTTCTCTCACAGTACACTAAATGAACTAATACATTTCTCATGAGTATCATAAGTTTCCTGTTTTCTCTGCAGCTAGAACAAATAATGCAACATTGTTAATGACAAACATGTTCTTTGTCATCATTACTATAAGACATTCAACATCACATCAGCAGTCTAGGAAAATAATTCAGGTCCGAGGGAACAGAATAAACAAGTGATTTTCCATTACTGCAAAATAAATCTTTCAGACCTAGTCAAGCTAAGAAAGCCTCAATACATATTAATACACTTAATACATTAATAAACCCATTGAGCATCTTACAATTCAAATCCAATATGCAAAGCAAAATATTTAATTGCACACATCATTTATCAGGTTAGAATAATTGTAGGCGTGCATATTTTTTTCTGCATAGATGTAACTTGCATTAATAAAATTCATTTAATTCAATATACGTTGATTAATTCATATTCAATCAATACTTTCAATTCTTGATCTAAATCTTAATAAAATACACTTAATATTAACTAATTTTTAGTACGTCATTTAATATAAATGCAAAATCTTTCATGTAAAAAAGTAGTGTTTAATACGAATGACGGCCACGTTGTCCACCATATTTCAAACGTGCACATTTTACCACTTACGTTATTTTCTCTGATAGGCTTTTAAATGCAGATTAATTAGTCAGCATATGCTATTATGTCACTAATATATCAATAAAATGTGATCACTCTCAAAGTGCATCAATTTAATGAGTATTGGCAGTCTGCTCAATGGACGCATAACATGCCCGTGCATGCGTCCGTAGAGCCTGCCTGAGAGCAGTTTTGTTTTTGTTCCTTACAGGAGCAGTGTGTCTAGAGCAATTAGACACATTTCTGCAAGGACTGGTTTTTCCAATTTTGTCTCTACGCTTGCCTTAGTAGTACAACTCAGTTCTTCCTATGAGTAAGTGTGCGGCCTGACAGGTGAGATGAGAACTCTCCACTCCTCCGCCCTGCTAATTTTTGTCAGGAGGGCTCGGGACGGTCTCTTCTTATCTGTGCAGCATGACTCACTGGGATATGCTGCACAGATAAAATAAATGTGTCATTTTTCATTGATGAGCAGTTCACAGATGAAAATACAGAAAAAATATAGCAAATTATTCTGGGCACAGGGAGAGTGGTAGCAGGGTCACACATGCGGTTAAAAAGAAACTAAATATTATATAGCTAATGTGTTGTTTTTTACATTCAACTAGCTGTATACTATAACATGTAATGCACAAACAATAAATTGCAAAAAATGCACGTTAATCCAGTGCTTACTTTGTAAATAAAATCATGCCGGTGCTCAAAGCCCTCCTCCTAAACATGCGGCTGCTGAAATTAAATGTGTGAGCACAGGATACTAAGGCAGCGTAATCCTAAAGCCATCTCAGGCCTCTTTAATCCATTT
Organism: Pleurodeles waltl; assembly: GCF_031143425.1. Classification (NCBI taxonomy): domain Eukaryota; kingdom Metazoa; phylum Chordata; class Amphibia; order Caudata; family Salamandridae; genus Pleurodeles; species Pleurodeles waltl. The sequence goes on along the minus strand of NC_090444.1, from coordinate 1,018,500,537 downwards.
ATAGCCACTCTCTGCCCCTACAGCTCACTCCTGCAGCTTTCTGCTTTCTCCCATTGTGACACTTTTTCATTTTTCTCTTCCTCTGTCTTTCTCACATGTGTCTTTTGCTCGCAGTAAATGCTTCAGACAGAAAAATAAGTGCCGGCCCTCACAAATAAGTGCTGGTGCTCCGCACCTGAAACAAAAAGCACAAATTAAGCCCTGGATAATCCTAACTGTAAGAAATGCTTTGTTCAGCTGTAGTATGTAGTTATGAATTTCAACAGTGTACTACATTCAGTATAAGATACACTGCCATGTATGTAATGGGGGGATAAACCAGCTTTTTTAGCTTACTCGTATATTTTCCTTACCTGTTCCCTCCCCTGAACCCTAAAATTACCATTGCCTTCCTTTACCATTAGCCAACGCACCCCTAAACTTATTCTTACCTATTTTTATTCCTACCCACCCCAGCACTGTAAAATTGCACCTTTACAAATTCTTTTAATTGTATATATATATATATATATATATATATATATATATACATATAACACCTAGTGGTGGTCTTTGGTGTTCCAACGATTATTGTTGTGCACTGAAAGTATTGGCGTGATCCGTCAAGCTGGGGCCGAAAAAAAGGGGGCTCAAAAACGTTGCATTTCCCAGGTTAATTTCCATGGTATTTTTAGACACTTCTACATCCCGAACCACTGGACAGAATTACACCAAAGTTGGCAGAAAGCTAGCTGTCCGTACTCTTGTACAGAGCACCCTATAGAGCACACTGAGGTGAAAGGCATTTGTCATTTACAGCTCGGCAAGAATGGCACTGTGCAAATTCTATGCTTAAAGACTTTGCTGTATAAACGGCAAAATACTTTGTCATTTTCTAGCTCAGCGTGTATGGCACTGTGCTAATCTTATGCTTAAAAACTTTTCTAGAAAAACAGAAATTTGAGGAGAGCAAATATAAAGTATTGCTGGTGTTGTAGGGTGCTCTATACTGGAGTTGTTCTTCTCCGAAATTTGGGAAGTACCCAAAGTTCTCTCTTCTATTTTTGTGTGATTTATGCATTACTCTAATCCTGAAAGGGTTTTGTTTTGACTTTTACTGTGTACGCCCTTGCGTCAGGACAAAACTAAACCTCTCTGAAGAGCTATAATGATAACAAAACACATGTCAGAGGTTGTTTTTGCTCATTCCAGGTTGGCTTGGGTTGTATTTTACCAATTCAAAGCTGTGATACTCTGCCTGGAGTGGTCCAAAGCTTTTGCCAATTACAGCTTGGCAAGGATGGCACTGTGCTAGACCTATGCTTAAAGACTTTGCTGTATAAATAGCAAAATACTTTGTCATTTTCTAGCTTGGTGTAGAGGACACTGTTCTAATTCTCTGCTTAAAAACCTTGCCAGAAAAACAGACATTTGAGGTAAGCAAATCTAGAGTGCCACTGGTGTTGTAGGGTGCTCTATACTGGAATCACCCTTTACCTAAACTTGGGGACTACCCGCTGTTCTCTCTTCTCTTTTGCATGATTTATACATCACTCTAACCCTGAAAGGGTTTTGTTTTGACATATACTTCATGCTCCCTTGTGTCTGGACTAAACCTCTTTGAAGAGCTCAGGGGTTGCTTTTGCTCATTCCAGGTTGGCTTGGATGGTATTTTACCAATTCAAAGCTGTAATACTGTGCCTCGAGTGGTGAAAGGCATTTGTCATTTACAGCTTGTCATGTATATCACTCTGCTAATCCTATGCTTAAAGACTTTGCTGTGTAAATAGCAAAAGACTTTGGCCCTCATTCTTTTGGCAAGACCACCACGGTGGCGGCCATCAAAAGACTGCCATGCTGGCGGTATTCTGACCGCTGTATTAAGAGTCACACATTGAAGACCGCCAAAAAACAGCCACAAATCTGACACCACCAGGACTCAGGAAGGCGGGAAAGAGGCAGTTCCACCACCTGCACCGCCAAACCAACAACTTTCCACCCACCATGTTACGGCCCACAAATCGGCACAGCGGTACTTCCATGCCAGAATATCATCGCTGGTCCGAACCACCGTGCTCAGAACATACTCCTGTCAGAACGTAACACCACATTGGATAGTTCAAATACCCCACACCTGACACACATACACAAACCAGGCACACCTGCTCACAGCACTATATAACACACACCCACATAACCCAATCCTTTGCAATGAAAACAACAAATAGAGAGACGAAAGCAGGCATAATCACAAAAGTTGCACCTATACACTAGAGGCACATCTACACCACACACTGAGCACACACCACACAACTGCACAACTAACACCATACACACATCACAACTATGTACAAATACCACAACCTACCACCACTCATAAACAACTACCCCACTCCACCTAATACCCTACACTGCACCCTACACACACAACATCCACAACACCCACCCACAACACAACCACCATGTCCCGTCAAAAGCACCCACGCTTCACTGACAACGAGTTTAGGGTCATGTTTGATGAAATCCTCAGAGTAGAGGCACAGCAAACATCCATAGCCAGGAAAATGGAGTTATGACAGATAATAGTCGGCAGGGTCAACTCAGTGGGCAACCATCCACGCACAAGGGAGGTCATCAGGAAGAGGTGGAATGACCTACGGGGGACGGTGGGTTCCGTGGCTTCATGACACCAGATAGCTGTGCGCAAGACTGGCGGGGGACCCCCACCTCCTCGCCCAGAGCTCACATTATGGAAGGAGAAGATCTAGGACATACTGCATCCTGAGGGCCTGACTGGAATCACTGGAGGACTGTACTCTTGTGAGTAACTGCTACTCCCCTGGCACTAATTCGTCCTATCCAGCATGCTTCCTCACCACCCAAACACTCCCCAATTCACCCCATCTCCCAATACATCTCCCACTTTATCACCCAATGCCCCTCTCCTTCATGCTACACCACCACCCACCCCCTATGCCCACACGGTCCCTGCCAAGTGTACGGATAGCACGGCCCATTGCATCACTACGACTCCTACAATGCTCTATCCCATCTACATCAAAACCTGCAATGTGCACTTCACATCCCACCTCCTGCATGTATGATGATTGCACTTTGTACAACAACTGGATGCTTTGACTGAGGACCAGTACATGGCAATGACAGCTATGCAATGGCACTACACAATGCCAACCAAACCTAAACACAGCTACAGCACTGTCACCAATCTTAATGGCCACTGATCCTGGCCTACTACCCTGAAATTGACGAATCATGGCCTTTAAAGTAAGAAGATATACTCTATGCACAACAGGCACAGACAAGACAAACAACCTTGCATACACACATACCCACCTTTCACTTGGACAGCATCCTGCAATCTCCAGCCATTCCCGCTCACATCTTCTTATTAGCTCAGATGATTCCCATTTAATCCTTGATTTTAAGATAGTACCAGAATTGTGTTAGTGATTATAATCCTCTGTGTATCAACCTAGCTTATATCATTAAATTAGGATCAAAGAATAGGGATGGAAGAGGAAATATCATCTTTGATAAAAATATAGCTATGCGCATGAAATGGGAAAAGGTTGATCAAAAGGCGTTCAATCAGAGATTCATTAAAGAAAAGCTAGACTCTATTAATATTTGCTTTGATCCTTGACCAACAAATGACCTCATAGTACTGGAATATGCACAGTTAAGCAGTGCCATTTCGATGGTTTAATTTTGCGTGCACAGCTGCTCATAAATTTGTTGAAAAAGTGCTGAAAGCAATTGCTGATTCCCGCCAATCAGTTAAGAAGGCAAGGGTCCAGTACAAGGCAATATTGGAAAAGAGGAAACTGGAAATTAGAAATAAGACCTGGGAAGTCGCTGCCACTCACCTAAAGGACACTTCTATGTTCGGGGGGGGGTGACAAACCACCCATATATCTCTGATCAAGACACAAAACCGTATGAGTGCTTGTTCCCAGAGGATGTTTGGGTATGACACTATGCAAGTGTTTTTCAGAAGGAAAATAAACAACATCAAGAAGGGGAAGACACTACAAATCAGAATCTTGTTGAAATAAACTCAATCCCATTAGATACTGCTACAAATCTACAAGAGGTTATTACAACAATAAACCTTTCTAGGTCATGAAAGGTGCCTGGCCGGATGGGGCCCCAGTAGATTTTTTTTAAACTATGCCACATTTTTGGGGTTCTTTAGTCACCAATGTCCTAGGAAGAGTAGTAGAGAGCTAAGGGCCATATGTACGAACACATTTTCCCATTGACACAGAATGGGAAAAACCCTTTTGTACATCTGGCCCTAAATTCCTTCTTCATGGAAGCTGGCCATTATAATTCCTATTTTTAAAAAATGCAATAGGCCAGATCCAAATTGCTGTAGGCCAATGTCCCTCATAGACTCTACCGCTAAAATCTTAGGAAGAGTGATTTTGTCACGACTGGAAGAGGGGGTGATGGAGGTAAAGATCCTTTCCCCAATCCAATGTGGCTTTCTGCCTGGTCTAAGTACAGTCGATCAAGCCTTAAATTTGCATCTAATCTTTAGTAAATATGTAGCAGCTAAAACGGAGCCACTCATTTGGCATTTATTGACCTTTCCAGGGCTTTCGATTTGGTAAATAGAGGAAAGCTCTGGCAAATCTTGCAAACTTCGGGCATTGATTCAAAATTGTTGGTTTTAATAAAACGCTTACATACAGACCTGATGGTGTTGAAGAAATACGGCCCACAAAGCAAGAGAAAACTCCCAATTCCATCAGGGCAGAGAGTAAGACAAGGTTGCATTCTAGCCAAATGGGTTATATGACTTCCTACTGAGGTATGAGAAGGATACATATGGTGTGGCCTGTGGGGTTATGGCAAAGAAGATTCTCTACAATGTATTGAGAACACATTTGTACATAGATTGTTGGTACCCAAGAATGTAGTAAATATTATCTGTCATGAGGAGCTGGATTTGCAGTACTTAGAGGATTTGATTGCTGTCTCTCCACTTCTACTGTGAATTAAATGCTGGAGAAACCCTGAAGCCAGTTTTATGCAAGACTGCATGACTGATTGACTAAAATTGGCCAATATGAATTGGATTCCTTGGCTTTCATGTTTGAAAATGTCTTTTCGAAATTTGGGGCTTGAAAATATGTTCACAGACCCTAAATCCCTGCCTGAAAGTGCAGAAGAAGTGGTGAAATAGCGTTATAAATAGAATATTGTGAACTTTAGAATTCATGGTATGCTGAAGCTGAAATCAATTGAGCCTTACATCCAGATTTCAAACAAGGACACTATTGAACCTTATTAGCTTGGTTTCAGAGCCCATTAGCATCCTCCCGCCTAACCTTGGTCAGGCTAAATCTAATCCACTTTAGAGTGGCCTTTCCACAAAGTGTACCTGGCAAAAAGATCTGCCAATCTGTCCCTGTGACGCTAAGTCCAAGCAGAGCACCTGTCTTTTTCTTTTATTTTGCACACTGTATACTGGCCCTAGATATATTTTTTTATACTGCCATTCTTACGTAGAGCAAATGGTAGACATTACAAGGAAGCAATAAGTTTTGTACAAAAATTAACAAGGATTAAAATTTGCCACTCTTCATTTGACATTTTTATATTGCTATCAGGATACGTTATGAACTGGTCGATGTAATTGCATACCTTGATTTAGTTATAGGTCTTGAACTTAAAATGTTTTAAAGGTTCCTTCCAGCAATTAGGAAATGATATGATTCGAAGGCTGACATTTAACTTAATGTTTGTTAGTTATAGCCATTTTTATGTACGATAGTATGGTGTAAAGTCATACGTTTTAAATGTGTTAAAAACATTTAAAAAATGTTAACCTGTGTTTAAATGATTTATGATCTTATAGCAATTTGCCGAATAAAGAGGTTTTGACTGATTCTGCACTCACATCTACCAAGTCACAATGGCCACCAACTAATAGGTTACACCTGTCCTGTAAACCATCACACAGGAACAGAACCCACTCACCGAGCTAAAGTTACCAAGCCTGATTCACAACAACCCCACTGGAGCATGGTACACATGTCTCAATCCGCTATCCACAAACTGTGTTAGCAATGCTGCACCTGTCATTGCCATTGTTGGGAATCAAGTCAAGCCACTGTATGCATCAGACATACAGACAAACATTCACACCTCCACCATTCAACACTCTCTCACTCCATCCGCAGGTATCCCTGCCACTACAGTGAAGTTACTAAAGACAGCCAGCCCTCATCAGGATGAAGGCTCCAGTGAGGAATACACCACTGGATGTCTGGACATTGAAAACCTACCTGGCCCCTCTGGTACCCCTGGTCAGTCAACCACTCTCCGCCTCACCCTGCCCACATCAAACCCCATCCAACCTGTGGCACCAGCATCTCAGCCAATCCTTTGTGCCCAAACCTTTGCCCCAAGGACTGTTCAATCACTAGTGTGCCCCACAGTACAGGGGCCTGAGACAACCCCTCACACCCAAGACAATGAAGGTCCTGGTGGAACTGGGAGTAGGCACACCGTGCTAAAGGCACAGGCACATGAGGGCACGGGCCATGGGGGGGGACCTGTTGGCCAGAGGATGGGGTAGGCAAGGGAGGCACCTGACCAGGAAGCTATCTCCCACGTCCTGGCAGGCCCACAATGCCACCATGGCCTCAGTGGTGCTCAGGGACATCAATACCAACCTGTGTGCTTCCTCCACCCACCAACAGGCCCCTTCCACTAGCCACATCACATCTGAGCCACCCACATCTGCGGCTGCTAGTGGAATGGAGGCCCTGCCAGGGGAACCACAGGCACCCCTCCCTCCATAGCTCTTGAACCCACGCAAGCATGGATGTTCAACCAGATATCTGACTGGACCAGAACCCGAGACCAAACCCTCTGCCAGAAAGTGACCCCCTCCTCATTACACTCCCTTGTGTGCCACTGGGACACCCTGTTGACTGTTCATTAACATTTTCCATTTTCCAATGGCCCATGGAGACTGGACCTGTGCTACCTACAGCTGTGCCACATACTCTGAGGACCCCACTCATCAACTACATTGACCTCACTCATCACCTGTTTGCAACTGTATGCACAATAAACACTATAGATCACAGCTATTGCATATGTGTCTTTATTTGTATATATACAATTGTCTGCTTACCAAATTGTTATGGGGGTATGGCCCCCAATCCAACATGCAGTATAATGGACTCCAGAGGGAGGCATCTCTGCAGAAGATACAGTACAACGGATATGTGCCACGTCAGATGTAAGGGAGTCACTTGTACGGACACACACCAGAATCACACCAGAGTCTACCCACTTGTCCAACCTGCAAAAAGACCATGGAAGAGACTACCATCAGGCAAGTAGGTATGGTGCCAGTCAAAACACATATGCAATCCATAGTTGTGATGCCCAGAGTAGTAGGCAACTAGACAGGGCACAACAGATATCACTTCTAGATCACCAGTCTCAGGAAATACACCACAAAACACTGTAGCTGGCACCTGTGATATACAAAACTCTACTCTGTGAACAGTAACCAAAGGCTAATGAACATGAATGCCTCAAGCAATAAGTAGGAGTGACAAAGATGAACAGTACACAGTCCCTCGCTGGAATGACATGAGAACAGGAGAATGCAGGACACACAACTCAATACAGCCCTGTCCATAGGAGATGTGATTCTTGAAACATACTGAGAGTACACATGCTAGAGTTAAGACATGTTCCGACTGCACCTTATATGCAATCAGTCACCTGTCACAACACACACATAGGGATAGGAATACATTACACCACCACTGATAATCCAAATCAGGAGGACCATTGATAACAAACTAAGTTGAAATACTGCACATGCAAATACACAGACAACATACTTTTATGTTACTGGAAGAGCTGATTGATGAGCTCAGTCCCTGAGTCAGCTGTACCTTCCTCATCTGCCTCCTCATCACTTTCCATACCTGCATCACCAGCCACTGGTCCAGATGCCTCCTCCTCATCCGCTAGTAAGGGTATCTGATGTACCAGGGCTAGATTGTGGAGCATGCAGCAGGCTACTATGATCTGGCATACCTTTTGGGGAGTCTAGAGGAGGGTACTTCCAGAGACGTGCAGGTACCTTACTCTGTCCTTCAGGAGGCCAAATGTCCTTTCAATTACACATCTCGTCCTGCCGTGGGCCTCATTCAAATGGTGTTCCCCTTCAGTGACAGGGTACCTCACTGGTGTCAACAGCCAGGGAAAGTTAGGATAGCCAGAGTCACCTGAGTGCACATAGATGGGACCTGTTACAAGACAGTTACAGCCACAGGGAATATTGTGATCACAGGTGCCATAATAGGGACACACGTCCAAATGCATACCTTCCAATGAGCCAAGCCCTCCCTCTGTGTAGATGTGCCATCATGTGTGGGACATTGCTGTTCCTCAGAATGTAGGAGTCTTGCACAGATCCTGGAAACTTGGCCATCACTTGGGAGATGTACCGGTGTGCCACACACACCACCTGAACATTGAAGTAGTGGTAGTTTTTCCTGTTCCTATACACATGTTCATTGGTACTGGGAGGGACCAAGGCTATATGGGTGCCATCTATGGCCCTTATCAAATGAGGGATGTGTCCTACATCATAGAAGTCTGCCTTCACATGGGCCAAATCCACTCGTTGGGGGAACCTGATGTAGCTGTCCAAGTGTTTAAAGAAAGCACACAGTACATTCTTTACCACAAGACTGAACATGGGCTATGATATCCCTGCTGCCAAGCCCACTTTTATCCGAAAGGAGCCTGTGGCAAGAAAGTGTAGCACTGACAGAACTTGAACTGTGGGAAGGATAGCATAGGAGTTACGTATGGCAGGCAAGATTTGGCTCCACCTGGGTACATAGATCCATGATGGTCTGACGATTAAGCCGATAGGTCTGAATTATATGCCTCTCCTCCAGGGTTGCAAGGTCCACTAGTGGATGGTAAGCTGGTGCATGTGTCAACATCCTCATGCCAAGGTTTCTAGAATAGAGAGGAGAGAATGTACAATGTAATATGCAGAACATATCATATTCGGACACACTTCACATGGTCGACATGCTGCACACTGCTGCCACATACAATTTCGGGCATGCTGAAGCAGCATGGGTTCCATCCTTCCTGCACCTTGCATCCCCTGATCAACAGTTTCTGACACATATCACATGTGTCATGTTCCCTAAATAGTACACCTGACCTGTCCTGCACTGAGCATGTATGTAGTAAGGCAAAATATACCTATATTGTTACACCTCCAATCAGCTGACGAATATTTGGACATGCAGGTCATTTGACAAATAGCCATATAAGGTAACTGTGTCATGCATGTCACATGTACGATCCAAACCATGATGGCACCACATAGGCCTACTCGCATTCAGCTGAAAAAAGTGTGTGGTGCACTCATTTTGCTGCATTAACACATGATATGTGCATAAAAAATGGCAGTAGGTGGTCAAAACCACTGTGCAACTTCTCATTGGTTAACATTGCTGCCTATGGGGGACTGGGGCCAATGGCAATCACTGCTGGCAGTGACGGTCCTGTATGCGGCGGCCATGACCGCCATTTTCGCCAGCCTTGCTCACTTGACTCCTGGGACTCTAGCAAGCAAGACCTCCACAAGCTGAGCTGCTGTTACTGTCTCTGAGACATAATGCCAGGTCCTGCAGGTGATAAGGCCCGAGCCTTCACCCAGGAAGAGCGTGAGAAGCTGGTGGAAGGGGTCCTACCCCTGTATGGACAGCAGTATCGGGCACCAGAGGAGCAGGTGAGCCCAATGCCATATTCATGTGTGATAGGGGTGTGTGTGAGGGTGAATGTCATATGTGTTCCGGTCAGGGAGTCTGAAGTTTAGGCATGTGAAGCATGAGGATGGGTATGTGTGGGCATTTGGTGGGCCAGATGTTTATAGTTCACTGTTGTTGGTATGGTGCCAGTCTACATAACTTTCTCCTTCTGTCTGTGTCACCCATGCAGGTAAACACCCATCAGAAGAAGAGGTTCTGGCATGCCATCACCAAGCAAGTGCAGACCCTGGGGGTCTATGCCCAGCGGAGCACTGATTGTTGCAGGCAGTGGGAGGACCTAAGACACTGGGCCCTGCAGACCGCAGAGGCCCAGCTGTGGATGCCCTCTCAATGAGGTAGGGGTGCCCATCCGACCCTGACCCCCCCCTAATGGCCTGCATTTTGGCAGTGGCCTACACTTTGGTGGATGAACATTTTAGGGCAGAACAGCACCCATAAGGGGGTGAGTACTGTATCCTGGGTTTTGGCTGGCATTAAATGGGATTGGGTGCCTCATTCCTGGCAGGGTGACATTGTAGTTAAAGCTACATGTGTATCAACATTTGGAAGTGGTAAATAGGCAACCTGGCAGAGTATATTTTGTAGATGTGTCTCTATGCTTTACAGTCAGTGGATGTACATCTCCTTGTTCCATACCTCTCCAAGTCTGTAATGTGGAGATGCACTAATGACATAGGCACATGTGTGACTCCATCCACAATGGATGTGAGTGTCAGTATCACCCTAAGCATTGTGTATGACTAGATCCTGCCATCTGCATTTGTGACTCTGAGGTGTCAGTCCACTGACATCTGTGTACCCTACATGTGTATGCTACTATGTGACTCTCCTTTATCGCTGTGACTAAAGAAATCATGTACTGTTTCTGGTATTGAAAGATAGTGGGCCTGGCATTAGAGATCCACTACAGAACTGGCCTTCATGGGTCAGAAGTATTGCCCTGATGGCTGACTGAGCATATATAGGTGGTCTGCTGACTGTAGGCTATGTGTAGGTAGGCAACGTGGGATCCTGAAACATGTAGAATTGATGAGGTCTGATTGCACAGAAAATGCATTCCTCAGAGCAATACTTGTGGGGATATGGCCTTCCAAAATATGGTTTGGTACTGGAGGTGGTAAGTGCCTTGGGAGATTCCTTATGTGTCACCATGGTGGGTATATGGCATGTATGACAAAACCCTAGCTAGCCCTATGCTGCATTGCTGACTGACTGGCTGCCTACATCATGTCTACATGGATAGTTGGGGGCACTTCTAATGGCCTGTGACTCTTACAGCTTACCTTGGCTATTAGGTAGTGGCAGATTACAAGTGCTTTGGATATTGCATGACACATGGCATGTAGAGGTGAAGGAAAATGTGTAATCTGTCTCCTCAGGCTGCTTATGTGGTACTCGGATGCATTTTAGGTGTACTGGCACTGGTGTTTGTCTGTGTGTGCCTAATGCATGCCAATAGTTACCCCAAGAGATGTGTGTTGTCTGAGCTCAGAGACAGTTTTTGCCATTTGTAGAATGGTGTGTGTGAGGGTGGGGTTGTCTTGGTGCCTATTCCAACTGTTGTTCCTGCATGTGTGTTGGCATGGGAAGTGGTTCATGATGTGGTATGTGTGTTCCAGAGGTACATCTGTTGCGACACTGCACCTAGTGGATGTGTTGGGATGTTTAACATGTGCCACATGGCCCATTGTAGATGCACCTAGCAGTATGCTGAGTAGTGATATCTGTGTTGTGTGTCAGCAGCTTTGGCTCTGTGATAGGGTCTGACTACTCACATGGATATCTGTTAAATATACTGTGAGTCTGTCTTTACGTTTTGTTGCACTCGCTGTGCAAATGGAGCTGCAGCTTTTTGGCGGAGCAAGGCAAGGGCCCCCCCTAAATTGTATAAATTGCCTGAGTCCTTGGGGCTGTGGGGGGCTGCATTAATTTAATATCTTTTGCCCCGGAGAGGGGGCAGTTCTCTGGGTGCATGAGGGTCCAGCATGCCTGCCAGCATACTTAATTAGCAGGTCCCTTGGGAGGTGGTGGTCCCCGGGGCTTTCATAAGCCCTAGAAGAGGGTCCCCGTGAGTCCCCTTCCTACTACAAGGCAATGCCCCGGGACCAGACCCACCCGGGAGCAAAAATAAAAGCAGCATGGGAGACTACGCCTGCTTTTAAAAAAAATAAAAATTGCATCGAAATTCGCAAATAATCATGATTTTTTATATGTCTTTTTTAAAAATGCTTTTAGCTCTGAGGGGTCGCTGGGGGACCCATGCACCAAGGCTAGTTGGATAGGGTAAAGGTACCCTGACCGTTTTCTTTTTTTAACATTCATTTCTTAAACTCAGATGAAGCAAAGTCTGAAAATGGCTGCCAACACTTCCTGGTTGCGGCAATATTCGTAAAGTCGTTGCAACCCTAGATATATAAATTTGGATTTTCTTTAATTTGTCTGACACTACAGAACATATTTTTACTAAATTTAAAAAAAGGCTCATCTGCAGACCAAAAATACATCTCTGCCTAATTTGGTGTAATAACGTCCAGCAATTCGGGCTGGAGTTGTGTCTAAAATATCTATGGGAATTAACATGGGAAACACACTTTTTTTTACCACCCCTACTGTTTTGCAGCCCTGCTTGACGGATCAGCCTGAAACTTTCCATGCACTACAAGGTTCTAGGGAGCACCTCTTTTTGACAATTTTGCAAAGATTAGTTCATCAGTGGCAAAGGTATAGCAAGTCAAAAAGCTTTACAAGTAAAGCAATACTCAGTGTTACCAAAAATAAAGGTAGTTAATTGGGTGACATAGTACCAAAAATTTCGTAGAGGCAATACTCCTTCTGGAGGTAAGTGTTATACATATTATATATACACTAGATATGAAAATTAGACAAGTAATTAGCCCTAGGATAGTGCAAACAATAGGAAATTCAATAGAATGCAATGGGAGAAAATAGGTCTGGGGGCAATACAAACCATATACTTAGAAAGTGGAATGCGAATCACAAATTCCCCCATAGACAAGTGTAGTGTGTGCAGAATCGCCGGTAGAGTAAGAATACAGTAAAGGTAAGTAAATTACCCCACCCCAGAGCCCAGAAAAGCAGGAGTAAAGTACTGCAAGTTTCCTTAGGACACACTACACCTTGTGATATGGATTATTGCAGTAACCAACCAAGTCTGCAAACAACAACTGCTGGATTCCTGTACCTGAAGACCTGCAAAAGAAGGGGACCAAGTCCAGAAGTTGAAAAAAGTTCCAGGAAGGACAGGAGCCCCTGCCAACCCAGAAGAGGGTGCAAAAGAAGAGTCCCCAGTTGGATGAAGACTGCAGAAATCCACTATAGGAAGATGCCAGCGTGTTTCTGCATAATGCAGAAGATGTCCTACTACATGAAGATGGATGCAGATGTGATTTCATGTTGGAAGTCGCCAACAAGCCTTGGTTACGAGAAGTATACATTTTGCATCAAAATGGCGCTGGCTGGACCCAGGAGGGACCTGGGAGACTCACCTCTGTGTGAGGACGAAGAGGGGGCTCTCAGCACTTTAGAGAGTCCTCAGGATGCCAGCCAGCACCCACAGGAGTCCCAGGACTGGGGACAAAGGAGATGCAAAACATGGTTGGTGCAGCACTACAAAGAAGGGTCCCACGGCGCCGGAGGTCAACTCAGAGAGTTGAGCATTGCAGGATAGAGTGCTGGGGTCCTGGGCCAGGCTGTGAACGAAGGGATTTCACAAATAGTGCACAGAGGCCTCAGGAGGTAAATACGACGTTGTGCACAGGGGTACTGTCACTCTCAGGGAAGGCAAGGTCTTACCTCCTCCAAATTGTGTCAGCAGGACCTCATGACAGTCTATGTCAATGGAGTCCACCCTCCGTGATTCTAGGAGCATGCTTGTCACTCTGAGAGGAGTCCAGGAGTACCGGTTGTCGACTTGGAAGGTGCCTGCATGAGCAAGGGAGTGACTCTGTCACCCCACGGGAGAGTTCTCCGGTCCTTCCCCAGAGCATGCACACTATGGAAACTGTTGCAGTTGCTGGGTGGAGCTGAAGTTGCAGAAGAAAAGTATCCCTTGTGGATACTTTGTTGCCGTTACAGAGGTTCCTGGAGCAGTTTGCGGTTGATCCTAGGTCAGAGGATGAAGTAGTAGTTGCCGAGGATTCCTGAAGGAAACTTGCAAGCAGAATCTGAAGAGAACCCAGAGGAGAGACCCTAAATATCCCTGAGAGGAGGATTGGCTCCCTTATCAGGTATGGACCTATCAGGATGAGTCTCTGACATCACCTGCTGGCACTGGCCACTCAGAGCCCTCCAGAGTGCCCCCACACCTTGCAAAGCAAGATGTCTGAAGTCTAGGACACACTGGAGGAGGTCTGGGCACCACCCTTAGGGTAGTGATGGACAGGGGAGTGGATATTCCCGGTTCCCTTTGCCCAGTTCTGCACCAGAGCAGGGGACAAGGGGTCCCTGAACCGGTGTAGTCTGGCTTATGCATGGAGGGCACCATCTGTGCCCTTCAGAGCATTTCCAAAGGCTGGGGAGGCTACCCCTCCCTAACCTGTAACACCTATTTCCAAAGGGAGAGGGTGTAACACCCTACTCTCAGAGGAAATGCTTTGTTCTGCCTTCCTGGGACTGAGCTGCTCAGACCCCAGGAGGGCAGAACTCTGTCTGTGAGGTGGCAGCACCGGTAGCTGCAGTGCAAGCCTCAGAGAGCTGGTTTGGCAGTACTGGGGGTGCATAGTGGAGCCCCCAGGATGCATGAATTGGCTCCCTAATACCAGATTTGGAATGGGGGACAATTCCTTGACCTTAGACACCTTACATGGCCATATTCGGAGTTACCATTGTGAAGCTACATATAGATATTTCCCTATATGTAGTGCACATATGTAATGAGGTCCCCACACTCACGAATTCCTGGAAAATGGCCCTGAACTATATGGGGGCACCTTTGCTAGTGTAAGGGTGCCCTCACACTTAGTAAATTTGCACCTAACCTTCAGCAAGTGAAGGTTAGACATATAGGTGACTTATAAGTTACTTAAGTGCAGTGAAAATGTCTGTGAAATAGTGTGTGCACTATTTCACGCAGGCTGCAATGGCAGGCCTGTGGAAGGGTTTGTCTGAGCTTTTTATGGGTGGTAAAAGAAATGCTGCAGCCCATAAGGATCTCCTGGAACCCGAATGCCCTGGTTAGCTAGGTACCATAAACTGGGGACTTATAAGGCGGGGTCCAGTGTGCCAAGTGAAATTGGTAAATGAAGTCACTAGACTACAGTGACAAATTTAAAAACAGAGAGAGCATAAGTACTGAGGTTCTGATTAGCAGAGCCTCAGTGACACAGTAAAGCACTATACAGACACACACATTAAGCTATAAACTATGAGCAATGGGGTTCTCACCGGCAGAATCCCGGTGAGACAGGCAAAAACATACTGACATACAGGTAGAAATGGGGGTAACATGCCAAGAAAGATGGTACTTTCCTACAGTCACCCCCAAACGTTTTGGACAGATACTGGTGGTTACTGACTTTTGGCTGTGCCATGGGTACTGCTAAGCAGTCCCAGGGCCAGTGCTCTGCATAAAATGGATTATTCAAATTAGGCTAATTGGTGTGAGTAAATTTAGAACCTAACTATACCAGTAGGTATAATTCTGACTTAGTTTCCATAGGAAAAGCGTTTTTTACTTGGCTATAGCTGTGGCCCCATTTGGCAAATCTTCAGAAAGTTTTTTTTTTTTTTAAAGTGGGCTCTTGACTTTAGTTGTGTGTGGAAAGTTTCGAGGTGATCCGTCAAGCAGGGCCTGAGAAAATAGATGGCGGGTCAAAAAGTGTATTTTAGACACTACTGCAGCCCGACTGCTGGACAAAATTTCACTAAATTTGACAAGAAGGTAGCTTTTAGTACAGAAAGCTCTCTTCTTGTTATTTGGTATAAATCTGTTTAGTAGTTTTCAAGGAATAAAATGAAATCCAATTTAATTAATCAAGGTGCGCATAAATTTGCAAATTCTCCTGATTTCATTCAGAAATATGACTGGCTGCCAACACTTCAACCAGGAAGTTTTGGCAGTCGTGCTGGGACTCGGACTCAATGACTCTCAAACAAATGCATAAAAGAAAGAGAAAAGGGGGGAGGGTATAAATACCCTGACTCCATAGCCTAGATGCTGTGGTCTCCCAGGGACCCATTGAAAGAAAGCCCCTGGGTGGGCCAGATCCTGAGGGAATACCCAAATATATAATACAAAAGGAGGGGTGCTTGGGGACCACCAGCTCCTCGTTGCTTAATATTAATTTGGGGGGGGGCATTTGACCATCCTCCATGGGCTCAAATGAGCCCCAGTGAGCACCACCTCCCTGGAGCTTTAATAAATTAATGGGGGGGGCTCACAGAACCCCCTCCTGGGGCTGTTTTAAGTCCTGGGATCACCACCTCCCCAGGACTAAATACAAAACTAAGTGCAGAGGCCACAAGGCCCCTGTAGTCCTGGGGACCACCACCTCTCCAATGCCATTTATAATTTGTAGAGAGGGAGGGGGCCACATGGCTCCCCTCCAAGGCCATATTACTCCCTGGGGCAGGCCAATGGCAGTTAAAGGAGGGGGGATCCACCCTCGGGAGATAGCTGTTTGCCTTTGCTTGGCAGGAGCTGTGACAGCTCCAGCATAGAAAAAGCAAACATTAACTCCTCTCCCAGCAAGCAGAAGTGTGAAACCTGCTCTCACTTGATGGGAGCAGAGTTTTCATCTGTTCCCCTGTCTGCTGACATGTGGACAGGGAAACAGATGAAATATTGCTGCCATACACAGGTAGCTGAATATTTACCAGCTCCCTGTGTGCAGGTGCAATGCCGACTCCCACAGGAGGTCGGGAGCCGGCTGGGACAACTGAGGTTTTAGGGCTCCCTCTGTGGTCCCATCTGATGAAGATGCTTGTGGAACAATCACATTGGTAAAGTTACAGACAGACACACAGGCTCACTGCATCCTCTGCAGTTGCTGTGTAGGAGATACACTATACACGTACCCTATGAGGTAGCACTTACTAATTAGCCAGTAGAAAGTACTCCAGTAGGGTAGATATTTGCACAAAAGGTGGCCTCTTCTTGGATAAATATGCAGGGCAGGATTTATTCTGGCACAATGCTAATTTCACAGAAAGTAAACTTCAACGTGAAAAACTTACAGAACTAAACAAAGCAGGTTGCCAAGTTGAAGCTCCACTTTTGAAAAGTAGTAATCATCCTAACTTCTTACGCATGGCCAAGGTAAAGCATGTGTGTTTTCTCTGCATTTCTACTTTGAAAGGTTATGTGTAATCCTTGACAGAGGTGTTTACATGCTTGGTCTTTGAAGCCCAATATCTCATGTAGTGATTATAACATGCGCCCACGCCATGCAGAGACATCTGAATAATAATTTTATTGCAGATGTTACAGTGACATTATCAATGATGTTATCGAAGATGTCATGAGTAATGTAATTTGTGGGGTAATTAGCAGTGCATTGCAAGGGTGAGAATTTTACTTTCCTTAGGGCACGAGTTATAGTTACTTGAGATAACTCTAAGTATAACATGTGAATTTCTATGGTTTAGTACATTTAAAATGTGAGCCTAACTATAACATCCCTGTAACCGTTGTTTTTTTAAGTCATTTTTTATGTTTTTTTAATTCTATTTCCTAACTATAACATCCCTGTAACCTTTTTTTTCAGTGTAGGAGACTGGCCTGGCTTATAGTGGGTACCTTGTGGTACTTACACCTCGTGCCAGGTCCAGTTATCCCTTATTAGTAGATAAGAAGTGTTCTAGCAGCTTAGGCTGATAGAGGTAGTTATAGCAGAGCAGCTTAGGCTGAACTAGGAGACATGCAAAGCTCCTACTATACCGCTTATATCACTTAGCACTATATCATAAGAAAACACAATACTCAGAGTTACTAAAAATAAAGGTACTTTATTTTTTTAGCGACAATATGCCAAAAGTATCTCAGAGGATATACTCTCTTAGGAGGTAAGTAATATACACAAAATATACACACAAACCAAAATCAGGTAGGTAAACAGTTAGAAAAGTAGTGCAAACACTGTAGAACACATTAAAATGCAATAGGAGACAATAGGCCTAGGGGCAACACAAACCGTATACTCCAAAAGTGGAATGAGAACCATGAATGGACCCCAGGCCTAGTGTAGTGTGTAGAGGGTCGCTGAGAGTGTAAGAAAACACTAAGGGTGTCCAAGATACCCCACCCCAAGACCCTGAAAAGTAGGAGTAAAGTTACCCTACTACCCCAGAAAGACAGTAAAGTCGAGATAAGGGATTCTGCAAAGACAACAAGTGACTGCAAAACACTGAAGATGGATTCCTGGACCTGAGGACCTGCAAAGGAAGGGGACCAAGTCCAAGAGTCACGCAGGTGTCCGGGGGGGCAGGAGTCCACTAAACCCCGGATGAAGTTGCAAAAGGGCTACCTCTGGGTGGAAGAAGCTGAAGATTCTGCAACAACGGAAGGTGCCAGGAAATTCTCTTTTGGTCAGAAGATGTCCCACAGAGTGCTGGAGGATGCAGAGTTGTTTCCACGCAGAAAGACAGCAAACAAGCCTTGCTAGCTGCAAGAGTTGCAGTTGAGGATTTTGGGTGCTGCCAGGGCCCAGGAAGGTTCAGGAGGACGCCCCTTGGAGGAGGAGACAGAGGAGACACTCAGCAATACGGAGAGCCAATGCAGAAGCAGGCAGCACCCGCAGAAGGACCTGAACAGGCGTTCAGAATATCTGAGCACGACGGTCAACTCAGCACAACAAAAGAGGGTCAGACGACGTTGGAGTCCAAGTCAGCAAGCTGGGCAATGCAAATTGGCTAGCATATAGATGGTAACTTTAAGCTGTGCAAAAACATGGCATGCTCTAGTAAGGGCTACCAGTTCTGCTACTTGTGTGGAGTATACTCCTCGATGCCAGCACGCTTCAAGTATACCAGAAATTGTGCACACAGCATATCCTGCTCTCAGTATACCCGTTTTGTCCCTTAGACAGGAACCATCAACAAAGATAATTTGGTCATTTTCTTCCAGTAGGGTGTTTCTGATATCGCGTCTCGGTTTTGTGCATGGATCAGTTGCTTCAAGACAATCATGCTCAATATCTTCCAACTTTTCAATTTCAACATTCTCATTTGGGAGTAAGGTTGCCGGGTTAATCACTGTACATCTTTTCAATGCCACATTTGGGGACCCCATGATGCTAGTCTCATAGCAAGTCAACCTGGCACCTGTTAGGTACTGCCTCTTGGTTCGTGTAAGTAAATCTTCAATGGAGTGAGGGACCATAATAGTCAGGGGATGTCCCATCACAATGCCCCCACACTGTGCGAGGCTCTGTCCAACCGCAGCGACTGAGCGCAAACAGCCTGGTAAAACTGCTGCAACTGGGTTCAAAGTAGCTGAAAAATTTGCTACTGTGTGGTTTACACCACCATGGACTTGAGTCAAGACAGACAGAGAATATGCATCACGCTCATGACAGAACAATGTGAAGGGTTTTGTGTAGTCAGGCATTCCCAAAGCCGAGGCTTTGCACAAACTTTCTCTCAACTCAGATTTTTTTTTCATACAGGCCTGTTTTAACACTGGGGGATCAGTGACTTCCTTGTGAGTCAGCTTCTGCAATGGCTTCGAAATGACTGAAAAGTTTGGAATCCACTGGCGACAGTTGCCTATCATCCCCAAAAACATCCAGACATCTCTGTATGGTTGGATGACTCATCTGCAATATGGCTGTAATCCTTTCTCTGGATATTTTCCTAATTCCCTCCTCAATCTGTGACCCAAATATTTCACTTTCTTCTAACAGTATTGTAATTTAGTAGGAGACACTTTATGACCATTCTTGTCTACATGGGTTAGTACGGCAAACATATTGTATTTGCATTCTTCCTTTGTTATGGATGCAATCAACAAATCATCAATGTACTGTACCAAAATCGATTGGAAAGGCATTTACAATGACTCCAGGTTCTTTTTCAAGATTCAGTTGAATATGGAAGGTAATTCTGAAAACCCTTGAGGAATTCTACACCAACACTAGACTCGATCAAAAAATTTGAAACAGAAGAGCAATTGCCTATCCTCGTGAAGAGGCAAGGAAAAGAATGCTTGGTCCAAGTCTATAATGGTGAATCATTCAGCATCGCATGGAATCTGAAACAAAATCACGGCTGGATTTGGCACTACGGGACAACATTTAATCACAATGAAATGTATTTTTCTCAAATCTTGAAGAATTCAAACTTTACCACAGGGCTTTCTCAATCCCATTATTGGTGAATTACATGGACTGCTCAATACTTCTTTCAAAACCACTTGGTTCACAGATCCTGCAATTATGGGAGCAACCTTCTCAATGTGGTACTGGGGAATCTGGGGAAAAATTGCATTTGGCTTTACTGGAACCGTAACTGGCTTAACTCCTTTTATTGAGCTGATGTCTTTCCCTGTCAAATTACAAGCTGTCTCTTTAACTGTTCCTTGTAAGGAAGATACTTTACTGTGAAAACTGGGAAGAAACTAATCAGAGGGTACTCCTCATTTATTATCTCACAATCTGTCTCTGGAACTGGGTCATCCTCATCATCACTGTTTCTCTGAATTTCAATCCCATCATTTGAGCAAGTAATCGAGCATCTTGTTTTACACAGCAAGTCCCTTCCCAGAAGGGATACTGGACTTGAGTCACAAACTACAAATTTGTGTAATCATTTGAAGTTGCCTATTTTAACCTGAACTGGTTCTGTAACTGAGTTGGTTAAATACTGATTTGCTATGCCTCCAATCTGGACTGTTTTCCCTGAGAGGGGCAAGTTGGGAACTTCTGCAGTTCTCACTGTAGAGAGTGTAGCTCCTGTGTCAACCAAGAATGACATTTTATGACCCATTACCTTTCCCTTCACATATGGGCCTTTCTGATCTACTTCTAAGGAAGCTGCAAGCACACAATGTTCTTCATCTGAACTCTCGCTCACCCAATCATTGTTTAGTCCATTCTCACTGTGTAACGGGAATTGGTGTACTGTGTTATTACTCTGGTTAAACCTTTGACCTGTGACCTGTAGAGGAAGCATAACCTGCTGCTGCTCCATTGGGGCATAAGGTTCTTGGATTTGCTGTCTAGGTACAATTTGAACCTGCTGTTGCATTGTCTGTAACTGTGGCATCTGCACATGTGGCATTTGCACCTGCTGCCTGGGTTGAAAATGTTGCATGTGATTCACATTACTTTGAAAATGTGAATTATGACCCCTCATTCTTGGTCCTCACATTTTATGGAAAGAATTGATGTCACTTGTTTGCTGAACAACACTTTTCTGTACCACCATCAGACACTCCTGCTTCCAATGTCCCATTCCTACGCAAGTGTGAAATGGCAACAATCTCTTCATTCCCAGCACATCATTCTGAACCACTACAGTACTTAAATCGGGAATACCATTTCCGTTTCCCATTCCTCTGCGACCTGTACCTCTCGACTGATTTTGAAATAAAAAAAATTTCTACTGATTCTGCTACTGCTGCTGAAAATTTCCCTGCATCCCTGTTTGTGCCCTTTTAATCTGCATCACCATCGCCTTTTCTTTCAACTTTCTCTGCTTCAACTCAATCTCGTCACCACAGTACTTTGCATACTGCAATACCTCATCAATTGGCTTCTCTTGCCAGCAAATCAAATGGCTCTTAATCGTCTGGCTAATTTCAGGTCTCAATCCTTCCACAAATCTGAACACAAAATAAATCATGTCTTTCGGCTCAATCTTTCAGTACCACTGTACTGCTTGAACGCCTGCAACAATCTCTCATAATACGCATGTATTGACTCTTTCGCTTTCTGTGCTGTCCTGTCTATTCTCTGCAAGTCGATGCTCTTGGGTGAAATTCTCGTTTAAAAAAATTCAGTCACTTTATGGTAATATTTCTTTACCTCAGGAAATGGCACACCTGTAATTTGGTCTCTCTCTCTCTCTCTCTCTCTCTCTCTCTCTCTCTCTCTCTCTCTCTCTCTCTCTCTCTCTCTCTCTGTCTCGGGTTCCTTTGTTGCCCAATCTTCGCTCCAATTACATTCAATCCATAAATCTGCTGGACCAACCATCTCTAACAGGATGTTCAAATCTTCCCACAGGCATTTTGCAACTTTCACAAACCTGTCTGTCTCCTGGTACCACTCTACTGGTTTCTCTCTCAACCTGGTATAATCAATGGTAAATGACAGAATGTCACTTCTGCTCCAAGGGACGTGGACAAAATTCCCTCCTGGAATTTCTCTCATTGGTAGAATTTTTACCGGGTCCTCAACCTGCAGCACATTTGCAGTAAGATTTGCAGAATCCTTTTTCTTTGTATCTCTTTTCCTTACCCATCTGCCTAGTCTTTTGTCTAATGCTCCCCATGTTTGAACACTTTGAAGTAACTCTTAAGGTGTGGTTTCATTCCTGAGGACCTCATGTGTTCTAATTCGTTTGTGTCAAAATTTAACCTGTAACTCCTCTTCAAATGTTTGGTTTGTCAATTTCTATGTCGTATTTCTCTGCTAAGTCTGCTATCTTTTGATGCACCTCACTTCCTTCTCTTGTGATTTTCAGGCACAAGTATCTCAATTCTGCTTCTGTGTAGGATTCGAGTCTGTTCACACCCATAGTTCCTTCAATAAGTTTACCCGCTTTCATCCCCAGTCTAGTATAGTTCAAGTACTCTTTTCCCCTAGGAGCACTCTGTGGGATATTCAGCTTATCTAACCATTCAGTCAATTGTTAGGCAGTCAAACCTTGCAGTGAAATATTTTTGGGCTGAGTATTTGGCATTGGTTGTACATTTAGTTTCGGAGACTGCGGTGTCAGTAACTTCAGGCTATGACTGATGTTTGACACTGTTCCAGTAGTCAGAGGAACTCCAAAAGGACTTAGATCCAACAATTATCCTGTCCCGTCAAAGGTCTGTCCCACAGGAGACACTACTCTGGTATTCTCATTGAATCCTCCCCTCACTGAATTCTGACTCAGGACTCCCTGTCCGTGTGTGCTGTTATTTCCCTGGGCAAACAAGGGTATGACTGGACCAATGGTGACGGGTACAGACACAGTGTCTGGACTTGGTCTAACATTCAGGTTCTGTGGGTGCATAATTCCTGAATTCCGACTCATCAGTACGGACATATCTGTCTGTGTCCCTGTTATAAGGGTGTACTTTGGCATTGCATGTGACTGCATTTGAGGCAATAAGAGTGGAGTTGACCCTGTCTGAACCAATGTTGGTTTCTGGTAAACCTGTCCTGTTGGCACTATTAGTTGAGATGCAGTTTCCACAATGGGTAAGTTCTCAGGAAATTCAGCTGTGGCATCGGATTTTGAGCTGCTGATGTAGTAGGCAGGTTAGAACTGCTCTACATTGGGCTCTGTGTCATACTACGATTAATCAGCACTGGACTCATCGTCATGTTAACTGATGTCGGTGCCGAAGGGTTTACATTAGTGCTCGGACTGCTCTCTTGTGCTGCATACGGTGGGGGTAATTTCTCAGTAGCTGTAAACTGAACTCATCATCATCTGTCTCTTTCTCAAGTGTTAAAGATCTCCTAGACTCTTTTGATCTACACTTCCTACTCTCAGAGGGACTTCTGTTTGTCTTTCTGGTAGCTTTCCTTTCTTCCCTCTTGCTGTCCTGTGTAATTGAAGAAAACAACTTAATTTCCAATAAAGTCTTGGTTCTCCAAAATTTCTGATCGCTGTCCCATCTAGTCTCCACTAGAGTCTTTTCTGCCTTTTCTATTCTCCTCTCAAACCTCTGTTGCTGTTGCTGTCTGGCTACTAATTCCCAGATTGCTAATACCTTGAACTGTTCTGTTCTCAGCAGGGGTTTCAAATCATATAGTCCCCTCCTCCAATTCTCTAAGATCCTCAAATTAAGTGTTCCATGGGCAGGAAACACTAAGCTCCCATCCTTATCTGTCACTTCGCATCATTGTTTAAGTCAAAGACATGGCGAAGCACACTTTTTGTTTTATTACAATATAGGCAGGTGTACCTTCTGGCAGTGCAATATCTCCTATACTCATTGTAATATACATACCTCCCCTTAGGGCACTCTTTAAAGCTTTGAAAAATTTAATTTCTGCAACCTTTATGTTATTCTGAATCAAATCAGGAAATTACTTTCAATCCAAGAATCCTTTTCACTGACCTTCTCAACCAATTGTGCTTCACGGTTGTTCGCCAATCCTTGTGCAACCCTTCTCAGTAACTAACCTATCCCAGTGCAGCTCCAATGGCGCACACTCACACATACAGTGGCTGACAAAGTCTTGCTGCTTGTCCTCCTAAACTCAAATTCACAATCAACTAATGCAAAATTATTGTGAGCACTAAACAAAATTAAAAACCTATTTGTCCATTTACTACAGGTAGGGTAACACAATCGCTTCAGAAACAAAACGGATTTTTCACTGATGCCGTTTCGCTCTAGCAGCTACTCTTTCTTTCTCAGTTTTCCTGATTTGCAAGCAAAATTTGACATGCAAATTTTACTCTCAACTTATCAGTGGGTCTTTCCTAGTGCACATAGGACTTGCCAGATCTCAGCTGAAAATTCTTTCACTCCCTTTGACTCACACTCTGACTTGGCAACCACACCAGATCGACCTACGAAACCAGACAAATGACAACAAACACCAAGTGTCTCATACACTTTACAATATACCTCAGTGTCTTAGACCTCACAGGGCCTGTATACCAACAACCACATGGACAATTTTTTAACACAAAGTGCCACACACATGTGAAGTTCGACAACTTCCCTACTCTCACACTTCAGAGTACGCAAACTCCTTCAACTACTTCATTTGGAGCACGCAAAGTCCTTCAATAACTTCATTTGGAGTACGCAGACTCCCTAAACCCTCACAAACATCACATTTCACCTCCAATTTGCATAAGCTGTGCAAGTGCAAAAGCTATTTCATTCACACTGTCAACAGAATGCCGAGAACATCCTCAAACAATCATTGGCAAGCTCCAAGTTTCTGGGAATGTCATTCTAAGTGCTTCGGGATACATTTTCTCTCCACTTTATATAATCAAATCTGAAAATCCAAACTTCTTTTAAATGATTTTCACTTTAGGGGACTAACCATGTACTGGGCCTTTATGATGGATGCTTTAGAAGACTAACCATCATACTCTGCTACCATCACTGTTAGCGCTTCTGACCTTATTTGGTTTCGTATTGTTAGATTATAAGGGGACGCATTAGCAGTTTGATGGACCTTTTGACTGTGCATAGAGTAGTTCCCACCATAAGACTCAGTTCCTATACCAATCAATAACATCAATAATATTGGGAGTCAGTAATTTGCATGCACCATGACCCCTTTGGCAATGATTAACCATAACTTTTTTTTTAAGTTAGAATGTTTATTTCCCTATATTAACAATGTTAATATCATGTAACTTAGTCTCAAAATCAAATTATACACATACAGAAACAATACTGGTTGGCCAAATCTTCTAAAGAATTTCAATTTAATCAAAGCTTGGCTCACTACATATTCTAGAGTTACAGTACACACCAATAGCAAGAATAACTGTGCAATAGAAATGGCATACATTTAGATTCAGCAAAGAAAAGACATCAACTGTTGTTAATATTTAGTAGGCATCATCAGTGAATATCCTAACTAACCTTCTGTTTAGAATGGCATGTTTGGGCTTCATGTAAAACAACTTAGTCAACACAAATTTAGAAAAACAATCTAACTATGGCTCCATCAAAATTAGTGGTTGGTACCTAAAGACAAAAGCAAATGGACATAGCAATCAGAAACATTGTCTTATACCTTGCCTCAGTATGGTTCAGCAAGCTGCGACAGTCTTCGTCAATTGAACATCTGTTCAGTCAGCAAAGCATCGGAATTCAGCAATAAAGTTCAGAAAGAAAAGTGGCTAAAAGAGTATCTCCTCTTGGTGCAGTCTGGCTGAGTTACATTCCCTAAAACTTCTTCCCATGTTGCTGCTGATCAAAGAATAGTATGTTTACGTTTAGTCCAATGAAAGTAGAACCTCAAATCTAAGAATTTACCAAACCGTCGTTCACATGTCGATGATTAGCTCATCTTCTCCTGTTTCTGTCATTGGGTACGTCAGGTAACAAATTTGTATCAGCTTATACTCCAGTCAGTGCATCCTCTGTTAATTCTGGGGAACATTGCCTTTACACACGCTAATTTTTACAAAGTATTAATAGCTAGTACAGCATTTTCTAGCAAGCAGTTCTCATGGGAAAGAATCTTAGCTACTAGCATTTGGTCAACGCAATGGAAAATTACAATCTAATTCTCTAGGCAGCCATTTTATGATTCGTCTAAGCAATGCAACTTGACATGAGACCGTGCAACTAGGCCCAAGACCTCGCTAATTTAAGGCCTATGATTAATAAAGCAAATACCTAATACATGACCATTAATATAACATACTACTACATTAGTCCAAACTTGAGTACGACATTTTAGATGAATAAGCTAATAATAAGTATAGTTTGTTATCATTGGTGGTAACTCAAGTAGGCCCATTTTCAAAGTCATGTGTTATTTCTCTATATTAATTCAGTTTCTATGCAGATTTAATATTCAGAATACATAAATATCCTTTAGTAAAATTTCAGCGTTAACAATACTAGCAATTCCTCTAGTTAATAGTTACTCCACAAGTTTTTTGTTCTTCCTGTATCACACATGATTTGTTTCTTTGAGTGTAGACTTTTATTGCTGGTAAAGTACATATTACTAATCAAATGAATGCACTAGCAGGACAATTTAATTAATGAGAGTTACTAAATTAAGTATAAAGAGGGTGCACTTGTTCATCTTGTAGTGGTCGTAGTAGGCTGGCCCCTGCCATCACAGGTAAAAAGCCCACATACCATTTAATGGGACCCAGTAACTATAGTGTAGCTCATGACACCCAAACTGCTTCAGACAAAAACACAACAAAGGACCAGATTTACAACAAGTAGCACAGCTGCTGCGCCGAAATTGACAGTGCTGCACTGCATCACTTTTAAAATGCAGTTATGTGCCATATTTACAATAATATGGCGCACCCCTGTGTTTCCCGTGCGCTGGCGCTAAAGTGCTGCTGTGCTCCAATGCAGCCACCCTTAAGCCATAATGCAAGGATGACTGCATTGAGGGGGAGATTGTTTGTGTGCAGTAGGGACCCCTTTGTGCACAAAAGCAATCTATAGCGATTTGCTCCTTCTATGTTTGCAGCAGAATGCAGCACACATAGAGCAAAAAACATAGAGAAATGAAAGCATTTCTCCTTGTTGCGCCATGCTAACGCTACCCCTGGGCTGTCATTAGATTTAGGTGCTGCCACAGATTTACAAAATCTCATAATTCTGGGGCAGCATCAAAATGCAATGGATTTTGCTGTCGAACGCTCATGGTAACACCCATTGCACGCCCCTTCCATGCAAAATGCTGCTTGTGAAGGGGATGTTTTTACAAGGTGGCGTTAAGCCACAAAACATGACGCTCCGTGGCGCTAAGCCTTCCGGCCCAAAGTTTCCTTCTTCTAACACTGTGTGTTAGGAAGTGTGAACTCCACTTTTCTGATTTATTATAGTCGTAGGTTTGATGAACACAGAGGAGAGTACATATGTAAATAGTACAGTGGTTTCGAAAAGGGAATCTAGTCTCCTTGGTTTCAGCTTCATCCTCCATTGTTTTTCTGGGTGGATAAAATGATTAATAGGATTGCGAGACTGATGTATGAAGGGGATGTATGGAAAGATGCATATATGGAAGGGTGGATCAGTGAGTTTGATGGATGAAAGGTTTAAATGATTGATGTATTGATAATGCGTGATTTTGATGGCCAGGCAGCAAGCTTATAGACGAACCGACTGAATGATAAATGGATGGATGGATAGCAAGTTGCTTTTCACTGTATGGGAAGGTGAATGCATAAATGGAGGGGTTGGATTGATGAGTTGATAAATAAGGCATCAAGCTAGAGAGTGTTGTTGTATTGTGTAGATCCAGAGTAGTGCCGCAGACATACTCGTTAGAGGCCGTTATCTACGTGTAATGTCAGGCGTTTTACTTTAAAAGGAAGAGCATTTGCTCCCAAATCCAAAAGAGTCAACATCCCTGACATCTCTTTGTGACATTCAGTGACATTGCAGTATTCTGTTAGATCCAGTTAACTACTCCCTCTCAATCTCCAAGGAGTACATGGTGAGGATAATGTATTGTATTTCTACTGCATCATTTATGGTCTATTATTGGTCGACGTGGCCTTTCAATCCCCGTAGGTCAAAGTTCCAGCAGTCTGAAAACATTAATATGAGAGAATGCAGGCGAAGGCCATTGATCTCTGTAGTCATCAACTTATCCAGGGCTTTAAAAGAAAGGCTGAAATAGTTACGCAGAGTACAAGTAGTTCATGTGAGGACAATGAGCATGCTGTGTATTTCACATACATATAACCTAATAAACAGTAACTCACATCATTTTTGGTCACAAAGTATGACTGTTAGAGACAAAAAAGTAATTCAATTGGTCAGCAAGATTCACCAGCTGACAGAAATATGTTGCAAGTGCAGCACAATTATCGCACCTCAACCTTCCGACAAATATTTATGCTGGAATATGTTAGATAAACAGCAGTTGCACAAAAAAGTTATGCGTAAGCACCATTAATACGAAATGAAGTGAACTACAAGTAAGCCTTGTGAGGAGTTGCTTGAACGAATATGCTCGCATGATAAAAAACTAAGGGTAGCGCTTGTTAAAACGATCATATGTTTTTGTGACAGATGCTTATTATTTTGGAAACCTATTTTTATGCGCTTTATGAAGTTGTCTACAAAGAGGAATGGACAATCCGCAAAACAAAGCGCACAGAAACATTTTCCTTACCCCGTGGCTCAGCAATTGTTACTGCAATCGTGAGGACAATTGAACCAGAACTCAACCCACTAGGCTGAAGATACTTAGGCCCATATTTATACTTTTTGACGCTAAACTGCGCTAACGCAGTTTAGCGTCAAAAAGTTTTGCGCCGTCTAACGCCATTCTGAAGCGCCAAGCGGGCGCCGTATTTATGGAATGGCGTTAGACGGCGCAATCAGACCGGCGCTGCCTGGTTTGCGTGGGAAAAAACCACGTAGACCAGACAGCGCCGGCGTAGGGGGAAAATGGCGCATGGGCGTCTTAAAATGGGGCAAGTCAGGTTACGTCGAAAAAATCGTCTTAACCCGACTTGCGCCATTTTTTAACGACGCCCATCCCCCATCAACATGACTCCTATCATTGTAAAGATAGGAGTCATGCCCCCTTGCCCAATGGCCATGCCCAGGGGACTTCTGTCCCCTGGGCATGGTCATTGGGCATAGTGGCATGTAGGGGGGCACAAATAAGGCCCCCCTATGCCACCAAAAAAAAATATAAAAAATAAAAAATTATACTTACCTGAACTTACCTGAATGTCCCTGGGGTGGGTCCCTCCATCCTTGGGGGTCCTCCTGGGGTGGGCAAGGGTGGCAGGGGGGGTCCCTGGGGGCATGAGAGGGCACCTGTGGGCTCATTTTGAGCCCACAGGCCCCTTAACGCCTGCCCTGAGCAGGCGTTAAAAAGTGGCGCAAATGCGCCGTTTTTAGCCACGCCAACTCCCGGGCGTCTCTTTTGCCCGGGAGTATAAATACCACGTAAAGGCCTGGGAGTCATTTTTTAGACGGGAACGCCTCCCTTGCATATCATTAACGCAAGGAAGGGGTTCACGCTAAAAAATGACGCACATTCCGGGAACTTTGGCGCTATTCGCCTCTAACGCCATAGTATAAATATGGCGTTAGTTGGCGTTAGTTTTGCGTCGAAATTGCGTCAAAAAAAACGACGCAATTTCGGCGCAAACGGAGTATAAATATGGCCCTTAAAATGATCATTTGAGCCCGGATGTTGACAGATCTAGGCTTTCCCTTGAGAAATAACTGTGGGATATTTGCCTTAGAGTCCAGAGCCTTGAACAATGAGTAGGAGTGCACATGAAACCTGTAGACTTCTGCTTCTCCATGCATCAGTTGTCCCGAGAAGAAGAAACGTATTTGCAACTCTGATCCTCCTATTTTAGGCGAATGTCCTTTATAAATTAAAGACAATATATTTAGTTTTAATATGTTGGCCTGCTGCCTGTTGTAAAATGGCCTTTTAAGTACTCTAGACAATCCACAAGTGGCTTTTGAGAAAGTCCACTACTTGCTCTACTAGCTAAGCGAGCTAAATAGTGGGTGATAGGCCTATGCCAGTTTAAGATTTTGAGGTACAAACACATTAGAGACAGACCTTGTTATCCAGACATTTGGAAGTGATATAATGCCAACCTGCAAACCATCATCACTACACAACTCCCTAACGGATCTACTATGGATTTACAACTAATTATTGCACCATCGAGCCAAGGTTACCGTTTCTTTAAGTGTGCTTACAATAGGACTGGATGTTTGGTTTCCAAGTTGCCCTGTTTGTCCCTTGTATTATTGAAACGTCTGCCGAGTTTTCTTACATGCTTCCTTGTGGGATACTGTACACATTGTAATATGGCTGGGGTTCTTGCAACGGGCAACCCCTAACTAGAGATGTGTTCATTCTGGCGATGTTAAAGGTAGTAACTGAACTCACTGCTGTTTTGCTGTCATACTTACTGTGCAGTACTTCTTACCAGCAGCCAAGGTTTAAAGGGCCATTTGTTAACTGACTTTTCAGGGATCAGTTGTGATTGTTAGTGGATAAGTCCTCTAAATAAGCACTATGTCAGGGTATAAGTATGGTTCATAGTGTGATGTAGAAGCAGCTGTCACCAACCTGTCGCACCTCGGTGCATGCAAAACTCAGTTCCAGCTTCAAGAGGGCCTAGCGCCATTCTAACGACACATTAGCATAATTTTTTTTACACTAATGTGGCATTAGATGGCCAAAAATGCTGCGCCATATTTGCAAAGTGATGCAAATACATGCATTCCGCCACTTTGTAACCCTTTGCACTACATTATGCCTGTGCCAGGTATAATGAATGCAAAGTGTGCATTTCGTCGTTAGGGGGGCTGAAAAAAGGGCGCAAAGCAATCTAAAAGATTTATTTGCGTCATTTTTTCCGCCACTTTTAAAGTTTGTTTGGAGCAGATGTTAAAAGAAGGTGCCCATTGGTTACAATAGGCCTCTGTGTGTGTACTTTGCAGGATTAGCATCAACGTTTTTGATGTTAATCCTGCAAAGCCCTGAACTAGCATTAAAAAATTCTGACGCTAGTTTTCTAACTACTGCCATGGTGCACCATATATTAAACGCAGTGCACACATGGTGGCGTTAGGGCTATGCTAAGGGGCCCAAGGTGCAGCACCAATTTTCATAAATATACCCCTCAGTTCAGCACTTCACTAAGAAGAGTCTTTGAGCAGCGATTTCCAAAGATTTTGAGGACCCCAATCTACAATATAATTCCTAAATTGAAATAATGTTAGACAATATGATAGTTTATATGAAAATCCACCAATTACCCCAAATCAACAGCACAATCCAGCATACAGGAACCAAAGAGGAAGGTACTGACTGGATGTTGTACCTTTGACGATCGGATCATGAAGACCTCATCAACTTGATTCCAAACCCTTGGCAAACCACGTAGATTCAAAATGAGGACGGTAGAAAATGTGTTAAATAATGACCTCAAGCTAATGGGATAGATGTAATGACTGTGGAATCCTTCACCCTCGGAGAAGTTTGAAGAACAGACTTGAATGGCAAAATGACAGTGGGTACTCCAAAGTGATACATTAATATCCAGTTTCACAAGTAGATGTCTGAGAGTTTGCTTTTGCTTCTGATAGATAACTGCAAATTCTAAATCTGAATTAGTTCTGGCGTTTAGTGTTGGGAATAACTCGGCTGATCAATGAGTTCCGAAAATGGTCCTTAATAATTAATTTTTATTTCTCCAACCATTTTAATGGTAGTTCAATTGTGTACAATAGGATCGAAGAGTTGCTCATAGGTATAGAATTGCCACAAATGGCAATATACGTTTCATGAGATTCGCTTCATCAGGGCTTTGTTATGTGTTAGATGCGGTGGCAGACTTGGCAGTGTTCTAGCATTAATTTAAATAGTTTCTGGTTCTATCTGTGGTCAGGGGAAAGAGGAGGAGGAGCAGCATTATAACCACACTGCTGCACCATCAGTAGAGATTTCAATAGTGTTAGAAATGGGGTCTTTGGTTGGCAGTCAGGTGACCCCCATCCGAGCAAGGACCCTCACTCTAGTCAGGGTAAGTCACACACAATCCAAATGTGCCCACCCTCTGGTAGCTTGGCACTGAGCAGTCAGGCGTAACTTAGAAGGCAATGTGTAAAGTATTTATGGAAGAAGTCATGCAATAACACAGTATTGCACCACAAAATACACCAGACAGTGTTTAAAAAAAGAAATAGTATTTATCTGGATAAATGCAGGTCAAAACGATTAAGATGCAATAAGAATATGTTGAGATATCACCGTAAAAATGATATAACGTGTCTTTAGTTTCTTAAAAGCAATAAATGTCTCTTGCAAGCACAAATCTCTGCAAAGAACCGCAGAGGAGATGTGTGGAAAGCAGGGAGGTGTGCGTTGATTTCTCGGGCTGCACACACGGCTATGCATCGTTTATTTTTCATGCAGGGAAGTCTTTGCGTTGATTTCCGGTGCTCGGTCTTGGATCCTCTTCGGGTTGCGGTGTTTTTGGACGCATCCTGGCAGGATGAAGTCACAGGGGCTGCGCCGATCCGTCGGGCGTTGCATGGAAAATCTTATTACACGGCAGGCACTGCGTCGATTCCTCTCAGGAAGTTGGGCTGCGTCATTCCGGCTCGGCTGTGCGTCGATTCATTGGGCCGTGCTTCGAATTTCCAGTCACAACGCTGGCACTGCATCGATCTTCTCCTTGCGAAGTCTGGCTGCATCGTTCTGGATCAGCATGTGGTAAATTTTTCACTGCGATGCAGGCTATGCATCATTTTTTGCCGGATGTGCGTTGATTTCCGCTGCACAGGGAGCTCTTCTTGCAGGAATGACGTTTTTTTGGTCCTGAGACTTCAGGGCACAGGAGACAAGCTCTATCCAAGCCCTTGGAGAGCACTTCTCAGCACAGCCAGAGAGCAGCCAGGCAGCAGGGCAACAGCAAGGCAGCAGTCCTTCACAGAAAGCAGTCAGGTGAGTCCTTTGGGCAGCCAGGCAGTTTTATTTGGTAGGTTGCAGGTACTGGTTCCGGTTCTCTTTTCCAGAAAGTGTCTTGTCAAGAAGTGTATCAATTGGTGGGGTCAGAGACCCTACTTTAATACCCAAATGTGCCTTTGGAGTGGGGGAGACTTCAAAGAGTGGCACTTAGAAGTGCACAAGGTCCCCTTTCAGTTCCATCTTGTCTGCCAGGGTCCCAGTAGGGGGTGTGGCAGTCCTTTGTGTGAGGGCCCTCCCAGCCCAGTAAGATCCATTCAAAATGCAGATGTACGCATGTGAGGTTGAGCATCCTGTGTTTGGGGTTTGTCTGAGTGAATGCACAAGGGAGCTGCCAACTGAACCTAGCCAGACGTGGATTGTAAGGCACAGAAGGATTTAAGTGCAGAGAAATGCTCACTTTCTAAAAGTGGCATTTCTAAAATAGTAATTTTAAATCCAACTTCACCAGTCAGCAGGATTTTGTATTACCATTCTGGCCATTCTAAATACGACCTTCCTACTCCTTTCAGATCAGCAGCTATCACTCAAACAGTATATGAGGGTAGCCCTAATGTTAGCCTATGAAAGGAGCAGGCCTTACAGCAGTGCAAAAACAAATTTAGGAGTTTTACGCTACCAGGACATGTAAACTATATAGGTACATGTCCTGCCTTTTGTCTTCACAGCACCCTGCCCTATGGGTTACCCAGGGCCTACCTTAGGGGTGACTTATATGTAGAAAAAGGGTAGTTTTAGGCTTGGCAAATACTTTTAAATGCCAAGTTGAATTGGCAGTGAAACTGTACACACAGGCACTGCAGAGGCAGACCTGAGACAAGGTTAGGGGGCTACTTATGTGGGTGGCAAAACCAATGCTGCAGCCCACTAGTAGCATTCAATTTAAAGGCCCTGGGCACATGCAGTGCACTTGACTAGGGACTTACTAGTAAATTAAGTAAGCCAATTGGGTATGAGCCAATGTCACCATGTTTTAAGGAGAGAGCATATGCACTTTAGCACTGATTAGCAGTGGTAAAGTGTGCAGAGTCCTAAAGCCAGCAAAAATGAGGTCAGAAAATGAGAAGGAGGAAGGCAAAAAGTTTGGGGGTGACCCTGCAGTAAGGCCATTTCCAACAAAAAGCAAACTCTCATACATCTATTTGTGATACTTGATAGCACTGTAGTTTTCGCTTTCCATTCATGCATTCTCTGGCTTACGTCAGCCAGCTGGGGTGAACGTTAGAACCGGTCCATTTTACGCTTACCCTGGCAAGTTTGGAAACAGGCGCTAATGACTGGCCAAGCAAAGATGAGACTATATAACCTAGATATAACCTATCATAAGCTAGCCTCATTTTCAAAACATTTTAGGGGCATATTTTCAAGACATTGAGCGTCCTTGCACTGCCCTAGTGTCATTTTTTTGTGTTAGAGAGGCATTAAGGAGGCTGCCCCCTTGTGCCATATTTACAAAGTGGTGCAACGCAGGCATTGTGCCACTTTGTAACCCCATGCACCACATTATACCTGTCCCAGATAAAATGTATGCAAGGAGGTGATCCCACACAGAGGCCCCAAAAAAAAATGGCACAGTGAAACTTACAAGATTTTACTGAGCCATTTTTTCAATAATTTTTAATGCCTGCTCAGGGCAGACGTTAAAGTGCCACTCCCAAAATAACCTATGGGCCTCCCTGTGCTTTGCTGACTAGCGCCATAATTTGGGGCGCTAATCCAGTCAGTTTACACCCTGTCCAAGTAGGGACCCTCACTTTCGTCAGGGTAAAGGAAATACCAGATAACCCCGGTTCACCCCATTGGTAGCTTGGCACAAGCAGTCAGGCTTCTCTCAGAGGTATTATGTAAAATATTTATACACACACAGTAACACAGGGAAAACCCCACAAGAGGACTCCACACCAGTTTAGAAAAATAGCCAATATTTATCTAAATCGAACTAGACCAAAACAACAAAAATCCAGCACACACAAGTAAAGATATTACTGTTAATAATTTAAAAAGTCTTAATCCGTAAAAGTCAATGGTTGCGTTGGTTTAGCACAAAGTACCTGGTAAGCATCAAAAATAAAACCGCAAGGGAGGTGATGTGTCAGAAAGCCAAGTTATATGTTGATTCCTTGCTCGTAAGTGAGGCCGTGCATTGATTCTTTCCCCGCAGGACAGGTGATGCATTGCTTCTTTATGTGCAGAAGGACGATATGCAGATTTCCAAACACGCAGCCTTGGATCCATGCAGTGATTTTGAAGATTTGATGCCCAGGGTCGATGCACGGAAAATCCAGACTCACAGTAATGATGGATCTGCGCTGAAGCAGGCGATGCGTCGAGTTTGCAGCCCTGACACAGGCGCTGCATTTAATTTTCAGTCACAGTTCAGGTGCTGCATCGATTTGTTTGCTACAGCCACTCAGGTGCATGGATTTTCACTCAGGTTACCAGCTTCCACTTCTAAGGGCCTATGGACTGGATTTGGCACCACTTAGCAAGTCAGGACTCTCAGCAGAAGAGTCCATGCACTGGCAGATGAAGTCTTTGATGTCCCTAAGACTTCACAAAGGGAGGCAATCCCAGATCAAGCCCTTGGGTATCCTTGGAAAGCAGAATGTAGAAAGCAGAGACCAGTCCTTTCACTCCCAGGGCAGAAGCAGCAGCACCAGACCAGCACAGCAATGCAACAGGTAGAGTGAAAGATACTCCTAAAGCATCCAACTCTTCTCCTTGTCAGAATATCCTCAATCCAGAAGTGTTCTGAAGTTGTGGGGTCAGCAGTCCAATACATTTCTTCTTTTGAAGTAAGCAAATTTCGAAGGAAAGTGTTTGTAGTTCCCACAACCCTGCCTCTCCCTGACCTGGCCCCCGTCACACTGTAGGGGGTTGGAGACTGCTTTGTGTAAGGACAGGCATATTCAGGTGCAAATGTCAGCTCCTCCCTCAACTCTATCCCAGAAAGACTCATCAGGATATGTAGGATATGCCCCAGCTCCCTTTGTGTGACTGTCTTGAGTGAATTCACAAACAACCCAACTGTCGGTCTGACCCAGACACATATTCCACAGCCTGGCAGAGGCACAGAATTGATAAGCAAGAAAATGCCCACGTTCTAAAAGTGGAATTTTCAAACTTACAGTTAAACAAACAACTTTACCAAAAGATGTATTTTTAAATGGTGAGTTCAGAGACCCCAAGCTCCGTATCTCTATCTGCTTCCAATGGGAAACTGCACATAAAATATGTTTCAAGGCAACCCCTATGTTACCCTATTGGAGGGTTAGGCCTTACAATGGTGAAAAACAAATTTAGCAGTATTTCACTATCAGGACATGTAAAATACACTAGTACATGTCCTACCTTTTAAATTCACTGCACCCTGACCATGGGGCTACCTTGGGCCTAACATAGGTGTGACTTACATTTCGTAAAACAGAAGGCTTGGGCCTGGCAAGTGGGTACAGTTATCATGTCAAACTGGTAGTTGAAAACCTGCCCACACAGATACTGCAATTTCAGGTGGAAGATATGTTTACAGAGCTACTCATGTGGGTGGCACAATCAGTGCCGCAGACCCACTAGTAGCACTTGATTTACAGGCCCTTAATATTGTATGTTTGTCTGAAAACAAACAATATTACAAACAGCAATTATACTTTTACACATAACATGTATACAGTTGCACTTGGGTTTTGGGAATAATTGTTTTGAGCAATATCTTTTTGAATTACTTTTTTGATGTTGTACACAAACATGCATTGTGAAGGTGAATGGAAATAATGGTAAATATGATTAAAGAAATATAAAGATGATGCAAGAAATATCTTCAGGAATTAGTGTGAGTATAAACAGTGTATTGTACAAATTGATGGCTGATTGGGAAACTTTTTCTTTTGACAGCCTGAGTGGGCCTTAAAGCATAGGACCTTATGGCTGTGTTAGACTGATGCATTCTGCTAGTTTTGTATTTATGGCTGTGGCCAGTTTTCTTTACTAATACACGTTAACAATTTCCTTTTTATTTTCCTGTACCAAAGAAATAGAAGTACCTGAGATTAAGGACTACTTTGTGGTATTTTCTACTCCTTAGGAATCACATGTACAACTCTATTTATTTATTACTATTTACTTTGTATCTTTATGTTGCACAGACCATGTCCAGGGGCCACATTGCGCTGTGCAACATTTGAGAAGCATTGGCAATACGAATGAGTCTGGATTGAAAGGAATGCTGTATGGTAATACTTAGAAATTGAGGCCCATATTTATACTTTTTTTGCATTGCATTTGCGCCATTTTTTGATGCAAAAGCAGCGCAAACTCACAAAATACAACTGTATTTTGTAAGTGTGCGCTGATTTTGTGTCAAAAAACGACGCAAATGCCACGCTAAAAAAGTATAAATGTGGGCCTGAGTCTTTACTTGGCAGAGGCATCTAGTCAGTTACACACTATAAAACAAACTGTGCTCACCCTCTGGTAGCTTGGCACAGAGCACATAGGCTTAATTTAATAGGCAATGTGTAAAGTATTTGTGCAACAGTTAAGAAAGTAAAACAGTGGAAACACCACACAAAAAGAATAAACATCAGGTTAGAAAAATAGATCTTAATTTAATGAACAAAACAAGACCAAAACAAAAATAATCAAATAAGTCAAAGTTGAGAAATACATTTTTAAATAATATCTGCAATTGTAGTGCTTAGAAATTTACAGTGTCAAGAGGGGCTATTTGGTTGCGACAGACAAGGGTAAATCCAAAAGTTCAGGTCGACCATGATGGGGTGTGGGCTGTTTACAGGGAACTACCTTGTCTTGCTGAAACAATACCTTGTGTGCAGGGCTGCATTGACGTTGAAGATCCGATGTGAGTAACAGGGGAGAAGATGTGAAAGCGATGCATCGGTTTCAATTCATGTAGTCCGGGATGAGTCATTGTCAAGCTGCGCAGTCATTGGTACAATGTCCTCGAAGTGCTGCAGTAAACCCTTTACTTTAAAGACAGTGGGGGTGATTCTGATTCTGGCGGGCGGCGGAGGCCGCCCGCCAGAATTCTGCCCCCATTATACCGCTCCGCGGTCAGAAGACCGCGGAGGGTATTATGAGTTTTTCCCTGGGCTGGCGGGCGGTCTCCAAAAGACCGCCCGCCAGCCCAGGGAAAAACTCCCTTCCCACGAGGATGCTGGCTCGTAATCGAGCCGGCGGAGTGGGAAGGTGCGACGGGTGCAGTGGCACCCGTCGCGTATTTCAGTGTCTGCAAGGCAGACACTGAAATACTTTGCGGGGCCCTCTTACGGGGGCCCCTGCCGTGCCCATGCCATTGGCATGGGCACGGCAGGGGCCCCCAGGGGCCCCGCGACCCCCCCTACCGCCATCCTGTTCATGGCGGCTTTCCCGCCATGAACAGGATGGCGGTAGGGGGGGTCAGAATCCTCATGGCTGCGGAGCGCGCTCCGCAGCCATGGAGGATTCAAACGAGCAGCGGAAAGTCAGCGGGAGACCGCTGACTTTCCGCTTCTGACCGCGGCTGAACCGCCGCGGTCAGAATGCTCGTTGGAGCACCGCCAGCCTGTTGGCGGTGCTCCCGTGGTCGGTGGCCCTGGCGGCCACCGGCCGCCAGGGTCAGAATGACCCCCAGTGTGTCCTCATCAAGCTGCACAGTGGTCATGCATTGGGGCCAAGGGTGATGCGCTGATTCTGAGCCACATAGCAGGTGCTGCAGTGTCCTCGTCCTCAGCACTGATGCATCAGCGTTGAGGAGGAATGCGGCAGTACATATCCGTCCAGTGACGATGATGAGTGGATTTCGGTAGGAAACAGCTGCAGAACCCACTTCCAAGGGCCCAGGACTGGATTTGCACCACTTGGCTGGTAAGACTCACAGTTGATAGAGTCTGGGATTTGTAGAAGAGTTAAATGAAATATTTGATATCCCTGAGCTTTCAGAACAGGAGGCAAGTCCGCAAGCCCTTGGAGTCACTTTGGTTCTGGGGATAATGGAGGTGTAGACCTTTTCACCTGGACAAGGAGAGCAGCAGGTAGCTGGTCAGCAGAGGCAAAAAAGCAATCCTTCCAGGTTACCAGTCCAGCAGAGTAACAGTCCCTGTAGCAGTGCAGCAATTCTCATTCCTGGCAGAGTATCAACAGGTCCAGAAGTGTTCTGATTTGGTAAGGGCAGCAGTCCAGTTTGTATACCCAGTGGTGCCTTTAAAGTGGGGGTGATTTCAAAGGGGGGGCTGTGAAGTGCACACAGGTCCTCCCTTTCCTATCCTGGCTC
The DNA here is from genome assembly GCF_031143425.1 of Pleurodeles waltl. Taxonomy (NCBI): domain Eukaryota; kingdom Metazoa; phylum Chordata; class Amphibia; order Caudata; family Salamandridae; genus Pleurodeles; species Pleurodeles waltl. The sequence goes on along the minus strand of NC_090444.1, from coordinate 1,018,461,115 downwards.
CAGATACACTATAGTGGGGTATGCATCTCTTTGTGTGAGAACGGGTACAGCCCTATTCAGGTACAAGTCTCTGCTCCTCTATCCTGTCCTTCCCAACATGATCCATTGGCCTGGTGATGGCCCATCAGGATGTGAATGGCCAATCATGTACACCTCAGATCCCTTTGTGTGTGACTGCCTAAAGGGAATGCACAAAGCTCAGCTGTCACCCAATCCAGAAGTGTATTGGAGGCAGGTAGGAGGCACACAAAGCTTAAAAGCAGAAAAACGCCAATTTTCTAAAAGTGGCATTTTTAATTTCTAATAACAAATCTAATTTTCCCACTAAGGAGAATTTATAATGACAAGTTCATAGGTACCAAACACAACAGTTCTACTCCTTTTTGATCAGGAATTACAAGTAATTAATGTATTAAGGAATCCCTAATCTTATCCTATGAGAAGGTTAAGCCTCACATAGTGAAAATGAATTTGGGAGTTTTTCACTCCCAGGGCAGGTAAAACTAAAAAGTATATGTCCTGCTTTATACTTAAATAGCAAACTGCCTTTTGAGATACCTCGGGCCTACCTTAGGTGGCCCTTATGTGTAATAAAAGGGGAGTTTAAGGCTTGGCACAGAGGGGGTGATTCTAAGTCTGGCGGGCGGCGGAGGCCACCCGCCAGACTTCCCCCACCAAAATACCGCTCCGCGGTCGAAAGACCGCTGAGGGTATTTTGGGATTTGCCCTGGGCTGGCGGGCGACCGCCAAAAGGCCGCCCGCCAGCCCAGGGCAAATCAACCTTCCCATGATGACGCCGGCTCAGAATTGAGCCGGCGTAGTGGGAAGGTGCGACGGGTGCAGTGGCACCCGTCGCGTATTTCAGTGTCTGCAAAGCAGACACTGAAATACAAAGTGGGGCCCTCTTACGGGGGCCCCTGCAGTGCCCATGCCATTGGCATGGGCACTGCAGGGGCCCCCAGGGGCCCTGCGGCACCCCCTACCGCCATCCTGTTCCTGGCGGGAGACCCGCCAGGAACAGGATGGCGGTAGGGGGTGTCAGAATCCCCATGGCGGCAGAGCGCGCTCCGCCGCCATGGAGTATTCACTGGGGCAGCGGAAAACCGGCGGGAGACCGCCGGTTTTCCTTGTCTGACTGCGGCCGAACCGCCGCGGTCAGAATGCCCTGCGGGGCACCGCCGGTCTGTCGGTGGTTCTCCCGCCGACCCTGGCCCCGGCGGTCTCTGACCGCCGGGGTCAGAATGACCCCCAGAGTCTTGAATTAACATGGGAGTGGATGTTTATTTGTATGGAAGCAAAGAACTGCAGAATAATATTGATGTGGGCGAAAAGATCTGTTGGCAGTTGAACATTCAAGGCAGAAGTAAATATCCATATAAGTAAATGACTTCCCTCCTCCCATCTGCGTTGCTGCCAGAGAAAACCATCATACATTATCTAGTTATCTAAGACACATTACTGGCATTGCAATGTCATGTATGTGCCCCTGGAAATGTTCGAACACAGGCAGCTGGATAAACAAACAAAATGATCATAGCTGTGTGGAGGGCAATCACTTTTTTGTGGAAGCAGACAATGTCTGCCCAATTGAAACAATATACTCCTGGCTCTCAACATGTGGGTAAAGCCCAAGCTCTTCTCTAGTAATTCTCGCATGATTGTCTGGCGACAGCTTTACTGTTAAGCTAAACTATAAAAGAGGAATGGCATTCCATGCCAATATAAACAAAGTTACTTGTTTCCAGAAACTCAAAAGGTAGTTGTTCATATATCACAGGAAGATATGCATACTATTAGCACACACATAATATGAGCACATGTATCTATGAGCAGTAAGGCATTAATGCTTAGAACAAGTGTACATGAAGACTCAAAAGAGGAGACAACAAGAGCCGTTTCTGGAGGAATCAATGGTAAGAGATGACAACAAGGTTCATGAGTTTTCCAAGGTTGAAGAAATTAGAGACACAAGTAGTGCAGCTAGAGAAAGATATCAATATTTGTTCTTTTTTCTGAAATAAGTGGTTTCCATGCATTGTGATGATATCCACCACAAATGGAGTGTTTTACTTCAGAGAAAGGTGGTAAAAAGGAAAATAAATTGGAGTGATTCTAAAGACACCACATTGGCCCTGATTCCAAAATGCATATGTAGGAAAATGGGTGACTGGTTAAGGGGGGTGAATCTCTAATGAGGTACAAATCAGCATCCTTGTCAGTGTGAAGTCATACGCACACCCCAAAATAATCTATGCTCATCCCTCTGGTAGCTTGGCACCGAGCAGCCAGATGTAACTTAGATGCAATGTATAAAGTATTGATGCAGCACTTCAAACAGAAATAAAGTGAAAAGACAACACAATACACAGCCGAAACCCAAATGTAGAGAATTTAATAAATAAAACAAGACCAAAATGACCAAAATCCAATCAGTAGAACCAGAGATTTGCAATTTTAAAGATTTCAGTGCCAATAAGCACAAAGCGACAAGTGTGGGTATCTGGTCGGGCCAGTCCGGGGCAAAGTCACAAGTTCAGGCTGACTGTGAAACCAGTTAAGCCAGATGAGCAAGAGTTTCTTAAATCCTGGTTGTGGAGCGTTGCAAGGTCTGGCATCAAGGATACATTGTGCAGCTGAGGTGATACAAGGTCTGAGTCGGAGATGCATCACACAGGATCAGTTCTAAAGAGCTGTGAAGCTGCAGTACAATGTGCTGCATCATCATCAGGCAGACTGTTGATAAGGGGGCTTTTGATACAAAGTCGTGCATCAAGGATGCACGCGTCCTTCTGGTTCCAAAGAAGATTCAGGGCCTGCACTGTGGGCTTGTGTTGCGAGGGCCTACATCAAGGATGCATCACAGAGCAGCAGATCCAATGAGGCTATGGGCTGCGAGTGTGATGCAAAGTCCTGGTGCTTGGAAAGTCCACACAGCAGATGTGATGCTTTTGTTCTGCTAGAGGTTGTTCAGCACAGCAGAGGAGATGGGTCAGTTCTGCTGGATCCACAGATGTTCTGGCAGCGCACCTTCAGGCCCACTTTTAAGGGTGCAGGCATGAGGTGGCACCGTCTGGCAGGGTAGCACTCACAGTTGCAGAGTCCAGGTGTTGATTACAAGAGACTAGTCTGTGGAGTCTCTCTAGGGGCCCTGGGTACAGGTTGCAGGTTCCAGTCCTTCCTATCCATACAAGAGGGCAGCAGGTCAGCACAGCAGCCAGCATTCCAAAAGAATGACAGTCCTTTCAGCAGCACATCAGATCTACTTCCTGGCAGAGTCTTCCACAAGTCCAGAAATGTACTGAACAGTTGGTATCTGAAGTCCAGTGTTTGCACCTGGTGCCTTCTTGAAGTGGATGAAAGTTCTACAGAAGTCCCTTTGAAATGTTCAGGTTTCTTGGTTCCCTTGCCGTCACTCCAGACTAACTACAGGGGGTATGCAGTCCTTTGTGTGAAGCCAGTACACAGCCTATCCAGGTGTAAGTGGGGCTGTGGCCAGCTGTGCCCTCCGATCCCACCTAGGCGCACCTAAGATCTCCATTATTTTTGGTTGTCTATAAGGAATACACAAAGACTAACTGCCAGCAACACATAGGGGGTTATTCTAACTTTGGAGGAGTGTTAATCCGCCCCAAAAGTGACGGTAAAGTGACGGATATACCACCAGCCGTATTACGAGTTCCATAGGATATAATGGACTCGTAATACGGCTGGTGGTAAGTCCGTCACTTTTCCGTCACTTTTGGGACGGATTAACACCTCCTCCAAAGTTAGAATAACCCCCATAGTCACAATACCCAGAGACAGGATGCTGGCACTAAATGGGTGTTACAGAAAAATGTGAGTTTTCTAAAAGTGGCATTTTTAAAATTATAATTCAAAATCCGATTTTACCATAAAAGAGTAAATTCCATTACAATTCCAAAGACACCAAAAAGGAATGCTTTCCTGTTTCCATTTGGAAGATATCCTTATTAAATGTAATAATGTAACTCCAATGTTATCCCAGAGAAGAGGCAGGCTTTGCAATGGTGAAAAATGAATTTAGGAGTTTTTTGCATCAGGACATGTAAAACTTCTTAGTACATGTCCTACTTTTTAAATACATTGCATACTACCTGGTAGGTCATTTAGGGCCTACCTTAGAGGTAACTTAACTCTACTAAAAAGTAAGGTTTAGGCCTGGTAAAAGATTTATTTTGTCATGTAAAATTGCAGTTTAAAACTGCACACACACACACACTGCACTGGCAGGCCAGAGACAGGTTTGCAAGGTGACTTAAGTGGGTGGCACAACAAGTGCTGCAAGCCCAGTAGTAGCATTTGATTTGCAGGCCGGTGGTACATTTAGTACCACTTTACTAGTGACTTCTAAGCAAATAAACATGCCATTTGGGGACAAGCTAATGTAACCGTGTTTTAAGGAGTGAGCACACACACTTTAACACTGGTTAGCAGTGGTAAAGTACAGAGTCATAAGGCTAACAAATATGAGATCAGAAAAATATGGAGGAGTAAGGCAAACTTTTGGGGGTAAGGGGTTCTAAAAGTGACAGGTCTAAAAACATGGTACTGGGACCGCAGTATTACTGTTGCCACCCAGTAACATCACCCCAGTGCTGAGCAATCATTGTGCAGTATTGAGTAAGATCCTCTGTAAGGGGAAGTATCACGTGGGACCGATTTTTCCAGTCACCAAACTACATAAAACCCTCATTTCCATGTGGTTTTACCACATACAGATCATAAAATATATGTGTAGGACTGTGGTTGGGGTGGTGAGGTGAGGGAAAGTGAGGATGGAAAAGGCAAGGGAGGGGGAAGGTTTTTCTAGCAGGGAGGGTGTTGATAACACCACGAGTTCTTCTGCAGCCAATGCATCATGCAATTTTCCCTGCCAGTAATTGGTGTTTTGTTCACCCTACCCCTATAAAATGTGGTGCGGAAAAAACAAACATCTCATAGTTATAGGAAACAAAATTAATGCAAAACAGCATGAGTTAATTTTACTTTCTATAACTATGAATCAGAGACATTGTAGAAGTGATATGTTCAAAGCAAGTGGGATCTTGAATTCAAAGGAACATCATAATTTTCACTCTTGGCAACAAGGCTTCATTGAACGTCATTTTTGTTTTTCTCTTTTGGTGTTCAGGATCTCAAACCTGGTCTACAGACCTTACAGATATTATCATCTGTATGGGAATTGGACAAGAGGCAGGAATTCTTCTTGGAAGTGCAGATAGTGAAGAATATATTCAAGATGGATTAGTGCCATTTAATTGACCACCACTTTTTCCTCCCTCACCTTCATCAGAACCAAGCTCCTTCCAGTCACCCATAGGCACAACTTTTCCAGTTCCGTTTCCTGGGACTCTGCTGTATCAACCTAAGCAGTCTCAATTTCAATCTAGATACTACCAGGAAGAAGAGGGGTTTTCTCATTGATGGCTTATATTAGAAATTGGTTCCAACATATGGATCCGTATATGAATATAAGCTGGGCAACTCACCCAAATAATTAATAGATTGTCTTTCCAACCTCTGTCACATTGGTGCTCTAGTGTGAGGAAGTGGTAGTAGCATATACCACTTTCTTGGCAGCTCCGGCTATTGAAATGTGATGTAAAGCTACGCAAATATCTCTTTTGGAACAGATAGCGCCATTTGTTTCTTATTCTACCTGCCGACAAAAATAAATAAAATAAATAAAACAGAGGAATGCAGCCCCGAAAGTGATTTGCATTGGCAATTTTAAAAAAAGTAACCAAAAATAACTTTTGTAAAAACGTACTTTTGCGCGTAAATATATTAGCATAATCACTTGGCTTGAAGAAAGTTGAAATAGTCTTTTTTTGTATCTGTTTTCAGAGCAAAATTGTTTATCAGTGCAAACTTGTTTCTATTATGCTAAAATCCTCAGAACACATAAGAGCATGTTCATTTTTTTGTGAAAAATCTTTTTTCTGCTTGGTTCTACTGCTCTATTTGGGGGAATATTTCTCTCCCTAACTCGGTAATATGGAGAAAATCTTCATGTTTCGTGAAAAGCAGCATTTTGAATCTTCACAAATCATTCTGGACAAGGGAAAAAAGGATGCACACATCCAGTTTATATGTGTTTTTGTTATGTGGACAGGTACAAAGTGGCTTCAGTTCACACCAGTAGGCGGTATATTATCCGCAGAATCGAATGGGAGAGACCTATACTGTAGGGATGACAGTAAAATACAGAACGAAACCTCAATAATGGGTTTATTTTCTTTTGTGAAAACCTAAGTCGAATCTCATATTAGTTGAATAGAGAAACATTCGTTAACTCTATGTATCTCGCTGTAAACTCTTTACATTCAGATTTCTTTTTGGCAGTTTAATGACATATTTGACGCTTTTTAGTCAATGTGTTATCGCTCCTTGTTATCGCCCCTTAAGGTAGCTTGTCGGCTCTGTGTGTTAGATTTGTATTCATATGCATGCCTGTTCTCTTCAGGGAGATAAACTACAGTCCCCTGGCGTCGGCATCATTTCATTTTCCAAGTAATTGGTATGCTTTCACATTACAATTTTTCGGGGGGCTTCATTTTCTAGGCACAGAATTACAGATACAGAAGGGAAGAGAGTGGATTGTCTTTCCTTTCCTACAATTCATTTCTTTATTTAACACATTTTATTAGAGTAAATTAGAATTTACTGGACGTCTCTATTGTTCAGGTAAGCATAACATTTTGGGAAAGCAAAATATCTCCTGAGCCCATTATTCCCCTGACAGGGCTATAGCCATTTACTGAGTCTGACATCTGCAGACACCCATAATGTGCCTGCCAGATGGAACCTGAAATGAAAAGAACACTGCTGGTGAAATGACAGCAATAATATTCAGCTCGGGTTTTACATATTTTTGCTGTATATTTAAGAAAGAGAAGTTTGATTTGCTGTTTTTTTGCAGAGTGAATCAAAAAGTCAAAGTATTACATTCTGAAAGGCAATATGATAAATTATATTAACATTAACAAAACGAGTGGTAATACCACCACACTTCCCCAAACATCTCCGCCTTTGCTCGATGAATAATTACTTTCACCAGTGTCATTCCCATATAAAAGACACAACTGTGTGTCAGGAATAAGAATTTTTTTCGCTGGATGCCATAAAAGTGTGTTTTTATGTGACCAATGAGTGATTTGTTTACATGCAAGTGTTTGTTGTGCGTGCTTGTTTAACCCCTTCGCTGCCAGGCCATTTCCCCCTCAGGTGGCAGGCCTTTTTTTTGGCTATTTGGAGCAGTTCACTCTTATGCCCTCATAACTTTTTATCCACATAAGCAATCCACGCCAAATTTGTGTTTTTTTCCTAATATTCTAGTGATTCTAGAGGTACCCAGAATTTGTGGGTTCCACTGAAGGAGACTGTTGGACTTTTGGCCATACGCATGGTCATCCCTAGTCTTTTTGCCTCCTTCCTCCTGGTTTTTCTGACCTTTCGCTGTTGGCTCTAGGACTCTGAGCACTTTATCACTGCTGACCAGTGTTAAAGTGCAGGTGCTCTCCCATCTAAAGTTGGTATGATTGGCTTATACCTGATTGGCATATTTAATTTACCTATAAGTCCCTTGTACAGTGGTATCTCTATACCCAGGGCCTGTAAATTAAATACTACTAGTGGGCCTGCAGCGCTGCTTGCGCCACCCACTGAAGTAGACTTTCAAACCTGTCTCAGGCCTGCTAGCGCAGGGCCTGTGTGCGCAGTTTTCTGCCACAGGGACCTGGCATCTAAATTTACTTGCCAGGCCCAGGACTCCCCTTCTACTACATGTAAGTCACCCCTAAAGTACGCCCTGTGGGCAGGGTGCCATGTATGTAGAAAGGCAGGACATGTGCCATATTGCATGGCCTGTCCTAGTAGTGACAAACAGCCTAACTTGGTGTCTCACTGCTGTGAGTGCTGCCTTCTCATAGGATTGCCTTAGAAATGCCCTGCCTTATGTGTAGGGGTATTGTCTGATTTATGAGGGCTAGCGTAGGCGTGTTTGGTATGGTTGTGATGGTGATAATAAATACTGCTTACTGGTGTGGGTGTATTTTTTATTACTATCACAGAAATGCCACTTCTAGAAAGTGCGCATTTATCTGTGCTTATGATTCTGGTGTTTTGCAGCTTGACTCCAATCCACGTCTGGGCAGAGTGACAGTTGGGGCTTTGTGCATACTTTTCAGACAGCCTGTACACAGGGAGGGTGGAGGTGTCACTGAGGTGCATCTACATACTGAATAGTCTTCCTGGGCTGAGAGAAGGGAGAGGCGGGGCACACCTACATTTGTAAAGGCTGTGCCCTGGCCTCACACAATAGGGTCGTTAACCCCCCACTGATGTTTGGAGCCTGTGCTGAAAGGAGAGAGGGGGCACTCCCAGAACCAGTTGTAACTGGCTGGAACCTCCTCTCCCTACCACTGTAAAACACTGTAAGAACTGACTATAAGTACAGGGGAATTTTCCCCACAATTTGAACATTCTTGGAACTTGGAACTGGACACAGAACGCTGATGAATGGACTCACCTGGAAACCGCCATGGACTGCTGCTGTTGTGCTGACCTGTGACCTGCCTGGTCACTAGGAGGAACTGCCACCATCTGCACCCTTTGTGCTGGCCTGTAGCTGAGCCCACCAGCCCTGTGCTCCTTTTTGCTTAAGTTGTTCCCAGGGGCAGGGTGCTGTGGCCCCTGACCCCTGCAACGATCCTTTAAACCTTTGCGCAGAATGCTTTAACCAAGAACAAGGCATTCTTGTAATTGCTGAGGCTGCTGAGGTGCCATTGCGCTTTGAAAGCGCTTTTCATTTGCTGAAAGAAATCACCGCCGCAGCCCAGGCTGCATTTGTCTTAGCGCTGTGGAAAGCGCTTGAAAGAAATCACCGCCGCAGCCCAGGCTGCATTTGTCTTAGCGCTGTGGAAAGCGCTTGAAAGAAATCACCGCCGCGGCCCGGGCGCCGCATTGAGAACGGTCGCAAGGACCGCGCTGCTCATTGTGCCCCCGGGGCACTTGCCGGAGTTGCAGAGAGGAGCAGGGCCGCTCCTGTCGTGCTCCCGGGTGACGCGCGCTCTGCGGAGCGCCCCCGGGGCACACGCCGGCACCCGCTCCCGAAACTGCCTCCCTCGTGGACGAGGGACGGCAGGGAAGCGGTTCGTGCACCAGGCCGGGTGCAGCTGCCGCCGGAAGCCGGCGAGGGACCTCAACGGAGGTCCCTGCCTCTGATACTTCCTTTTGGGGCAGCCGCACCGCGGACAAGGGCGGCTGCCCCCTGGCACGCAGGACACGGGGAGGAACGGGAGTTCCCTTCTCCCCGGTCACTGCCCTAGGGGCGCGATCGCCCCCTCCACCCTTTAAACCTTTTTGGGCGACCTGGGCCCCCCTCAGGAGGGCCGGTGGAGGTCCAGGGGGGGCCCCAGTGATCACGGGTCCCAGAAGGGGCCCGTCAAGAAGTCAGAGAGGGTGCGTGCCGCCCCTCTCGGACTGCCATGATCAGGGAGGCCCCCGTTTTGCGCAGAAGAGCGCCGGGGGCCCCATTATTCGTTTCAGGAACGGAGGGTGCCTGCTTCATCAGAACAGGTACTGTCTAACATGGACCAATATGCTGATAATTTAAAGTTCTTTCTACAGACTTTATTTATTCTGTTATATTGCCTACCTGTTCTTTGATGTGTTGACATATGTGTGCACATGTTCCTTTTATGGGCATGACTTGCTAATATGTTTGCTTAACTTGCCATAGATTTTCTAATGTTCCTAGTATGGGCGTTTTATGATATTCTTATGACAAGTGTGCTAATGTGATAACGTGTTTCCTGACTACTGCTTATGTTGCAGAATACTGAGTAACCTGTGTGTTATGTGTGACTATTGCTAGTTTGCAGAGTAACTAATGTGTAACGTTCTGACAACTGCTAAGGTAGCAGGATAGTACTGTTATGTGATGTTGGTCTAATAATTACGTTGTGTACAATACAGTGTATTTTTATATAATCTGGTGTTGTGTTTCCTTTGTGGTGGGGATGTTGCGTCACATGTATGTGTGTGTTGTGCAAACGCTTTACGCATTGCCTCCGGGTTAAGCCTGACTGCTCGTGCCAAGCTACCAAGGGGGTGAGCAGGGGTTATCTTGGACGTGTAACTCCCTTGCCCTGACTAGAGTGGGTAAGTTCTGCCTGGCTGAGGTGCATACCCTAGCCAACCAGAAACCCCATTTCTAACATTGGAAGTCAGCGGTGAGGATAGGACTTGCGCTTGCACAATACCATTGTGACTCATTATTTCACTACAAGGATTGCGTTTAGACCATCACATGTTTGGCTTCTCTTAACTTTCTCTCGTTGGTCATTTTTCCTGTTTTCAGTTCTCACGCTTGGGTATTGTGGTTGTCACAGTTGAGTTATTTGTACCTTTTCAAGATGGGGCTTACCTTTGATTTAGAGGACCTGCCGTTTTATACGCAGGGGGAATTAGAGGGGTTCTGTAGAGAGAGAGGGCTGCCTGTAGAAGGGGACCTCAGGAGATCTCTGAATTTCTTTGAAAGGTTTGTGACATTTACCCAGGGAGGGAGTGTGCTTAGGGGGTACCCAGAGGATCCTGAGTGTAGCGAGGGTTCCCAATGGGAGGGCTCCCAGACCTCATCCCTAGAGAGTGGTAGAGAGACTGATCAGGAGGGTGAGAATGACCGGGTGGGGACGCCAGTTGACAGGGAAGGCCCCAGTGATAGGGAGTCCCTTGCTGGGTCCAGTGTAAGAAGCAGGGCTACCTCTCATTCCATGACGCCTGATGAGCTAAGAGATAGGCGGGAAGAGAGGGACCTGAAGTTGCAGTTAGCGCGCCTAGCTGTTGAGGAGAGAAGGGCTGAGGTAGAGAAGGCCTTAGTACAGGAGAGAATGGCAGAGGCAGAGAGGGCCTTTGCCAGAGAAAGACTCGCTCTAGAGCGCAGTCTGAAGGTTCTGGACTCACCAGCGTTGCAGGTGGAGTCCAGTGGTGGCAGCAATGTACAGTGCTGTAGCAAAGAGGTTCCTCACATACCCATAGATCTGGTACCTAGGTTCCAAGAGGGGGGTGACATACGTCAGTGGTTAAAGGAATATGAGAAGGCTCTGGTAGAGCGCAGGATCCCTGAGAAGGATTGGGGAACTGGCCTAGGGAGTTTTATTCCTGAGGAGGGGAGGGATGCCCTACTGACTCTAGAAGAGAGTGACAGGGAGGGGTACTCCGCTGTGAAGAACGCACTGATGGTGAAGTATGGTTTTTCCCCTGAGGAATACAGAAAAAGGTTTAGGGGTGGTAAGAAACTGTCCCACCAGTCTTGGGAGGAGTTTGTGGAGGATTGCTGCATTGCACTAGATGGATGGGTGAAGGGTAGCACAGTAAACAATTTTGAAGGGCTGTTTAATCTGATTCTCAGAGAGCACCTGTTTCGTTGTTGTTTTTCAGAGTTACGCCAACACTTGTCAGTGTGTGAGCTCTCTGACTCCAGGGAGCTTGCAAAGGAGGCAGACTTCTGGTTGCGTACCAGAGGGTCTGGTGTGACATTAGGGGGTGTTCCTAATGAGAGTGGTCTAGGTGTTTCCCAACAAGGTGTGGTGGGAAAGGAATGGAGTGTCCCAGGTAGGTCCCAGTGGACTGGGATGGGTGAGGGACCCCATGTCCCGTCTCTGAGGAGAGGGAATGGGGCTGGGCTGAGGCCCAAGGTGCCCAAGATACCGTCCCAGGCCCCTGAAGGTTCCATGAGTGAACGCCAGGAGGTGAGCCTAACCTGTGCCGTAGGGCCAGCTGTTCAGAAGGATCCCATTTTGTCATTAGGATTTAGGCGGGTGGCTGGTGATAGCGTTCCGCCGGTCCTGGTGTCTGGTAGTCTCGCTCTACAGCGGAGGAGGCGGAAATCCAGACATAGGGTTGAGAGGGGGCTGCGGGCCCCAGTGGAGAACCTGGAGGGTCAGGGGTCAGCTCTGAGAGCAGAGCCCCCCAGGAATGACCTTGGTGAGACCATTTCTGGGCTGGGGGGAATCCAGACTCTGTCCGATGGGCAGAGGTCAGGAGACCTGCGCCAGCCAGACTCTTGTGTGGCCCTTGGGGAAAGCGTTTCCCTGGTGGGGGGTAGGTGTGCCCCCCAGGAAGTCCTGGTGCGCCAGGCAATGATTCAACCGCAGGGTGGTGACTCTGGGTTGGATGATCAGGTTCAGGGGGTAAACTCTGACCTGATGGGGAGTACGTGTGCTCCCAAGGAAGTCCTGGTGCGCCAGGCAGTGGTTCAACCGCAGGGTAGTGACTCTGGGTTGGATTGCCAGATTCAGGGGGTAAGCTCTGATCTGGTAGGGGGTAGGTGTGCTCCCAAGGAAGTCCTGGTTCGCTGGGCAATGGTCCAGTCTAAGGGTGTCGTCCCTGGACTAGATAGACAGGTTCAGGGGGTAAACTCTGACCTGGTTGGGGGGGCGGTTAGTGCGCTCACCCCCCTGTGTGAAACTTCTGGTGGCTTCTCCCGAGGTGGGGAGACGCAGGACTCTGGAAGTGGGGTTCAGGGAGGGGGAAGCCCGCCCCGGACCCCGGTGCAACCCAAGGGTGTCGTCCCTGGGTTGGGTGGTCAGTCGCCAGGTAGTGATCCTGGGCTGGCGAGAAAGTTGTGCAGGGCTGCTGTACCCAGCACCCTGGCAAGTGTGGATTCTGGTGATACCCCTCCTAGGAGAGGAGGGCGGGATCCTAGAAGGAGGGGTAGAGGGAGGAGAGCCTCGCCTCTAGCCCCTGTAGAACCTATGGGTGCGGACCCTAGGTTGGTGGATCAGTGGCAGGGTAGAGCCCCTGAACTGATCAGAAATGGAGTGGAGACAGGTTGCTTTGCACCTGGGGCTACCGCCCCCCACTCATTATGGTTTCAGAGACCAGAGGCTCCTAGATGGCCTGGGGCCTGGTTCTGGCCATTGGCAGCTAGAGAATCCCCGTGGGTTGGTCTAGGCTGCCTGGGACGCATTGACAGAGAGATCCCAGTGGAGTCAGGAAGGCGTAGAACTGGAACATGCCCCTGCTGTTGTGGGCCTGGGTCCTTGTTCTATCGCCCCAATCAGGAAAGTACATCAAGGTATTGATTGTTCTCCCCTGGATTTTGGCTGGTAGGGGGTTGTGTTGGACTTTTGGCCATACGCATGGTCATCCCTAGTCTTTTTGCCTCCTTCCTCCTGGTTTTTCTGACCTTTCGCTGTTGGCTCTAGGACTCTGAGCACTTTATCACTGCTGACCAGTGTTAAAGTGCAGGTGCTCTCCCATCTAAAGTTGGTATGATTGGCTTATACCTGATTGGCATATTTAATTTACCTATAAGTCCCTTGTACAGTGGTATCTCTATACCCAGGGCCTGTAAATTAAATACTACTAGTGGGCCTGCAGCGCTGCTTGCGCCACCCACTGAAGTAGACTTTCAAACCTGTCTCAGGCCTGCTAGCGCAGGGCCTGTGTGCGCAGTTTTCTGCCACAGGGACCTGGCATCTAAATTTACTTGCCAGGCCCAGGACTCCCCTTCTACTACATGTAAGTCACCCCTAAAGTACGCCCTGTGGGCAGGGTGCCATGTATGTAGAAAGGCAGGACATGTGCCATATTGCATGGCCTGTCCTAGTAGTGACAAACAGCCTAACTTGGTGTCTCACTGCTGTGAGTGCTGCCTTCTCATAGGATTGCCTTAGAAATGCCCTGCCTTATGTGTAGGGGTATTGTCTGATTTATGAGGGCTAGCGTAGGCGTGTTTGGTATGGTTGTGATGGTGATAATAAATACTGCTTACTGGTGTGGGTGTATTTTTTATTACTATCACAGAAATGCCACTTCTAGAAAGTGCGCATTTATCTGTGCTTATGATTCTGGTGTTTTGCAGCTTGACTCCAATCCACGTCTGGGCAGAGTGACAGTTGGGGCTTTGTGCATACTTTTCAGACAGCCTGTACACAGGGAGGGTGGAGGTGTCACTGAGGTGCATCTACATACTGAATAGTCTTCCTGGGCTGAGAGAAGGGAGAGGCGGGGCACACCTACATTTGTAAAGGCTGTGCCCTGGCCTCACACAATAGGGTCGTTAACCCCCCACTGATGTTTGGAGCCTGTGCTGAAAGGAGAGAGGGGGCACTCCCAGAACCAGTTGTAACTGGCTGGAACCTCCTCTCCCTACCACTGTAAAACACTGTAAGAACTGACTATAAGTACAGGGGAATTTTCCCCACAATTTGAACATTCTTGGAACTTGGAACTGGACACAGAACGCTGATGAATGGACTCACCCGGAAACCGCCATGGACTGCTGCTGTTGTGCTGACCTGTGACCTGCCTGGTCACTAGGAGGAACTGCCACCATCTGCACCCTTTGTGCTGGCCTGTAGCTGAGCCCACCAGCCCTGTGCTCCTTTTTGCTTAAGTTGTTCCCAGGGGCAGGGTGCTGTGGCCCCTGACCCCTGCAACGATCCTTTAAACCTTTGCGCAGAATGCTTTAACCAAGAACAAGGCATTCTTGTAATTGCTGAGGCTGCTGAGGTGCCATTGCGCTTTGAAAGCGCTTTTCATTTGCTGAAAGAAATCACCGCCGCAGCCCAGGCTGCATTTGTCTTAGCGCTGTGGAAAGCGCTTGAAAGAAATCACCGCCGCAGCCCAGGCTGCATTTGTCTTAGCGCTGTGGAAAGCGCTTGAAAGAAATCACCGCCGCGGCCCGGGCGCCGCATTGAGAACGGTCGCAAGGACCGCGCTGCTCATTGTGCCCCCGGGGCACTTGCCGGAGTTGCAGAGAGGAGCAGGGCCGCTCCTGTCGTGCTCCCGGGTGACGCGCGCTCTGCGGAGCGCCCCCGGGGCACACGCCGGCACCCGCTCCCGAAACTGCCTCCCTCGTGGACGAGGGACGGCAGGGAAGCGGTTCGTGCACCAGGCCGGGTGCAGCTGCCGCCGGAAGCCGGCGAGGGACCTCAACGGAGGTCCCTGCCTCTGATACTTCCTTTTGGGGCAGCCGCACCGCGGACAAGGGCGGCTGCCCCCTGGCACGCAGGACACGGGGAGGAACAGGAGTTCCCTTCTCCCCGGTCACTGCCCTAGGGGCGCGATCGCCCCCTCCACCCTTTAAACCTTTTTGGGCGACCTGGGCCCCCCTCAGGAGGGCCGGTGGAGGTCCAGGGGGGGCCCCAGTGATCACGGGTCCCAGAAGGGGCCCGTCAAGAAGTCAGAGAGGGTGCGTGCCGCCCCTCTCGGACTGCCATGATCAGGGAGGCCCCCGTTTTGCGCAGAAGAGCGCCGGGGGCCCCATTATTCGTTTCAGGAACGGAGGGTGCCTGCTTCATCAGAACAGGTACTGTCTAACATGGACCAATATGCTGATAATTTAAAGTTCTTTCTACAGACTTTATTTATTCTGTTATATTGCCTACCTGTTCTTTGATGTGTTGACATATGTGTGCACATGTTCCTTTTATGGGCATGACTTGCTAATATGTTTGCTTAACTTGCCATAGATTTTCTAATGTTCCTAGTATGGGCGTTTTATGATATTCTTATGACAAGTGTGCTAATGTGATAACGTGTTTCCTGACTACTGCTTATGTTGCAGAATACTGAGTAACCTGTGTGTTATGTGTGACTACTGCTAGTTTGCAGAGTAACTAATGTGTAACGTTCTGACAACTGCTAAGGTAGCAGGATAGTACTGTTATGTGATGTTGGTCTAATAATTACGTTGTGTACAATACAGTGTATTTTTATATAATCTGGTGTTGTGTTTCCTTTGTGGTGGGGATGTTGCGTCACATGTATGTGTGTGTTGTGCAAACGCTTTACGCATTGCCTCCGGGTTAAGCCTGACTGCTCGTGCCAAGCTACCAAGGGGGTGAGCAGGGGTTATCTTGGACGTGTAACTCCCTTGCCCTGACTAGAGTGGGTAAGTTCTGCCTGGCTGAGGTGCATACCCTAGCCAACCAGAAACCCCATTTCTAACAGAGACCAATAAATTAGCCAAAATAAAGCAAACATTTTGATTAAAAATAAAAATAAAAATGGGGGAAAAGGGCTGCAGAAGAAGGCTTGTGTTTTTTCACCTGAAAATGGCATCAACAAAGGGGTTGTGATGCTAAAATCACCAGCTTCGCAGCTTTCAGGAACAGGCAGACAAGAATCAGAAAAAACAATTTTTCAACACAATTTTGGCATTTTTCTGGGATATACCCCATTTTTACTATTTTTTGCGCTTTCAGCTTCCTTCCAGTTAGTGACAAAAATAGGTGGGAAACCTATGCTGGATCCCACACAACTAAACATTTCAGAAAAGTAGACAAAATGCTGACTTCAGCAAAGGGTAATTTGTGTAGATCCTACAAGGAGTTCCGACAGAACATAACAGCTGAAATAAAAAAATATTGAAATTGAGGTGGGAAAAACAGCCACTTTTCTCAAAGTTTTACTCTGTAACTTTTACCTACGATGTCACATTTGTTAATGCAATATACCGTTATGTCTGCTGGACGCTTTTGGTTGCGGGGATATATAGGGCTTGTAGGTTCATCAAGAACCCTAGGAATGCAGAGCCAATAAATGAGCTGCACCTTGCAATGGGTTTTCATTCTATTCCGGGTATAGAGCAATTAATTTGCTGAAATATAAAGAGTGAAAAATAGGTATCAAGAAAACCTTTGTATTTTCCAAAATGGGCACATAATAAGGTGTTGTGAAGCAGTGGATATTTGCATATCTCTGAATTCCGGGGTGCCCATACTAGCATGTCAATTACAGGGCATTTCTCAAATAGACGTCTTCTTTACACACTGTCTTACATTTGGAAGGAAAAAATGTAGAGAAAGACAAGGGACAATAACACTTGTTTTGCTATTCTGTGATCCTCCAAGTCTCCCGATAAAAATGGTACCTCACTTGCATGGGTAGGCCTAATGCTTGCGACAGGAAACGCAACATGGGCACATCACATTTTTACATTGAAATCTGAAGTGTTTTTTGCAAAGTGCCTAGCTGTAGATTTTGGCCTCTAGCTCAGCCGGCACCTAGGGAAACATACCAAACCTGCGCATTTTTTAAAGCTAGACACCTATGGGAACCCAGGATGACTTATGGTGCTCTCACCAGGTTTTGTTACCCAGAATCCATTGCAAACCTCAAAATCTGGCTAAAAAACATGTTTTCCTCACATTTTGGTGACAGAAAGTTCTGGAATCTGAGAGAGCCACAAATGTCCTTCCACCCAGCATTCCCCCTAGTCTCCCGATAAAAATGGTACCTCACTTGTGTGGGTAGGCCTAGCGCCCTTGACAGAAAATGCCCCAAAACACAATGTGGACACATCACATTTTCCCAAAGAAAACAGATCTGTTTTTCGCAGAGTGCCTAGGTTTGGATTTTGAGCTGTAGCTCAGCCGGCACCTAGGGAAACCTACCAAACCTGCATATTATTGAAAACTAAACACCTAGGGGAATCGAAGATGGGGTTACTTGTGGGGCTCTTACCAGGTTCTGTTACTCAGAATTCTTTGCAAACCTCAAAATTTGCCAAAAATAAACTTTTTTCTCTCACATTTTGGTGACAGGAAGTTTTGGAATCTAAGATGAGCCACAAATTTCCTTCCACCCAGCGTTCCCCCAAGTATCCCAATAAAAATGGTACTTCACTTGTGTGGGTAAGCCTAGCGCCCGTGACAGGAAATGCCCCAAAACACAACATGGACACATCACATGTTCCCCAAGAAAACATACCTGTTTTTTGTGGAGTGCCTAGCTGTGGATTTTGGCCTCTAGCTCATCTGGCACCTAGGGAAACCTATCAAACCTGCGCATTTTTGAAAACTAGACACCTAGAGGGATCCAAGATGGGGTGACTTGTGGGGCTCCCACCAGGTTCTGTCAACCGGAACCCTTTGCAAACCTCAACATTTGGCCAAAAAAACACTTTTTCCTCACATTTCGGTGACAGAAGGTTCTGGAATCTGAGAGGACCCACAAATTTCCTTCCACCCAGCGTTCCCTAAAGTCTCCCGTTAAAAATGGTACCTCACTTGTGTGGGTAGGCCTAGCGCTTGTGACAGGAAATGCCCCAAAACACAACATGGACACGTCACATTTTCCCCAAAGAAAACAGAGCTGTTTTGTGCAAAGTGCCAAGCTGTGGATTTTGGCTTCTAGCTCAGCCGGCACCTAGGGAAACCTACCAAACCTGTGCATTTTTAAAAACTAGACACTTTTTCCTCACATTTCAGTGCCAGAAAGTTCTAGAATCTGATAGGAGCCACAAATTTCCTTCCACCCAGCGTTCCCCCAAGTCTCCAGATAAAAATGGTACCTCACTTGTGTGGGTAGGCCTGGTGCCCGCGAAAGGAAATGCCCCAAAACATTATGTGGACACATCAAAATTATCAAATGTTAGACTATCTGTTTTTGCGGTTGGGGGGAACCGCGTTTTTGGTCCTGGACTCAGCAACCATAAAGGGAAACCTACTAAACCCAAACATTTCTGAAAACTAGACACCCGAGGGAATCCAGGGAGGTGTGACTTGCGTGGATCCTCTAGTGTTTTCTTACCCAGAATCCTGAGCAAACCTTAAATTTAGCTAAAAAAAAAAAAAATCCCACATTTCTGTGTGGGATCACCGCACTGGGCAAATTTCCCTCCACCCAACGTTCCCCTCAGTCTCCTGGTAAAAATGATACCTCACTTGTGTAGGTGGGCCAAGTGCTTGTGACAGGGAAGAGCCAAAAACATGTCGAAATTGAGGGGAAACCAAAGCGGGTCCAAAAGGGTAGTTTGAAAAAAATAAATTTTTAGGACAAGTGGGGCAAAAATGTTATCGGTATAGATTAGACAATTCTGGGTGGTATGAATTTTGTGGATTCCTGCAGATTCCGGAAGGTTCCATCACATATACGTGGAAAAAAGTTGTGATTTCCAGCAAAGTTGGAGGTTTGCAGGGCATTGGGAGTAAGAAAATGGTGCCGGGTGCATGTGAAGCACACCACCCTGGACTCACCCAGATGTTTAGTTTTCAGATTTGTCTAGGGCTTGTGGATTTTTCTACATGGCAGCGTCCCGCAGTTCAAAAAGTGCAACCCTCACTGTTCTAAGTGGGACGATTTTGAGAGTTAGCCAAGCTCTCATGGCCTAAATGTAAAACCAAAACACAAAATAATCAAATGTCCTCTTGCTTGTCATGGGGTAAGATGTTTTAGTTTGTGGGGGAGAGCTGAAACACTGGTACCCCCTTCAGTTGGGGTGGGGGCATAACCATACCCATAATGGTTGGTAGCCACCACCACACTATTTTTTTTTAATGCCCTGGCATCTAGTAGACTTTCTGCCCCCCCAGGTTGTGGATCGGGGGTACTTGCCCCATCTGCCCACTGGTGGGCAGAACAACTTTGGCCCCATTTATTTGGGGTGGGGGTATAGCCATACCCCCACCCTCTTATTTTGAAAAACAAATCTTCCTGGTCTCTGGTGGCCTTTCTGCCCCCTTTGGGGGCAGATGGGCCTTCCAAAAATAGGCGGATCTGCCTCCAAGGGTGGCAGATATGGCCAACAGTAATGTACCTCCATTGGGAGTGACCCTTGTCAAAGGGGCTGCCCCCCCAAACAAAACACACACATACACACACCAATCCCTGGTGCCTAAGTGGTTTCTGCCCCCGAGGGCAGATTGGCCTAATAAAAATAGGCCAATCTGCCCCCAATGGGGGCAGAAATAGCCTAAAATAAATTTGCCCCCCAGGGGAACGACCCTTGCCTAAGGGGTCGCTCCCCTTGCTTGAAATTAACACAAAAAAAAAAAATTCTCTGGTGTCTAGTGGTTTCTGTCCCCCTTGGGGGCAGATTGGCCTAATAAACGATAATAAACGATCTGCCCCCTATGGGGCAGAAATGGCCTAATTACAATTTG
The DNA here is from genome assembly GCF_031143425.1 of Pleurodeles waltl. Taxonomy (NCBI): domain Eukaryota; kingdom Metazoa; phylum Chordata; class Amphibia; order Caudata; family Salamandridae; genus Pleurodeles; species Pleurodeles waltl. The sequence continues at coordinate 1,018,441,196 of NC_090444.1, read as the reverse complement.
CCCCCCAGGGGAGTGACCCTTGCCTAAGGGGTCACTCCCCATACATAAAAACATAAAGTAAACAAAAAAAAGTATATCCCTGGTGTCTAGGGGGCAGATCGACCTAATTATAATAGGCAGATCTGCCCCTGGGGGGGCAGAAAAGGCCTACAAATATTTTGCCCCCCTGTGGAGTGGCCCTTGCCCAAGTAAGTATAAAAAAAAAAGAAATCCCTGGTGTCCAGTGGCCATTTCTGCTGCCCGATCACATCGCAGAGACATGAAAGGAAAGGAAAGGCCTTTCCTTTCATGCCTCTGCCTGTCCCCTTCTCCCGAGCACAAGAGAAATGCTGAGCATTTTTTCTTCTGCATCACGCTGGAAGCATGGGAGGTGACCTCTGATGAGGTTAGCACGCAATCATGTGCTGATGTCATCAGATGTCACTGGGGAGGGTCAACGGGGTTGGGGGTGGAAGGGGAAGCGATTTCCCTTCCAGCCCTGCCATGGGGGGGGGGGTGGGGGCATGGCCCTCGGGGAGCGCTAGCACTTCCCCCGAGGGCCAGTAGTAGGACATAATGGTTACGTACGTGGCTCCTGAGCACCGCAGCCCGGACGTGACTATTACATCCATTGCGCCCAAGGGGTTAAATGAAGGAATTAATGAATGAAGTGATTTATAAAGCACATGGCTACTCAAAAAGTGTCCTGGCGCTGAGAGCAGCAGGTGCGCACACCATCACAAAGCACCCTAATCCCTAGAGGAAAACAGCCAGGCTTTATATTGCCTTCTAATGATGGTCTCAAAAGGAATCTCCGCAGATCACACAGAAGCTTGTTGCATGCTTTAGAAGCAAGAAACAGAAAGTTTTGTTCCCCTTCCTTAAGAAATTTATGAGCAGGACTGTCAGCAATGTGGCAGATAAGTCACAAATCTCCTAGCAAGATGGCAGCGTCCTTCCCATCCTGGGTGCCTGCCAATGAGAACACGTCTTTTTTTCTCTCCCTGTACCTGTGAACTGCAACATTATAAACCAAGCTTTCATTATATTTTATTCTATAGCCTTAGAACCCGCCATAGCGGGCTCTACGGGCCATTAAATGCCCGCTCCCGCGTTAAACAAGGGAGAGGGCCTTTAATGGCTGGTAGAGCCCGCTAAGGCGGATTCTAAGGCTATTAGAACATTCTGCCACTAGAGGGCAGAATGTTCTAATAAATAAAACAAATTCCTCACGAAGCCCGAGGGGATTAAAATCCCCTCAGGCTCCATGAGGTTTTGTATACAGGTGGTGCTGCGAACAAAGAACATTGGAATGTTGATGCTCCAGGCTTTTACCAGAGAGTAAAAGCCCGGAGCATTCCATTGTCTGCAATGGAGCCACCAACATTCCAATGTTCTAATGATGATTACATCACACTGATATGGACTCCATTAGGAGCCAGAAAGTTTCTATTCTAAAACATGCAAGACACTACATATCCCCCTCTGTTAAATAAAGATTTAACATTTTTAGAAAATCAATAGACATACAAACACTATGTTATGCAAGGCTAGCACCTCACCAGACTGGATATCCATCACTGTTGGTATTGGGCTAGTGTTGACCACTATCTCTGTTTGAAGCCTTGGATTGAAGTATGCCATTTTTGGTAGCATTTTCAATGGCATGCTGGATTCTTTTGAAAATTTTCTCACATTCTTGTGACCAGTGAAAAGAAACATTTTTGTTTTTTAACTCTCGTAGTGGAGCACTATCAATGTCAAAGTCTTGTATGTATTGGGAACAGTATCTGGACATGCCAAAAAAGAGTGTGCCATAGAACAACCTTGTGGGGGATCAGCATTTGACTGAGCTTGTACATTTTCAGGATCAGGCACCATATCCTCATCAGAAAAAGTTTTGCCAAAGAATTGCAGTTTTGTCTTGTTGAACTCTCACTTGTCTGCATTTAAAGTCAAACCGGCATCATTGAATAAATGACATACTTGTGTCAGGTGCTTTAGCATGCTCTGATTATCTCCGAAAAATATTATGTCAAGTCTATAGTTTAATGCATTCACAACAGGCCATATGATGTGTCAAATGACATCTTGGCAACGTTCTGCAGCCGATGATACACCAATATTAAAGGGGTCATTCTGACCCCGGCGGTCTTAGACCGCCGGGGCCAGGGTCGGCGGGAGGACCGCCGACAGGCCGGCGGTGCCCCGCAGGGCATTCTGACCGCGGCGGTAAAGCCGCGGTCAGACCGGCAACATTGGCGGTCTCCCGCCAGTGTACCGCCGCCCTTCTGAATCCTCCAAGGCGGCGCAGCTAGCTGGGCCGCCGAGGTGATTCCGACCCCCCCTACCGCCATCCAGTTCCCGGCGGTCCGCCTGCCGGGAACCGGATGGCGGTAGGGGGGTCGCGGGGCCCCTGGGGGCCCCTGCAGTGCCCATGCCACTGGCATGGGCACTGCAGGGGCCCCGTAAGAGGGTCCCTACAAGTATTTCACTGTCTGCTTGGCAGACAGTGAAATACGCGACGGGTGCAACAGCACCTGTCGCACCTTCCCACTCCGCCGGCTCGATTACGAGCCGGCATCCTCGTGGGAAGGGAGTTTTTCCCTGGGCTGGCGGGCGGTCTTTTGGCGACCGCCCGCCAGCCCAGGGAAAAACTTAGAATACCCTCCGCGGTCTTTCGACCGCGGAGCGGTATTTCGGAGGGGGAAGTCTGGTGGGCGGCCTCCGCCGCCCGCCAGACTTAGAATGACCCCCTAAGTCTTATCTATCTAAACAGACTAACGTGTAGAAAAGGTTGTTATGTACTTGCAGCTTTCTTCAAGTTCTAACTGATGATAACCTTTATTTAAATAAAGTCAAGAAAAGACATTGGCACCATTTAATTGAGTTATCATGTCAGCAATGTGTGGCTGTGGATGTTGTTCTCGTTCAATTCTTTGTTTTCCTGATGCAAGGCATATTCGCAAAGCTCCGTTGTTGTCCTTTTTATGCACTACTATAATGGGAGAACCCATGGTGTTGTACCAGTGGAAAGTTCAATAATGTCAAGCTTAAGTAATTATTTAAGTTCTTTTTCAACAGCTTCTTGTAAATGAAAAGCAGCTCATCTATGTCTCTAAGTAATAGGATGGACATCCTCTATAATGTGCAGTTTTACTTTCAAAGTGTTTAGCTTTTCTAAACCATGGAACAACAAAGGGAATTGGCTTACTATTTCATGATGATCATTCCTGTTGTGGTTCACAGAAATTAGTCCCATATCAGCCGCCGGTGTTGAAACTGAACAATCAGGGACTTGGCGTTGAAGCACATGGATCAGTGCTTGTGCCTTCATTTTCTTATGCTTTACTGTCACTATAAATGAACATTGACTCTTTTTGGGCTTCGATGCACCTCAAGCATACATTTTAGTCTTCAGCGGCATAAGTCATGGTAATGGAGACAGTTCATTGTATTTCTCTTCAGGCATTATGTTTATCGATGCACCACTGTTGATAATGAAATGTATTGTGCACCTATTTATTTCTAATGTAATCGTTGGGCAGTGTTCATATGATTTGGCTGCTTTGTCATGTTGACTTTTCTTTGACTGACATTTTTCTCCACATGCGACCTGTTCGACATGTGCATGTTTCTCTGAAGTAAACATCAATATGGCACAATCACTTTCTTCACTTTTACTCATTATTGAGGTCAGAGGAACTGTTTGATGATGATTTAGTTGACAGTTGATTTCTTTTAGTATACATTTGCCTCAAATGATGGCAACGATTGGCCTTGTGGATGAATGCTGATCGTTGCTTCTGGAATATTCTGGTGGCAATTTTTCTTTGCACCGTGACACACTTAGGGGCTGATTCTAACCCCGGCGGTCTTCGACCGCCGGGGCGAGGGTCGGCGGGAGCACCGCCGACAGGCCGGCGGTGCCCCGCAGGGCATTCTGACCGCGGCGCTTTCGCCGCGGTCAGAAAGGGTAAACCGGCGGTCTCCCGCCGGTTTACCGCTGCCCTCAGAATCCCCCATGGCGGCGCAGCTTGCTGCGCCGCCATGGGGGATTCTGACCCCCCCTACCGCCATCCTGTTCATGGCGGGAAAGCCGCCATGAACAGGATGGCGGTAGGGGGGGTCGCGGGGCCCCTGGGGGCCCCTGCCGTGCCCATGCCAATGGCATGGGCACGGCAGGGGCCCCCGTAAGAGGGCCCCGCAAGGTATTTCAGTGTCTGCCTTGCAGACACTGAAATACGCGACGGGTGCTACTGCACCCGTCGCACCTTCCCACTCCGCCGGCTCGATTACGAGCCGGCATCCTCGTGGGAAGGGAGTTTTTCCCTGGGCTGGCGGGCGGTCTTTTGGAGACCGCCCGCCAGCCCAGGGAAAAACTCATAATACCCTCCGCGGTCTTCTGACCGCGGAGCGGTATTATGGGGGCGGAATTCTGGCGGGCGGCCTCCGCCGCCCGCCAGAATTAGAATCACCCCCTTCGTTTTTCCTTTGCTTTACACATTATTACAAAATGGCTCCCTTTCCTACAGTCTTCACATATCTGCCCAGTGGAGGGACACTGTCCTCTATGTGGAAATGAAAATCCACATCTAAAACACAACTTATTTTTATGCGTAGACATCACTTTGTGTCCTTCAGCCTTTTGCTTCTGATTACTTTTCACACTCATGATTGACTAGCTATGGACACTTCCAGTCTCCATGTCAGAAGCTTGTTTCTCAGCACATTCCTCAGCTCTGGCAGTCATCAACACTAGCGCCCGAGTAGGAGTTTCTTTCAGCATTCATTGAATGAATCAAACAAGCATCCATCAATAACTCTATTATGCATGGCTTCTTCAACATGAATTTAATTAAACTTACAGTGTTTGATGAGTGCATTGAGTCTTTCCACAAATTCAATTGTTTCATCAACTCTTTGACATTCTTGACAGAAAATGTATCATTCATACTCGATGTTTGGAACTGGATTGAACTTCAGATTCAACACATTTTTAATCTGCCAGTACGTGACTTCTACGTCATTTCTCAACATGTTTTTATGACTTCTTTCACACCATAGCCAGCAAGATTTTTGAGATATTTAATACTTTTTCTGTTATTAGTCTCTTCAAGTGCAGACTTCTTTTACACTATAACCAGCAAGATTTTTTAGATATTTGATAATCTTACTGTTATTAGTCTCTTCAAGTGCATTGATGAAATCTTCAAATGTCTCTATCCAAGAAGTCCACTTATCGCCAATATTAAGCTTTTTGGTGGTATCAAAAGGTGGTGGTGGTTTCAGAAAGGCAGCAACATTGTAAACTAGTGTGGAACTTATTGACCTTTAGAGTAGTGTGCTCCTAGTGCTGAGACTGGAGCTCTCTCTCTGGCTCCCCTGGCTGGAAACCAGAATCAATTCCATTCATGCCCCTTATCTGGCCCTGTGATGTGCTGGCCCCTGGGTCGTCCTTGATTGCCTTCATCTGCAGAATGGCCTTCAGACAGTTTTCTCACCACTGCAAGTATGGACAGCTCTGTAGACACAATCACAGGCACTTCTCCTGGAGCTTCTCTCGGCCGTAGGATGATGATTCTGTTTAAGTGGTTCAGGTAAGCAGATGACCAATTTATATCTTTGATGGTTCTTGTTTTCAGTTTCTCTGTCACACCTAGTTGATCTCTGCCTTGCTGCGGTTTGCAAACCTGTTCTTCCACCTTTAGCGTTAATGCTCCATATAATATATAACTTTATTTTGCATGGCAGTGAGGTACCCTTTAGTAGGGTCTTGGTCATAGCTCATTGACCAACAGTGCATAGACATCTTAGTGAAACATTCTTTCGATTCAAATGCTTCACACTGGCTGCAGTTGCACTTTGACTCCACGTACACCAACTGTTGACTTAGCACTTTGACAAACGGACACATGGCATTCATTAGCAGTTTGCTTGGACCATGGCACATTCGCCAAAATAGCACTTTCTTCTTCAATTTACTTGTCGCCAGTTGTAGCCTCTTCCCCAGCCTGGGTACCCCCCAATGACTACACCACACACAGAGCTGTAAATCACAAATCTATATTCCTCTGCATGTACCTGTGAACTGTAACATTCTAAACCAAACTTCCATTACATTCTATTCTAGCGTTTATGTCAAACTGATACAGAGTCTGTTAAAAGCCAGCAGGGTTCTATTCTAAAACATGCAAGGCACTTCCAAGATAACCTGGGCTAGCTTGAAACATAGCCCTATGGACCAAGACAAGGGAATTAAATAAGATCTGATCATTAATGGCAACCAGTGTAGAGATTTTAGTTCAAAGTAGAGAGAAGTACAACGGGGCAGGCGCATAATGCGCCTAGCAGATGCAGTTTGGACCACTTGAAGGCATTGTACCAAAGCTTCCGATGCTCTGAGTTAGAGACCACTAGGGTAATTCAAGTGTTATGTAATCAAAATGTGAATTACAGTCCTCCTGCAATGTACGGACAGGAGGCAAAGAAATTTCTTCAAAGTATAGAGCATTGTAAAGCATTGGCCCACTACCGTGAAGATCTGAGATTGCATGGACAGATGGGTATCCAGCTTAACTCCCAGATTTTCAACCACCAAAGATGGTATGGGGGGGGGGGTAGGGCAGAGGGCCAGATGTCTTTCCACCAATTTGAAGCTTGTGAACCAAAAAGAAGAAATTTCTGTTTTGTCACTCTTGCATTTGAGCTAGTTGCCTTACATCCATACAAAAGGCTGCCCTCATGGAGTCCTTGAGGGTCAATTCAGTTGAGGAAGGGGGTCCTGCAAAAGCAAAAAGCAGTTGGGTGTCATCTGGATACAAATTAATTTTGCAGTGAATTGCCTCAACCACTGAGGCCCAGGGTGACATGAAAACATTAAATAATGTAGGACTCAGTGACGGGCCTTGAAGGTCCCCTTGGTTAGTCACTTTCAACTCTGATGTAAAAGATGCCATCCAAACCAAATGACCTTTCGATTCCAGGAAGGAGTTAAGCCAGTCCCAAACTATTCTGGTCACACCCATGAAGTAGGAATCCGCAGAACAGCCCTGAAAGGGATCCACTCCTTCCTCTCAGGAAGGACTCAGAGCGTCAGGCTCACTACATATACACGAAACCACAGGAGTCACCTTCAGAGTTCCCCAAGGATCCTCTCTGAGTCCAACTCTTTTAAACATATACATGACCCCACTCGCCGCCATCATCAGAAGCGATGGAATGGACATTGTGTCATACGCTGATGACACACAACTCATCATTTCCGTCACAGAAGACCCGGACACGGGCAAAAGGAATTTCCACTCAGTATTGGAAGCTGTCACCACCTGGGTGAGAGAAAGCTGCCTCAAGGTCAACTCTAACAAAACAGAGCTCATCATTTTTGGAAACGGCACCTCAGCATGGGACGACTCCTGGTGGCCCACATCTCTCAGCACCCCGCCTTCACTGACTGAGCATTCCCGCAACCTAGGCATCATACTCGACTCCTCCCTAACTATGACCCGGCAAGTAAACTCAGTCACGTCCTCCTGCTGGCACACCCTCTGCAAACTCCGGAAAATTTTCAAATGGATCCCAGCAGACTGCTGCAGGACAGTCACCCATGCCTTAGTCGCAAGCGAGCTTGACTACGGCAGCGCTCTCTACGCTGGCACCATGCCGAGAAAAATCAAAAAGCTGCAACTCATCCTGAACGCCACCGCCAGACTTGTCCTTAACCTCCCACACCAAGAACATATCTAGCAGCACCTAAGGACCCTCCACTGGCTCCCAATAGAAAAACAAATCACCTTCAAGCTACATACCCACACGTGCAAAGCCATACATAATGTCGGACCAGCCTACCTTAACCATTGTGTCTCCTTCCACACTCCCGCCAGATCCCTCCGCTCTACTCAACTAGCTCTGGCCACTATACCTCACATTCGGAAAACCACCGCCAGAGGATGATCCTTCACCTACATGACAAAGAGCTGGAACAACCTACCCCTATATCTCAGACAAAGCCCATCGCTCACCATCTTCAGGAAGAACACAAGATGCGGCTTTTCAGATGAGGCTTCCACACCCCCCTAGCGCCTTGAGACCCTCATGGGTGAGTAGCCGCACTCTACAAAAACATATGGATTGAATGAAATTAGCAAGATGATGTAGAAAGATAATGTGGGGGACAGTATCAAATGTGGGTGACAGGCCAAGAAGAATAAGTGCTGCATTTTTTCCCAGGTCTAACGGCCATTTGATATGATAAGAATTCTTTAATACCATTGTCTCAATACTATGGCGGGGAAGAACCCAGAGTGGCTTGGATGCAATAGCTTCCCTTGCTCTAGATAATTGGAAAGCTGAACTTGACCAATTTTTCTAGCATTTTAGCAAAAGCTGCCAGCAGGGAGATAAGTCTATAGTTACTAAAAATATTAGGATCAAAAGATGGTTTCTTGAGAAGAGGGATCACTTTAGCCCATTTCCCTGCATCTGGCATGACTCCGTAGGCAAGAGAGAGGTTAAAAACTCCATTAATCACCAAGTTCATAACATCTACTGAGGCTGCCAGAAATGCAGGACAGGCATCCAAAGAGAGCCTAATTTACCATTTAGAATGACCTCAGTTGACTGCTCAAGGGAAATCATCCTAAATTGGTGAAGCTTATTGCCCAGATTTTCATAACTAACGGCAAAGGACACTCCTTAAGAGCAGGAAGAGCCTTTTGAATATCGAAGATTAGGGACATATTTAAGAAAAGTGGCGCTACACACAGTGTAGCGCCACTTTTCTTCCGCGCCTTAGAGCCCCTCTAATGCCACCAAATTTAAAATATGGAGCATCATGGCAGTAGTTAGGGGACTAGCATCAGAATGTTTTACTCTAGTCCTGTCCTTTGCAGTATTGGCATACAAAGGGGGTCATTCTGACCTTGGCGGTAAAAGGCCCATACCGCCGGTCAGAACTCCGCCATACTATCGCCGCGGCCACGGTAAACCGCCACGGTCATTCTGACCACCAACTGTGAATCCGCCAAAAACCCGACATCCAAGGAAGGCCGCCTCATCAGCGGGCCGCGGAAAACTGGAGATGACCAAACCTCCACCGCCACGCCAACACAAACACGCCCATGCCATTCTGACCCACCAATCCACGCGGCGGTCTTTCAACCGCGGTATTCCATTGGCGGTACACACCGCCACGCTCAAAATACACACACACCTCCAAAACACTGCCACATTGGGCAATTTGAAATACACACACCTGACACACATACCAACAACACTCCCAGACATCCATACAACTATAAAACACACACCCACATCACCCACAAACCCCTACGACCGAAGATCAGAGACGAAGGAGAGAGAGACACATCACAGAATAGAGAGCTATATCACACAGAGGCACACTACACCATCACACACACCACATAGAAGCACAAAGCACCACACACCAACACACTCATCACCATATACACCACCCCACACCTCATCCACACCACCCCATGGCACCCCAAAGGCACCCACGCTTTTCGGACTAAGAACTCCGGGTCATGGTGGAGGAAATCATAAGAGTTGAACCACAGCTCTTCGGCTCACAGGTGCAGCACACCACTATAGCCAGGAAGGCGGAGCTATGGCAGCGGATCGTGGACAGGGTCAACGCGGTGGGACAGCATCCCAGAAATCGAGACGACATCCGCAAACGCTGGAACGACTTAAGGGGAAAGGTGCGCTCGATGGTCTCGCGACACAACATCGCAGTGCAGAAGACTGGCGGGGGACCCCCACCCACTCCACCCGAATTCACAGCATGGGAGCAAGAGGTACTAAACATCCTGCATCCTGATGGCCTCGCTGGAGTACACGGAGGAATGGACTCTGGTAAGTACAATCTCAACTACTTCACCCCCCCCCAGCATGCTAACCCCCACCACCACCCTCACCCCCAACCCCCCATCACACATCCTCCCTGAGAATGTCTCTCCAGCACAACCCACCCAACACCAACCCCTGCATGCCACCACAAACTATGGACACCCATCACCCAAGCATGACCACTGCACATACCCCCCCCCCAAAACACCCCCACAACACCTCCCCCAAGGCAATGGCAGCACTGGGGGACAAGGGCACCAATCAATGGCACGCAATAGCACACACAGAAACAATAACCATACTCTCTTACCCCATGCAGGACCCGAACGCCAACACACCGGCCAGGAGGGTCCAGAAATGTCCATCCCCCCCCCGGAAGAGGCCCCCAGTGATGACAGCAGCTCTGTCGACCTGGAACCTGATGACCAGCCCGGACCATCGGGGACCTCTGGACAGTCGGTTCCCCACACACAGGCCACAGCAGACCCAACCCCCTCTGGGACCAACAGCACAGCTCCCACCCAGCGGGCCCATGCCTCTGTCTCTAGGACAGGTCAATCAGCGGTGTGTCTGCCACTACAGGGCACCCAGGCTAACCCACCACCCCAACAACAACAGGGACCTGGGGGCAGTGGTAGTGGGCACACCGTCCAGGGGACAGAGGCCGGGGGAAACAGGGCAACTCGGAGGGCTGCTGTGCGACAGGGGGGGGAGGAGAGGCCCTTGGAACCCACTCTCCAAGAGGCCCTCACCACCATCATGGCAGCCTACCACCACTCCCAAGAGACGATGGCGACGGTACTGGCCAGGTTCCAGGAGATCCAGGCACAGCAGGAGGAACGCTACATGGGGTTCACCAATCAACTCACCAACATCTCTACCGCTATGGGGAGCATAGTCCAGGCCCTCAACCGGATAGAAGACACGTTGCGGGACCATGTGGCACCACACAGGGCCCCTGTCACTAGCCAGGAACAGCCTACCACCTCCGCCGGCGCTAGTGGACAGGAGGCCCCACCACAACGAAAGGCCACCAGAACCCCACCTCCTGCTGAAGAACAACCACCCCGCAAGAGGAGCCTGAGATCCAAAAAATCGACAGAGTAGGATGTCAAGACCCCCGCCAGCATGAGACACCCCCTGAACTCATCCCACTGTCCCACATTGCCACCCTGTCCAACCTTGAACTGCCCCTGCTCCATCCTTCCACAGGCATATGGACAATGCACCTGTGAGACTGAGAACTGGACTCTGCCATGGCCATTACTCCACCCCCACCCATCACCGAGTTTATATCATGTACCATTATCTAGCACAAAAAATAAATCACTCAATGCACTGAAATCAAACAGGAGTCAGGCTGTATTATTTACAAATGTATAACACATTTCCGATCAGTTATGTTCTGTTAACTTTGTGCTGAACACATACCGAGATCAATAAGCATTAGTCCATGGGCTAACCAAGCAGTAGTCACGAAGTGGGTCATACAGCACTGAAAAGGGAAGGGAAAATCAAACATCAGTTTAAAAGAACTGGGGGGTCATAGACAAAGTTGAGAAGCAGGAGGCTTGCAGGAAAAGTAAAATGGCGTGGGTGATTCTTACCTGTGTGTTACTGAAAATACTGTTGGATAACTCTGTCCCTGTTGTCTGTGTCGTCCTCTGAGTCTTCCTCCTCTTCACTCTCCGCAGGCTCCACAGCTGCTTCAACACCACCATCTGGACCATCCTCCTGCAGGAAAGGCACCTGACGTCGCAATGCCATATTGTGAAGCATACAGCAGGCCATGATGATCTGGCACACCTTCTTTGGTGAGTACATCAGGGATCCCCCTGTCATATGCAGGCACCTAAATCTGGCCTTCAGGAGCCCAAAGGTCCTTTCTATGATCCTCCTAGTTCGCCCATGGGCCTCATTGTACCGTTCCTCAGCCCTGGTCCGGGGATTCCTCACTGGGGTCAATAGCCAAGGCAGGTTGGGGTAACCAGAGTCACCTATTAGCCACACACGTTGTCTCTGTAGCTGTTCCATCACATAAGGGATGCTGCTATTACGCATCACATACGCGACATGCACTGACCCAGAGAACATGGCATTCACATGGGAGATGTACTGGTCAGCCAAACAGGCCACCTGGACGTTCATAGAATGGTAACTTTTCCTGTTTCTGTACACCTGCTCATCGTCTTTTGGGGGGACTAAGGCTACATGGGTCCCATCAATGGCACCAATGATGTTGGGAATATGTCCAAGGGCATAAAAATCACCCTTCACAGTGGCCAAATCAACCTCCTCAGGGAATATAATGTAACTCCGCATGTGTTTCGTCAGGGCAGACAACACTCTAGACAAAACTTTGGAAAACATAGGCTGAGACATTCCAGATGACATGGCCACTGTTGTCTGGAATGAACCACTTGCAAGAAAATGGAGGACTGACAGAACCTGCACCAGAGGGGGAATTCCTGTGGGCTGGTGGATGGGGGACATCAGGGCTGGCTCCAGCTGGGCACACAGTTCATGGATAGTGGCACGGTCAAGTCGGTATCGTAGTATGATGTGGCGTTCTTCCATTGTCGACAGGTCCACCAGCGGTCGGTACACGCGAGGATTCATCCTTCTCCTCGCAAGTCCCAGCGGACGGTGCCTAGGAATGACAACATGGAGCACAGAGTCAAGCCAATCACTGGTACGTTCACCACAGCTTGCATAGCACACGGTTATCTATGTTTTGAAAGGCGTGTATGTGTGGCAATGCAAGGCCTAGGCCTGTGTGTCGCAGTAGAAATTATGCCATGTGGGCCCTTGAAATGGCGGCTGCCTGACCTGTGAAGTGGGACAATGGGATGTGAGGTCAATGCGCTGGCGGAGCACACCGTGGCGGTAGGCGGTCGAAGACCGCTACACGGAGCCGCATTGGTTAACATTGAAGCCTATGGGTTTCAGGAGCCAATGACGAGGTGCGCCGGCGGTAGCGTTACGCACCGCCGCGGTACGCACCGCCGCGGGCGTGACCGCCATTTTCTATCTGCCTAATCACTCGAGACCTGATCATCCACAGGAGAGGACCTATAATGCAAGTGCTGCTGTGACCTCGGTCTGGAAGTGACAATGGCTGCTGCGACTGGGGAAAGGGCCCCTGCCTTCACGTCTGAAGAGTTGGAGAAGCTCGTGGATGAGGTCCTCCCCCAGTATGCGTTACTCTACGGTCCTCCAGACCAACAGGTAAGTACACCGGGTGCACATGGAATGGGCGATGCCTGTGTGGAGTGGGGTGGATGTAAGTTGGTGGGGTGGGGGGCGAATGAGGAGTGCAACGCACGACAGATGAGAGCATGTGCCATATGGCAAGGTTGGGGAGGGGGGGCCAATCACATCTAACATGCAGTAAGTTGATGAATGTTTCCTTCCCACCCTGTACATGTCACATAGGTCAGCGCCCATCAGAAAGTCGAGATTTGGCGTGCCATCGCCAAGGAAGTCCGGGCCCTGGGGGTCCACGTCAGACGGGGCACCCACTGCTGCAAGAGGTGGGAGGACATCTGCTGCGGAACCAGGAAGACCGCCGAGTCACTGCTGGGGATGGCCTCCCAACCTAGGAGGGGTGCCAGTCGTACCCTGACCCCCCTGATGTCCCGGATCCTGGCGGTGGCCTACCCTGATTTGGATGGGCGCTTGAGAGCATCACAGCAGACACAAGGGGGTGAGTATCAGCGCATTCTGCTATCTTTCTGCGCAGTGGAGGCGTCTGGGTGGGGGAGGAGGGTTGTGGGTGACATTAGGCCAGGGCGCTTTCTGTAGTGTAGTCCTCTCCCTTAGGCATGGCCCTGTGCTTCCGGCCCCCACCTCTGTAGGGTGATAAGTACAGCTATTGATGGTCCAGCCTCACACATCTGCGCGTTTGTCCTCTCTTGACCTGTTGTCTTAGTCAGAAGTACTGAGTAGTGTACCCCGAATGCGCGGCTTAGTGCATGAGGCTCCTGTGTCTGTCCTCTCCGCCAACGGTGTTGACATTGCATGCACTCAACCTGGTCTTCTTTTTTCTCCCCCCACCCTTCTTCTTCATCTTCTTGTGCATGTGTGCATTATCATCATCAGGCGGAGGAGATTTGGCATCGGAGCACGAGGGAGCTGCAAGTCACAAGGCCCCGGTGGGCCCAGGAACAGACACCGAGGGCACCAGTGATCCGGAGGGCGAGGGGAGCACCACAACGGGGACCGGTGGTGAGAGCAGCGACACAGACACGTCCTCGGATGGGTGCTCCCTAGCGGTGGCGGAAACATCCGGGACCCCCGCCTCTACAGGTACAGCCGCCACCCAGCGCACCAGCCCCGCCCTCCCTGCAGCCCCTCAGCCTACGCTCCGTGCCCGCTCGCCCAGGAAGGCAGGCGTCTCCTTCACCCCAGGCACCTCAGCCCCTGCCCCTGTCACCCCTGCTGCCCTCAGTGCGGAGCTCATTGACCTTGTGAGGACGCTCATTGTTGGGCAGACTACCCTTTTGAATACCATTCAGGGGGTAGAAAGGGAGGTGCATCGGAGCAATGCCTACCTGGAGGGCATTCATTCGGGTCAGGCTGCCCATCAACGATCGTTCACTGCTCTGGCCTCAGCACTGACGGCAGCCATTGTCCCTGTTTCCAGCCTCCCTCTTCTGACTGCCTCCAGCCTGTCTCTGTCTCCTGTTCCTCAGCCTATCCCATCCACACCATCTGACCAGCCTGCACACACCTCAACACCCAAGGGCAGCTCATCCAGACACAAGCACCACAGATCCCGCAAACACTCACCCAAGCAACACCCAGATGCAGACATTCCAACAGTCACTGCCACCCCTGTGTCCCCCTCCTCCTCGTCTCCCTCCTCCCTCCCTGTGACGTCTACACTCACACCTGCAAGCACACCAACATCAGCCAGTGCTTCCATCACCACCACACCCTCCTGTACAGTCCGCACGCGTGCAGTCACCACCCCCACTGCCATTTACACGTCCCCTGTGTCCTCTTCCACTGTGTCTGTCACCCCCTCTTCCAAGACACACAAACGCAGGCAGCCACCCACCCAACAGACATCCACCTCACGACAGCCTACAGCACCAGCACCTTCACCCAATGACAGCACACCTGACTCTCCTACAACCACATCCTCTTCCTCCACTCCCATCACCACTTCTCCTACCCTTTACCTTGGCCCTAAAAAACTTTTCCTGGCTAATCTTAACCTCTTTCCCTCCGATGACCTACCCCCTCCATCTGCAAAGAGTCCCAAGAGCACCACAGCCACCACCAGCCCAGCTTCGGGTGTCACTCTTGTGCATGGGTTCTGGAGTCCACCCTTTGCCAGCAGTGACACCTCAATCAGCAGCAAGGACACATCCAGCCCCCCCCCCCGGCAAGAGGACCAGGAAACACAAGGGCCGCCGTGCGAGGACTGACACGGCTGCCCCCAAGGAGCAAACTTCGCCCACTTCACCAGCCACATCATCTAGGGGAGGCAAGGGCCCGAGAGCCCCATCTAAGGAGCGTAAGGGCAGCAGGGCGGAGAAGTCAGGCAGCAGGAGCGCGGAGCAGGTGGGCCCCACATGCCACATCCCAGCTGGAAAGGAGGACATCAAAGGGCCCAGGACTCCGTCCCCGAAGGGTCCAGAAGCATCACCGTCGGAGGGCGACTGAGCAGGGAGTCCAGGCCAGGTCTGGCTCCCTTGACCTACTGGATGTGCACCGCTGAACAGGGCCCGCCGTGGAGAAGAGCACCTCTGAACAGGGCCCGCCATGGAGAAGAGCACCGCTCCGCTGGGCCCCGCCGTCTCAAGCACCGCTCCGTTGGGCCCCGCCGTCTCAAGCACCGCTCCACTGGGCCCCGCCGTCTCAAGCACCGCTCTGCTGGGCCCTTCCTCTCAAGCACCGCTCCGCTGGGCCCCGCCGTCTCAAGCACCGCTCCGCTGGGCCCCGCCGTCTCAAGCACCGCTCCGCTGGGCCCCGCCGTCTCAAGCACCGCTCCGCTGGGCCCTTCCTCTCAAGCACCGCTCCGCTGGGCCCCGCCGTCTCAAGCACCGCTCCGCTGGGCCCTTCCTCTCAAGCACCGCTCCGCTGGGCCCCGCCGTCTCAAGCACCGCTCCGCTGGGCCCCGCCGTCTCAAGCACCGCTCCGCTGGGCCCTTCCTCTCAAGCACCGCTCCACTGGGCCCCGCCGTCTCAAGCACCGCTCCGCTGGGCCCTTCCTCTCAAGCACCGCTCTGCTGGGCCCCGCCGTCTCAAGCACCGCTCCGCTGGGCCCCGCCGTCTCAAGCACCGCTCCGCTGGGCCCTTCCTCTCAAGCACTGCTCCGCTGGGCCCCGCCGTCTCAAGCACCGCTCCGCTGGGCCCCGCCGTCTCAAGCACTGCTCCGCTGGGCCCTTCCTCTCAAGCACCGCTCCGCTGGTCCCCGCCGTCTCAAGCACCGCTCTGCTGGGCCCTTCCTCTCAAGCACCGCTCCGTGGGGCCCCGCCGTCTCAAGCACCGCTCCGCTGGGCCCTTCCTCTCAAGCACCGCTCCGCTGGGCCCCGCCATCTCAAGCACCGCTCCGCTGGGCACCGCCGTCTCAAGCACCACTCCGCTGGGCCCTTCCTCTCAAGCACCGCTCCGCTAGGCCCCGCCGTCTCAAGCACCGCTCCGCTGGGCCCCGCCGTCTCAAGCACTGCTCCGCTGGGCCCTTCCTCTCAAGCACCGCTCCACTGGGCCCCGCCGTCTCAAGCACCGCTCCGCTGGGCCCTTCCTCTCAAGCACCGCTCTGCTGGGCCCCGCCGTCTCAAGCACCGCTCCGCTGGGCCCCGCCGTCTCAAGCACCGCTCCGCTGGGCCCTTCCTCTCAAGCACTGCTCCGCTGGGCCCCGCCGTCTCAAGCACCGCTCCGCTGGGCCCTTCCTCTCAAGCACCGCTCCGCTGGTCCCCGCCGTCTCAAGCACCGCTCTGCTGGGCCCTTCCTCTCAAGCACCGCTCCGCGGGGCCCCGCCGTCTCAAGCACCGCTCCGCTGGGCCCTTCCTCTCAAGCACCGCTCCGCTGGGCACCGCCATCTCAAGCACCGCTCCGCTGGGCACCGCCGTCTCAAGCACCACTCTGCTGGGCCCTTCCTCTCAAGCACCGCTCCGCTGGGCCCCGCCGTCTCAAGCACCGCTCCGCTGGGCCCTTCCTCTCAAGCACCGCTCCGCTGGGCCCTTCCTGTCAAGCACCGCTCCGCTGGGCCCTTCCTCTCAAGCACCGCTCCGCTGGGCCCCGCCGTCTCAAGCACCGCTCCGCTGGGCCCCCCGTCTCAAGCACCGCTCCGCTGGGCCCTTCCTCTCAAGCACTGTTTATGGTTCACTGTGCCCACCATGCCTCCTCCTTGAGCAGTGGACACTGTGATCCACCAGATGGACTGTGGCTTTGCACTCCCCAGGATGGTGAAGTGGGCAACCCACCCACTGTAGAGACTTGAGAGACTGTGGCTTTGCACTCCCCACGATGGTGAAGTGGGCAACCCACCCACTGTAGAGACTTGAGAGACTGTGGCTTTGCACTCCCCAGGATGGTGAAGTGGGCAACCCACCCACTGTAGAGACTTGAGAGACTGTGGCTTTGCACTCCCCAGGATACATCAATGGGCATGGTGGCCCCTTCGTGGATCTGGCGTCGTGGACTCATGTGGCTGTGGTGCCTCCCCCTTCCCTTCCCCCTGAGGTGCCCGTAATTTTTTCATCAGATGCCCCTGCAGTGTTCTCTCCAAAGGACTCAGGTCTCTTGTGTGGGCTTTGCCCTTGTGTCGCTACACTGTAGCCCACGGACTGTTCCATTTAACTTTCATGTACAGGACTAATTGCCTCGGTTCTCCATGGCAGTGTAAATAGTATCATTTTGTTATGGATATTTTGCATAGTTGACCGCTCCATATCAGAGTCTATTTTTTATATAAATTTTTCGTCCCAATTTATTTCTGTCTTTGCATTCTTAAGGGGGGTTTGGGTGGTGTCACTGTGCATTGTTGCTCTGCATTAGTGTGTACATAGGTTGGGGGGGTGGGGGTCGCATATGTGTGTGCCGTAAGCTTCCCTCCTCCCCCCTCCCGTGTGTCGTAGGTGCAGTACTCACCGTTGTCATCTGCGCCGGAGTTCGTACTCGTGGTAGATGAGAAGGTAGACGAGAGCAGGTAGGATGTTCAATTCGGGTTCCATGCTGTCCTCCTTCCTCGTGGAGTGTGTTTTGGTGCGCGTTTTCCCGTTCGTAGTTTGTTTCCGCCGTGTTTTTATCGGCGGGCTCCCGCCCCGGAAAAGGTGGCGGATTGGTGAGTTGTGATAGTGTGGGCGGTAGATTGTCTGTCGCCTGCCTGTTGGCGGTGACCGCCACGCTGTTTGTCTGCACCGCCGCGGCGGTCGGAGTGTTAATGTGGCGGGCTGTGTTGGCGGTTCCCGCCAGGGTCAGAATTCCATTTTTTCGACCGCCGGCCTGTTGGCGGATTGGCCGCCGCTTTATCACCGACCACCAGGGTTAGAATCACCCCCAAAATGTTAACACAAAGCAGCTGGAGGCCCATTGTAGCCAATGGAAGCCTTCTTTTAATGTCTGCTCTGAGCAGGAGTTAAAAGTGCCCAAAAAAGGTGCAAAGAAATCTTTTTTGCCCCTGGTAATGGGGGAAGGCCCCCTTTGCATACATTATTCCTTGCGCAGGCATAATGCAGTGCAAAAGGTTACAAAGCTACTTTGTAAATATAGTGCAGCGTTTTTGGTCTTCTCGCGCCACATTAGTGTAAAAAAATGAAGCTAATATGGAGTTAGAATAGCGGTAGAGGCTTTTAAAAATGCCCCATAGTTTTGAAAAATGCTTCTAGCTTGTTGTACATTTCCTGGGAAGAAATAGGAGCATGTGTGTAGGTATCTGCAGGTGGAACATTATGCATGTGTATTTGTGTGTGTGCGCGAATATGTATGCATACACAGCTCAATTTGTCTATGTGAGAGAACAGGGTTGATTGCAAAGGCCCCGTAACTTTTTGCCCCCATTTTCCACTTTTTGCTGGTATTTTCCTGACTCTGATGGTGCCTTGGGTACTGCTAATCAGTCCCAGGGCCTGTGCTCTGTGCAAAATCAGTATGCAAATTAGGCTAATTATAATTGGCTAAGTCAACCAACCTATAAGTCCCTAGTATATGGAAGGACATGTACGTTTAGGGACCTTAGCATAGGTAGTGCACCCATAGGTGCACTGCTGAGGTGCCCAGTGCCATTTTAAAGGCAGGCCTGCCTTGCTGGCTGCTTTTAAACTAAAGTTACATGCAAATTTGACTTTGGAATTAAAAGTAGTTTCAAAGTCTTAAACTACCTTATTTTTACATATAAGAGTCACCCCTAAGGTGTGCCCTATGTGCCCCTAGGTCTGGGTGCCATGTAACTATAAGCAGGGACCATATAAAAATAGTTTTATAAGCCCTGGTGAGGTAAAACAGCCAAATTCGTTTTTCACTCATTGTGGTGAATGGCCTCCATAGGCTAGAATGGGGAGATTTTATTTTTTTTAATCCCCTTTAGTAACAAATACAAGAAGTTTGGTATCAAATTAATTGTTATAATAAATTCCACAACTTCCAGTTGTTGGATTTAATATAACTTGTTCAGGTAAATAGTTTTAAACTTTACCTGAAAAGTTGCCAACTTCAGCCCTGCAGTGTTTTTGCGGCTGTGCTCTGATTGGCCAGCCTCTGGCAGCCTGGCCAGGCTTCTTTTAAGAGGTGTGAAGTGGCCTGGCTCAGCACAAAGAGATGTGCCTGGGGGAGGAGATCTTCCCTCAGCAGATGAGGAAGCAGGAAGGGGGAGTGCTGCCAAACTGGTCTTCAAAGGCAGAGAAGGACATTTGGAGCAACCCAGCAACACCCTCACATCCTGCAAACCCAGACAATTAGGTGCCTTCTTGATTAGATTAGGAGAGGGCAGGAGAGGGGTGTGTTTAGGATTTTTACACCAGTGGGTGGGCTTAGCCAGATGTAACCTCCAAAAATCACTTTCAGCCATAATGGATTTTTGAGGAATGTTAGTCCCTGGGATTGATTTTGCCACACTTCCCAGGAAGTGGTCATCACAGGGGGAAGGACCCTGCCCCTGATTGGAGGCCCCCCTGTTTTTCACCAAGGAGCAAGGATAAAACTGGCAGACCTGCACCCACACCTCAGATCCCTATCAGATTCCAACAAGCAAGAACTATAGGAGAAGAAGGACAGCCCTGCTGGACCCCTGACCTGCACCTGGACAGTGGTGCATTGTGGGAGTTGTAGTCCCAACCCCCAAGAGGCAAACCAGAACCTCTGAACCCTTGGCTGGTGCTGTGGACCACTTTCCTAAATCAAGAAACACTTCTGAAAGTAAGTGTGACAGTGTTGCCTCATGGGTGGCCTGAACTCTGGACTTTGTTCCTTTCCAGTGTGACCTTTTCTTTATTAACCTAGTTGCTTCTATGTGCTAGAAAGCATTAATTCTTTAAAACTTCATATCTCTGGTTCCCCTTATCCGATTGTATTTATTTTGTGTAATTTTAAAGATACAAATATAATCTATTTTTATAAATTGATTTTGGATTTTTAAACTGTTTCCTGTGTTTTATTTAATTACTGTTTGGTGATATTTGAATGCTTTATGCTTTGGTACTTACCTGCCCTTACCAATAACCCATTTTCAGTCTATGACCTTAGAACACAGTAGGCCTGCAGCTTCATTTACAGTGGCGCGATATACCAATATAAATTAATGCCAACAGTAATGACACAATAGTTACCAATCTCCTCGAAAAAATGACATAAGTACTGCCAGTTATTAAATAATAGTTGAAAGGGACTCAGCACATGCTTTGGTTCTCTTCAGTAAGGTAGGACTCCTGGCTGGTCAACTTCAACAGCAGCAGGGCAGGTAAGAAAGGGGTTCAGTAAGGCCTTTGCTTAGTTCTAACAATAAGTAAGAGTGCATGTCATGAAGTCAGTCCCATATTCCAGACACAGTTCAGTAACATAACAAGTAGCAGCCACTTTTCTTAAATATACCCCCATGTTTGCTCTGCAGTGAAATGTGAAAGTTATCTCAAGAACTGAGTTGTGCATAATGTTATGTGTTGCATAATCCCACTCTGTTGATCATGTTTCAGACATTATTGGAAGCTGCAATTGTACCTACATTGTGTCAGTATTGTGTGCTATTACACCACTTCTGTTACCCTTATAGCATATTGTATCTCCAATTCATTGTCTTACCTTCACTGTGAGGACCTATTTCTACTATTAAAGAAAAGCAGCACTTGCGCTGACACTCTTCTTAGAAAAGTGGTTTTCTTATAATATAACTGTCTCTTATTGACCAACCTGTGCATTTTAAGTTTTTTTTAATACATTTCTTCCCTCAGCATAAGGAGTTGCTTATTTTTGGTTATGGTAATGATCTTAGGTCCATTGGCAGCTAATCTGTTTTCAACTAGTTGGGGAGTAAATACCCTGCAAAAAAAGCAATGAGTGATTTCAAGGGATAGTCCCCCTGAGACTTTTTTTTTTAAAACATGAAGTTAAATTGTGCCCTAAGGGGAAAACTTTTTAACAACTTTGGATCAAATTCCATGGGTTTTACAAGCATTCCTGACAAATTACTACGGATTTAATTGAAAAATTCAGGGATTGCTGATTGTCTGAAACACAGATAATTATGCAGGCAATGTACATATTCTCGGTATACAACCAGGAATTGTCTCAAATTATTTTTCAAAACTGTAAAGTGTCTTGTGTCATTTCTGTCTTGTAGGTCCTTTCATTTTGTCATTCTTCCACTTCAAAGAAGATTATCGGAAATAGGGCTTTCTTCTTGGGTGGCTCATCCTGGCAACACCTAGTTGCCCTATTATATGGTTGTCTGGGAGGAAAACACAAATGCCAACTACACCAAGTCATGTGACCCAGGAAGAGGCTGTAGGTATCAAATGGGTAAAACAAAAGAAGGCTAACTTTCTAAAAATGGAATTTTTGGAATTGTGACTTAAAATCTTGCTTTACCATTAAAGATGGTTTTAAATTACAATTTCTTGGACACCAAATGTGATATTTCTACATGTTCCCAAACAAAAGGTGTTACTTATTAACTGTAATAAGGTCACCCAATGTTATCCTATGGGAGAGGTAGGCCTCAGAGTAGTGAAAGACGAATTTGTGAGTTTTTGAATTCCAGGACATGTACAAACTAAAAGGACATGTCCAACTTTTTATTTGCAATGCACTCTGCCCTATGGGCTGTCTAGGACCTACTGTAGAGGTAACATATATAATCAAAAGTGAGTTAAAAGGCTTTTGCCAAGTTGAATTGGCAGTTTAACATTACCAACAGACTGCAATGGCACACCTGGGACATGCTTTAAGGGCTACTTAAGTGGATGGCACACTACGTGCTGCAGGTCCACTAGTAGCATTTAATTTATAAGCCCTGGGTACATGGTATACTACTGTATTAGGAGCTTATAGATAAATTAAATAGGCCAGTCCGATGTAGGCCATTTTTACCTTGTTTTAAGGATTGAGCACAAAGACTTTAGCACTGGTTAGCAGCAGTAACGTGCACAGAGTGTTTATGTCAACATAAACAAAGTCAGAAAAATGGGGAGGGTGAAGGAAAAAAGTTTGGGAGAAGGCCACCCTAAAGTTGACAGGTCTAACACATAGTAAACATAAGTCTATTGGAAACATGTTCCAAGTTGTAGGGTCCATGGAAGAAAAGACTCTCTCACCTCCTCAGGATCCCATAAAATAAAATTATGTAAGATGGGCCTCAAATGGGCAATGAAAGGGAAGGCTAGGAGAATATCAGCAGAGCCTGTTCACTACAAATTTAGCAATTGTCCAGAGATAGCAGAATCTTTGACATGTAGCATCTCTAATGTCCTAGATGAAACAAGATGAGGATTGGCGTGCGAGTTTTGGCTGATTGATATTTACTACATTAAGCAGTACGCTGACAGCACAGTTTTTACCATTTTACTGGGTTGGGATACTTAGGAAGGCATGTCAGCAAGAAGAATGGTCTTCACAAATCTTCATCACAACCAGAAATCATCGCCTCAGTCTCATGAATCAGTAGTACCCATTCAGGCTTGGACACCCTCCTACACAGCCAGAAATTGTTAGCAGATGCACCCACACCCTATCCATATGGAAAATTAACTGAAATCCTGAGGCTCACACTCATTATTATGTTTCCCAGTCCTCTGAGAAAAAAATAAGATGAGCCCTGAGGAGTTACTTATTTTCTTTCTGCTTACTTAACATTGTGTTTGCAGATGAGACAGATTACGAGAGGCTACAAATTACAAAGATTGTAAGGAATGGTATCTTAAGAGCATATGGGGAGAGAAATGAGGAGCCAAGAGGCAGCCCTTACAAAATATGAAGTGTATGGTGGGATCCATGGGGTATAGAGGTGGAATCAATGCAACAGATAAAGAGAGGATAGGAATGGGAGAACAGGACCATGGTACATTTAATACAAATGAGACAAATCTTGAGAGGAATGGTGAGAAGGCACCACAAACAACATCCCCAAATGGTTAAGACAGGGAGGCACAAACAGATATGTATAAGACAGAGCGAAGGCTAGAGATGAACCAGAGTGCATTATGAAGTGAAAAGATGACAAGAAGAGGAAAGCAAATATTCCCTTTAATGTGAATGACCAAACTCCACTGAAACAAATGTGAGCATGTTCAAGCTATGACACAGGGATAACAGGTGTAAGGGTGGGTTGAAGTGACAAGAAACTGAGCTGGACACAGGCCTAGAGTGTTGCAAACTTTAAGAATTAAACACCTGCATTTAAAATATATACTAACTTTCAGACAGAACATCTGCACTCTTTAAATAGTTACAAGTGCTGTGAAAGACCCAAAGCAAGTTCTTGGTAGAGGTTTGGCTCATGCGGTGAATAATTGTGTTATGTGTGGTTGTCACTGAAAGCCACTGCCATGAATACAAGAGTCTACATTTTGTTTTCCCCTGGTATGACATTCCAGCAGTAGGTAATACAAGTTGTTTCCCCCTGTATTCTCATCTTAAAGGCTGCACTGATAGGGTTGCTGAGAAGACTCGCTCTCAGTCTGTCAGAGCAGCACTGGCTCTTTGCTCTGATTGAAAGGAGAGATTACAGCTTTGGTATGGTATGGGGAGTTAAGTCACAGAGAATGGTAGAGGTAGGTGGTTAGGGACTAGATATTTGTTTGACATTTGGGACAGGGAGGAGAGACCATGTTATGTATGACCCCTGCCCCCATTACCTATCTGCCCCTGCTTAGCAGTTGAAAGCAGGGGTAGCTGATTTTGGGTGCCATACATAACTTTAAATTATAAGTGGGTAAAAAGTAAAGACAGGATATTTGTTTATCTCTGAGTTCTCAGTGACATCTTAGATAACTTGAGCTACCCACCTTTAATTTTGAAAATTCTATAAGTTAGATGAACTGAAAATGGACTTGAACCTTCAGCTAATGTCCCTGATGAAGCTTGTGGTGACATGACAGTGGGTAGCAGGCTACTGGTGTCACATGCGATCTTTGTTGGTGCTCCACCAAAGAGGGGAAGGATTTCAAATTAAAGATGCAAACTACTCAACGAAGAAATGTTCTGCCTATAATAAATGGTCATGCATGATGCAGAATTGTAAATTCAAACATGAATATTAATAATACTGAGGGAGGCAACCCATTGTGCAATGTTACCACCTAACCAAAAAGAGAAATACTAGGGTCAGAGAGGACAAAGGGCCTGATTTAGAGTTTGACGGACATGGTACTCCATCGCAAACATGACTGAGTACCTTGTCTGCCAAACCCTTCGGTCATTCACCTCATTTAGAGACAGGCAGGCATTAAGGGCCAAATTTAAGAAGCCCCTACTGCCACCTGGCACCACATTAGCATCATTTTTTACACTAATGTGGCTTTAAGTTGGCAAAAATGCTGTGCTTTGAAAACCCTTACACCACATTCTGCCTGCACCAGTATTCCCATGTTAGGAGGCCCAGAAAAATGGCGCAGTAGAATCTATGAGATTCCACAGCACCATTTTTAGCATCTTTTTTAATGCCTGCCTAAGGCAGATGTTAAAATGAGGCTCCCATTGTTCTCAATGGACATCCTTCCAATTTGCAGGATTAGGGGAACATTTTTTGCTGCTAATACTGCAAAGCACCAAACTAGCAACAAATGTTTTGAACCTAGTTCCTTAATGTGCGCCATGGTGCACTGTATCATAAATATGGCGCACACATGGTGGTTTTAGGGGGGCACAATGGGGCTCAAGAAAAGTGGCGCATCATGACATGATGCACCACCTTTCATAAATCTGATCCTAAGCTTTCTGTTAATGGAGCCCCAGTGGTCATAAATAGTGTACGCTGTCAGAGGAAGGACATTAATTCCCCCACCCTATTTATGGTGGAAAGCGTAATGTATTTTTTTCCTGTCTGCCACTGCCAGGAAAAACTTGGTGGTGAGGGATAGAAAACAATGGAAAATTACCCCCACACCTTGAAAGAAATCTGCAAGGCTATAGGGGTCATTAGGCTTTTGTTTTTCTGAAACAAATACCCACTTTGGAAAATGTTTTAGAAATACAAAACCTTTGAAGTTTGGTGAACTGCCAGCAAAACCAATGGCAGCCTTCCATCAAACGTTTTGTACATTGGAAGGAACAGCTGTGACTGTGGATCTTTTCAATGTGCAAAGATGTCTGCGTGGCCGGTAGTAATCTCTCAAATTTGATGAATGGTATTTGGTGAGGGTGGAGGACACAATGTCCTTTACCACCCTGACACATGGATCACCATCTGTCAAACACAAAGGGTCAGATTTACTAACAAGTCATGCAATGCAACCCAGCAAGACAACTTGGTGTGTTGCATTGCGTGATGGGGAGAGGGAAGAAATACACCATATCTACTAAGATATGGAACATTCCTGCCCTATTCCTGCGCTGGTGCACTGACTTCAGCCTAGCACCAACCCAGGCTGCCTTGGAACTTGCTGCAAGAGTGCCTCTGTTACAGACAGGATTGTGTTTGTGCAGGAAGAGAAAACCTCCTACACAAAAAACAGTCCTCTGAGGATTTTACCTCTTCCTATGTGTGCTGCAGATGGAGAAAGAGGAAAAAACTGAAAAAATAAACATATTTCTCATTGTTACACCTCACCTGAGAAGGCATTGCATTTTGACGCATTTCCAGGTTTGCTAGAGTTCCTAAATCTGGAAATACACCAAAACCATGGGTGGTAGCATGTGTAAAGCACAGTGATGCAACCACTTAGTAAATCTGGGCCTCAATTGGGTCCAAAGAGGAAATAGAAATGTCTGAGGGAAAGAGCTTATCCTCTGGTTAAAGTCAATGAAGTAAAATGATATCTGGCCTTTACCCAGCTTGAAAGAGTGCATTGTACCTAGAAGAGATACAATGGGTTGCTGTGTACATTATTGTATAAGGGTGTAGGAAGGCCACAATGATGAGGCGGACTGAAAATCTGAGGTTTGTGAGAGTCAATTAAAGGTGTTACTGCATGAAAACATTAGAAGGAAGCAATGCGCCCAGCACAGCTGTCACAACTTAACTAGTTAATTTACTTTTGGGCACTGTACCAAAATATAGAAGGAGCAACAAACTGATTCATCATGTGACAAAGTCAGAGAGTGCCCACTGAATGTTTTCATTACCCAGCAGTCTATTCAGGAACCTGTCCACATGCTGATAGAACAACACATCTGACGATACTCCTAATTCTCCCAGAGAATGTATGTGACTTGCAAGAAAAATTTCAAAACATGCATTAGTTGAAATATTTGAAAATCCACATTTCACATTGAATCAAGATATATTTGACAGGTCTCTGTCCCTGTGAACTATGGGTTTCTTTTATTAAATAGACAGCACCCTAGTCACTCTCCAGAGGTTTACCATTGCCAAAGCCACAAGGACTATGAAGAAATCAATTTTGGGGCAGTGTTAAACAGTTTATGCGCCATGAAAAGGTAAATTATACAGCATGATGTTGCACATTCTCTGGCATGATTTTTTTAAATAAAAACCTTATAATTGGTGTTTAGATCTTTAGCACAAGGCCATAAGTACTGCAGCTCTGCACGCAATTGTTTCAACTAACTCTCTTTCACAACAAAGTTGTAATGAAATGCCTATTTTGCATCATCAACCCCAAAGGTTTGGACTGATTCTGCCACATTTTTTGACTTGGAGAATGTACAGAGGCCTGCTAACCAGACCTCAGTGCCAGTGTTCTAACTCTTAAAAGCATATGCTTCATTGGCTTGAATAGAGGGGGCTTCAGGGGTGGCGTGGGGTGCAGGTGGGTGAATTGACATGGGTGTGGGTACAGGGTTTGGCAGGTGGGAGGCATACCTGAAGCCACCAGGGTTCACCCAACATGTTGAGGGCTGTTGGGTTCGCTGATCTAAACTG
The DNA here is from genome assembly GCF_031143425.1 of Pleurodeles waltl. Classification (NCBI taxonomy): domain Eukaryota; kingdom Metazoa; phylum Chordata; class Amphibia; order Caudata; family Salamandridae; genus Pleurodeles; species Pleurodeles waltl. The sequence goes on along the minus strand of NC_090444.1, from coordinate 1,018,413,866 downwards.
TCATATAGGCTCTTTTAGTCACATACAGGACCAGGGATAAGTCAAGCGAATCATCAGATAACTACTACACATAAGACACTGGAGACAAAAATGCGCTCTCAAAAGAAGGATTTGAGCGCTAATAAAAGCTTTTGGCTTGTTAAGTCTGACAATATCATCAATGCAACAGATGTAGGATGTACAATAAAGGATTATAGAACTACACTGTCAAGCTCCACATTGGTGTTATCCACTTTATATAAGGGGTTTAGACTTCAACAAACTCTATACATTTGTCTCAAGAATAACTACTATTAACAACATCAATAAAAAACGAAACAACTAACTATTAAGGACTTCTTCTCAGTTAATGTCTCCCAGAGAGTAGGTTCTGGGAGTATAAAGCAGATCCCCAACATCACCAAATCCGAGACCCTAAGGGAGTGAGGGGCATATTTATACTCTGTTTGCGCCGGAATTGCGTCGTTTTTTTTGACGTAATTTCGATGCAAAACTAACTCCATATTTATACTTTGGCGTTAGACACGTCTAGCGCCAAAGTCCATGGAGTTTGCGTCATTTTTTAGCGTGGACACCTACTTTGCGTTAATGAGATGCAAGGTAGGCGTTCACGTCTAAAAAATCAACTCCGAGGCATGTGCGTCGGATTTATACTCCCGGGCAAAATTCACGCCCGGGAGTGGGCGGGTCCAAAAAAATGACGTAGGGCCGCTTTTGCGCCGTTTTTTAGCGCCTGCAAAAGGCAGGCGTTAAGGGACCTGTGGGCTCTGAAGGAGCCCAGAGATGCCCTCTCATGCCCCCAGGGACACCCCCGGTCACCCTTGCCCACCCCAGGAGGACACCCAAGGCTGGAGGGACCCATCCCAGGGACATTAAGGTAAGTTCAGGTAAGTGTTTTTTTTTTTTTTTTGTGGCATAGGGGGGCCTGATTTGTGCCCCCCTACATGCCACTATGCCCAATGACCATGCCCAGGGGACAGAAGTCCCCTGGGCATGGCCATTGGGCAAGGGGGCATGACTTCTGTCTTTGCTAAGACAGGAGTCATTTCTATGGGGGTTGGGAGTGAAAAAAAATGGCGCAAATCAGGTTGAGGCGAAAAAATTGCCTCAACCTGACTTGCCCCATTTCTTGACGCCCAAGCTCCATTTTCCCCTACGCCGGCGCTGCCTGGTGTACGTCGTTTTTTTTAACGCACACCAGACGGCGCCGGCGGCTAACGCCGGCTAACGTCATTGAATAAATACGGCGCCCGCATGGCGCTTCAGAATGGCGTTAGCCGGCGCTAATTTTTTGGACGCAAAACTGCATTAGCGCAGTTTTGCGTCAAAAAGTATAAATATGGGCCTTTATGTGCTGAACATCTCTCTATTTACTATGTTTTGTGACTTGCACATCCCTGTGTTCCTAGGGTTCTGTGACATTATTTTGGCAGTATACGACACTTCAGGAAAATCCTTCAATAAATAAGCTCCATCAATCTGTAGAATATCAGAGGTACTCTTTTTGTGCCCACAGAACAGCACACGGAGACCGAAGGCTATGTTTTTCAGTTGTAGCTCTCCTGCTGTTGTTTAATGAAACATTTAGATAACAAGGGCACTTTTTATGTTATTTATACAGATTTTATTTTTAATTAACCTCAGATGTGTAACTCTGTCTTTTGTTTTCCGAATGGCCTCGTTCAACTGTGCATCTTACAGAAAGGAAACTGTTAGCAAAAGCTGCTGATAGTCCCTGTTAGTGACGTTTTCAAGGAGGTTACCGAATGACAGACATACTGTAGTTCTTTTCCTGAGTTATTGGCTAGCAAAAGTTGGTTTGGAGCTGGATTGCTTCATTTAACTCATCATCCTGGAGGACTGTGACACCTGTGAAAATGAATCAATATTCACGCTAAAGCCAGGAAGGGGACTACATATCCCAGACTGCTCTTCAGCCCCAGAAGGCTGCCATTTTCTGCCACAGCCGCTCCCACTTGCCACACCAATGAGCGCTATAAAGCGCCAAGGAGCTCTCCGCAGTGCGGGACGTGTTAGAGCAAGGAGGGTTACTACATATCCCAGACTGCTCTTCGGCCCCAGGAGGTGGCTGTTTTCTGCCACGCTGCTCCCACTGGCCACACCAACGAGCGTTATGAAGCGCTAGGGAGCTCTCCGCAGCGTGGGAAGTGCTAAAGCCAGGAGGGGGACGGCATATCCCAGACTGCTCTTTGGCCCCAGGAGGTGGCCATTTTCTGCCAAAGCTGCTCCCACTTGCCACACCAACGAGCGCTATATAGCGCTAGGGAGCTCTATGCAGCGCAGGACGCGCTAAAGCCAGGAGGGGACTACATATGCCAGACTGCTCTTAGGCCCAGGAGGCAGCCATTTTCTGCCACAGCTGCTCGTACTTGCCACACCAACGAGTGCTATAAAGCGCTAGGGAGTGCTATGCAGCGTGGGATGCGCTAAAGCCATTAGGGGGACTTCATATCCCAGACAGCTCTTTGGCTCCAGAAGGAGGCTAATTTTCTGCCACAGCTGATCCCACTTGCCACACCAACAAGTGCTATAAAGCGCTAGGGAGCTCTCCACAGTGTGGGGCGCACCCGGGGAAAGCTCGGGCCAAGGGTGGGCTCATCCGCACCCGTCGGAGCCCAAAGGAGGCTGGCCTGGGCCACCTCCCTAACATTTATTATCAAGTAGGACTTGCTGGTGTTTTCCTTTGATGTTGTGACCTCTTGCAGGCAGCTGTATTGATCTAACTGACTATTAAGTACTTATTCATGTATCAAAGTATTTTTGATGGGAAAAAGAAAAGCGTTTTAGGGCGGGGCAGGGGTGGTGTTAAAAAAAACGGAAAAGGCAAAAGCAGGCAGCTAGCAATTGTGTTATGGATAGACTTGATAATCTCTTAGGTGAGTGTGAAGAAATTGTAACCTCTTCTCCAGATAGCATCTCCAATGATACTGAGTGCAAGCGTTCCCAAGTTAGGAAGGGGGCATGTCAGAAGAAAATTCCAGATTTAAAAATGTGGTCTATAGGTTTCAGCTACTACAGAGCAGAAATGTCATCACCTACATTCCCTTAATATCAGCGAATGAGCCATCACTCGCTGTTAGTGACGTTCTTCAATGTACCAACCCCTTCAACCCCCTAATCAATATTTCAGACCCACATGACAATCCTGACTCAAGTACCATGGTGGGTGCTGATAGCTGACACTAACGTGAACCCAGCTCAACCCAATGCTCAGTACATCTCATATACATAAGATCTAAAGAGCGAGGTGTCAGAGTTTAAATCTATGGTAAATTCTTAAATCTCATTAGTCAAGCAGTTAATCCCTTTAGATGCCACAACCATCATGAATCATATTTGTAGTCCTATGCTCAATCTTCCGGGACCCCCGGTGAAGTTGCCCACATTGCCCGTGACCACTTGCAACAAGAGTCATTTTGGTCTCTCCTGTCCTGCTGTTGTTGGTTCATCACCTTGTACTGGCCAACCTACACCAGGTGACAAGACTGAGCACTCTCATCATCCTTCCCCACATATCAGCTTAGGCGTGGACGAGGTACCAAGTCTCTGTTCTCATATTTCTTAAACCTACAAATTACACTGTTCCAAATCAGGCTGTACAGCCTATCTCTGACAGGCCCAAACTTAACAACACTGTTCTAATGGTTAATGTCCCTAAATTACATCCATTGGCCCAAAGGGAAAGGGAATATTCTGTCAGAAACAAGGTGATCCATTGGATTTGCCATTTGAGAGGTTGCTATTCTGTAATTCGTAAAGATATAATTGGAGCAGTTAGAAGACACAATCCTGAAACACCCTCTGATATCATAAAACTGACATTTAGGGACAGGAGCATGGTGGATAATTTGATGGCCCTAGACTCAAGGACAAATGCTCCCGGGCAATCTTGTATTCAGTTTAAATAACCTGGGTTTCCCTCGTACCATGGAAGCCAGCTTACTGTCAGAGTCACCAGATCCTCAGGGTCTGCGCACGTTCCCAACACGGCCACGACTGAACAGCTCCAAGACTCTGATAGATAAATCACAGAGGCCAAGAGAGTTCAAGAGGGGAAGAGGGGATTAGGAAGGGAAACAGCTGGAAAGGAGACCTGTAGTAAGAAAAAGGTTAGAACACACAATATGAAAATTATATCTCCTGAAATCAATACTAGACTATGAATCTAAGCAGTCATTCTGAGAACATGAACAATCTAAGAATTAAATTTAAAATGACTAAGTTTCAAGATGGCCGGATACCTGTAAGGGAATCAAGATGGATTAAATGAAAACTTTCTTATTCAAGTACTTTCCTTTACATGACAATCAGAAAAACATTCTGACTAAGTTTTAAACCAGTCATATAAATCCTTTTTTGAGAATGCACCCTAGAACCACACAATATTGCATCTAGACACTCTGATCTTCTGTGTACTCTTAAAATCTTTCAACACAAATTGCGCATATTGTAGATTTATATATATATATATATATATAGTAAAAACCATAAAAGGATTGTGCACCATGAATAACACAATATGGATTCAGGAAAAACAAATCACATAACTTGTCAACTCGAATATTACATGATAAATATCTTAGAATAGTGGCATACAATAAACAACATGACTTAAACTCGAGGAGAGAATCGTGCGTCTTGCCGATTCGAGTGTCACCATGTAAAAAGCCAAGAAATGGTAGTACGCAATGAATGTCAAAGTCAAATCATCATTAAACGAATCGCGCGTCTTGCCGAATCGTAAACCGCGATGTAAATGCCAAGAAATAACAGCTCACAATGAATAATAAGATCAAAGTACAATGAAACGAATCATACGTCTTTTGCCGATTCTTAGGCCACCATGTAAATGTCAAGAAATGGTAGTGCGCAATGAACAACAAAGTTAAAACACCATAAAACGAATCGCGCATCTGGCCGATTCTTAAGCCACCATGTAAATGTCAAGAAATGGTATATCGCGCAATGAACAACAAAGTTAAAACACCATAAAAAGAATCGTGCGTCTTGCTGATACTTAAGCCACCATGCAGCTGTCAAGAAATGGTAGCGTGCAATGAATAACAAGATTAAATTATCATGAAATGAATCGCACGTCTTGCCGATTCGCAAATCACCCTGCAAATGTCACAATCACTCAAGCGCATATTTCACACGCGCAAAGTACTCTGTCAAATCATAAAAGAATTAGGCCCAAGAACATGAGAGTTCTCGATAATAGCATCGGGAGTCCAGCCCAACCACCGTCTTACCACCCAGAACAAGGATCTCCAAATGAAGAATGAAAGTCAGATGTCTGGAAGATCAAATAGGCCACCGGGACAGCAGCTCAGGAAGTAGCTGCTGCTCTGCACCGGGACCTCTAAATAGTGAGCACTTGGAGCTGGGCTGGCTCCTTTTTATAGAGTCTTGGCCCAGCCCATAACCACACCCAGGCATGTTGCAGGGAAAGTCTCTAGAAGGGCCTGGAAAGGGACCACACCCTAACACACTCTGAAAGCCTGCAACAATACATTGCAAATGAACAGTATTTGTAAGCACATTAAAAATAAGTCTTGAGGATTGAACTCTGCAATGCAAAAGGTTAAACAACAACATATCAGCACAATGCATAAATTACGTTGTTTTGAGAGTGCTGGGTTTTTGCATTCTAGCCGCCAATAGAGCGTGCACTGCCCTGGTTTTGACACTTACCCAGTATTCAGCAGGTAACTTATCTGTTCTCAGTGAGAATGATTGACTTGGCGTATCACCCAAAACCCTTTTTGAACTACTCTCTAACTCACACGAAACAATCGTCTCTGATCTGGTTGCCTCGTTTAACATTGACGCCACAAGCATTCACGCTCCTCTTTTTGACAGACCCCCTCAGCCTACTGAGGACCAGTTGCTTAACTGTGATAACATCGTACTCTCATTTCATCATGAATCACACCTGTCAATACAGGATCAGGCAGCTAAGTGTGAGAACATTACATCTATGGTCAGATCAGCTCTCTTAGATAAACTCCACCAGCCAACCCAGGATCTACTGGACCTCCTCGCCACCAATTCCTCCTGCCAAATCAAAATCTGGTAGCCAATCCTGTGAATATTACATCTGTGGTCAGGGCTGTTCCCCAAAGTGTTGGGGTGTGATATGTCTCTTGGAACATGGCTGGTTTGAGATATGTCCTGCCCCTCCCAACCATTAATTCTTTTATTGAGGAACATGGCGTATGTCTGTGTTCGGATTGGTTACTTAAATTTCTATATTCCTGCTCTTCCTAGCACCATGGGTAGACCTTCTGGTAGCTTAACTATTTGGGCCAGAACATCACTAAATTGTTGCATATCTCAGTTATCCGTCAATTCCCCTTACTTATTAGGTATTTGACTTTCATTTGGGGCAAATGCAGTTGTGATCACCTTTAACATCTACGTTAGAGGGGGCAGTGGGGTCAGGGCTTCCGGAAAACTTCGTGTCCTGGAGACATTTCTGCGGAATTGTCCCCGGCATTATACAATCATTGTGGCAGGTGATTTCAATGTCACGTTTGAACCTCTTAATTGGGATGATATTGGGTTTACTCATGAGGAGGTTCGGGCATGGTCTATTCCCACCTTGGACATTCTGCCCATCAAAAGTTGGTTGCAAGTTGCTGTCCAGGCAAAGTTTTGACTTTTGAATTTGGGCTCAGGGCACTCAATGGCAGGACCAAATCTGAGACAAAGAGCTCCCATACCTATAACAAGGTCAACCACACTAGCAGAATTGATTATTGCCTAGTTGACATAAGATTGTGGCCCCTAGATGTCAATATGACGGTCATTGAGAGATCTGTGAGCGATCATAACCCACTCTCAGTCCATATGTCTGTTCTGTGCAACCATATGTTTATGATTAATGCCCCAGCTACAGAACCTGAGGGGATTGGTTTGACTAATGACAAACGTCACCTGCAGTGGAATAAGGTTCTGGCCCGACTAGATATTATTAGTGCTGCAAATGATGTTTTGAAGATCTCACTGAGGTCTTTACAGGTGGATTCCGCAACTCCCAATGAGAAAACAAGTTTAACTCACACCTTATGCTTTGAGGGCATTGCAGCCAATTTTACAGTAGATATAGGGGGTCATTCCAACTTCGGCGGGTGGCGGAGGCCGCCTGCCAAAGTTCCCCCGCCAGAAGACCGCACCGCGGTCAAATGACCGCGGCGGTCATTCTGACTTTCCCGCTGGGCGGGCGGGCGACCGCCAAAAGGTCGCCCGCCCGCCCGTCCGGCCAGCGGGAAAGACCCAGCAACGATGAAGCCGGCTCCGAATGGAGCCGGCGGAGTTTCTGGGGTGCGACGGGTGCAGTGGCACCCGTCACGATTTTCAGTGTCTGCTAAGCAGACACTGAAAATCATTATGGGGCCCTGTTAGGGGGCCCCACGACACCCGTTCCCGCCATCCTGTTCCTGGCGGTAAGAACCGCCAGGAACAGGATGGCGGGAAGGGGGTCGGAATCCCCATGGCGGCGCTGCTTGCAGCGCCGCCATGGAGGATTCCTATGGCCAGGGGAAAACCGGCGGGAAACCGCCGGTTTCCCTTTTCTGACCGCGACTTTACCGCCGCGGTCAGAATTGGCCAGGAAGCACCGCCAGCCTGTTGGCGCTGCTTCCGCGGTCGTTGGCCCTCGCGGTCCATGACCGCCAGGGTCAGAATGACCCCCATAGTCTCTGGTGGCAAGAGGACCAAGGGTAGACACCGTTGGTTTACAAAAGAATGTCAGTCATCAAACAAGCGTTTAATTCAGGCCATTAAATCTAAGGATGTAGTCGCCATTCGTTCAGCTAGGAAGCTCTATAAATTAGCTGTTTGCACAGCCAAGCATGAGCAAGATGACAAGTGGTGGGCTAGCACTTAATGATGCCTCACAGGAGAGGAATTGCAGTGAATTTTGGTCCCTGGTGGTGTGCAGCCTTGAAATAGCGCATTGAGGGGCATATTTATATTCCGTTTGCGCTGAATTTGCGTCGTTTTTTTTAACGCAAATTTGACGCAAAACTAACTCCATATTTATACTTTGGCGTTAGACGCGTCTAGCGCCAAAGTTCATGGAGTTAGCATCATTTTTTTGCGTGAACACCTTCCTTGCGTTAATGATATGCAAGGTAGGCGTTCCCGTCTTAAAAAATGACACCGATGCATATGCGTCGTATTTATACTCCCGGGCAACAGTGATTCCCGGGAGTGGGCTGGTCTAAAAAACCCGCATTAGCACCGGATTTTAACGCCTGGGTCAGGGCAGGCGTTAAGGGACCTGTGGGCTCTGAAGGAGCCCAGAGGTGCCCTCCCATGCCCCCAGGGCCCCCCCGTCACCCTTGCCCACCCCAGGAGGACACCGAGGCTGGAGGGACCCATCCCAGGGACATTAAGGTAAGTTCAGGTAAGTATTTTTTTTTTTTTTTTGTGGCATAGGGGGGCCTGATTTGTGCCCCCCTACATGCCACTATGCCCAATGACCATGCCCAGGGGACAGAAGTCCCCTGGGCATGGCCATTGGGCAAGGGGGCATGACTCCTGTCTTTGCTAAGACAGGAGTCATTTCAATGGGGGTTGGGCGTCGTAAAAAAATGGCGCAAATCGGGTTGAGGCGCAAAAATTGCCTCAGCCTGACTTGCACCATTTGTGGACGCCCATACTCCATTTTCCCCCTACGCCGGCGCTGCCTGGTGTACGTCGTTTTTTTAACGCACACCAGACAGCGCCGGCGGCTAACGCCGGCTTACGTCATTGAATAAGTACGGCGCCCGCATGGCGCTTCAGAATGGCGTTAGCCGGCGCTAATTTTTTTGGCGCAAAACTGCGTTAGCGCAGTTTTGCGTCAAAAAGTATAAATATGGCCCTGAATATTACAAAGAATATTGCTGCTAAGTACTGGGTAGACCATTTTAGTAGGTTGTACACTCCTGATCACTGTAGCATGGCTCCTGAGCATAAGGTCTCTTGCTCAACTATTAACCCAATCCCCACTCCCCCATTGATGTATTTATTCTCCCTGGCAGATATAGTATATTCATTGGATACTCTAAAGCGCGGTAATGCGCCTTGTCCTGATGGTGTTCCGGCAGACCTATTCTTAACTGACATTGAAGTCTGTTCAATATTTATTACTATCATATCCAATGCAATAGTGACTGGGGCACCTATCCCTGAGTCCTGGAAGGGTGCTATTGTAGACCCGATTTTTAAAAAGGGTGATAGAGCCCTCCCCTGTAATTATAGGCCAGTTAGCCTATTAGACTGTGTACAGAAAGTGTTTTGTCACTGTCTTCTGGGCAAGATCCAAGATTGGATGACCGAACGTGATATATTTAGTCCACTACAGGCTGGGTTTCGTAAGAAAATATCCACTATGGAACAAGCCTTCAGATTCCTACTCTTATATTGGAAGACAGTTTTCATTGGCAAAGGGAATTTGTATGTCGTCTTCGTGGACTTGAAATCCGCGTTTGATCTAGTGCCTCATAATAATCTGTGGGAAGTTCTTTCTCTGATGGCAATTCCCAAGCATATTCTTGCATTACTAATATGGCTTCACGAGGACAACTATGCAGGTTTTAGGTGGAATGACAAGGGGCAGCTCACTGACAGAATCGAGGTGTCAAGGGGAGTACGTCAAGGGTGTGTCCTTGCCCCCACTTTGTTTTCTTTATATAGTAATGATATTGTGTCCTCTTTACTCAGAGTGGAGGCTGACGTACCATCCTTAGGCAAACATAAAATTCCGGCCCTACTATTTGCAGATAATACACTTTTGATATCTAAAACCCCAAGCGGATTACGAAAACGTCTTGCGTGCTTTGAGGAATTTTGTTCTGCGCGGGGTCTTGAAATCAATACTTCCAAAACTAAATTAATGACGCTCAATCCTCACAGATCCTTCAAAGGAAAGTTTATGCTCGAAGGTACTCCACTTGAAAAGGTGAACACATTCAGTTACCTGGGCTTAGTGTTAACAGGGAAAATGTCTTGGAAGTCACATATTGCAAAGCAGGCGTTAAAACTAAAGCAAACTACAGTGTTTTGATAAAGGATTTTAATTTTTCATACACTTAGCCAATACACCCTGCACTCCAGATTTACGAAGCTAAGACTGTGAGCTCGGCCCTCTATGGGGCTGAACTTTGGGGTCATGCCAAAGTTCAAGAACTATCAATTTCTGAAAACAATTTTTAAAGAAATGTTGTGTCTCTCCCATTAAGCATGAAGCGCATATGCTACAAGGCTCGCCTACATCCCTTCTTGTATTGGCGGCATCTCTGGACTATCCCAGAGCTAGCCTCTTTTACTGCAGTCCTGCAGGTCATTTTAGAAACTAACCACTCTCAGTATCCCCTGGCTCAGACATATCAAAGAGTTACTTTATCCGCTTGGGCTTAATGAACTTTGGGACTCTCCAACTATTGCCTCCTTTCCATCGAAAATCAACCTCAAAAAATAGTATTGAAAGATGGTAGACTCTGTGGAACTGGGGCTAGCACTTCACTCTACACTGTCATGTGACTTTGCTGACCTAAAAGAGATCTGCCAATACGAGGTTTTCTGGGACAGAGTCCTGGTGCCTAGCGAAAGGAAATTGTATTTCCAGTTTTGTATAGGTACTCTGCCACTAAGATCATTTACCAGCCACTGGTCACCTGAGGGGCCAATCACTTGCCCAGCTTGCAAAGCACCTATTGAAAACCTCCCTCATGTTTTATTTGTTTGCCCTGCCTATGCTGCCTCTCATGGGAAATGGTTGGCACCTGCCTGTAGATTGTTGGGAGTCCATAGGTCCAATGCAGCCCTTTGAATTCTTAGATTGTAGTGAATCCTATCTAGTTTTAATAGGAAACAGGAGTTAGCTTAGCCTTTGACTTGCAGACTCGCGCCCCCTTCTTAGTTTGCTCTGTTTTAGCGCATTTATTTAATTATATCTTTTAAAATGGCTGCCTTGTTTCTAGGTAGGGCAATGTTTTAGTTACACTTTATCAGTGCCACAGCGCTAAGGCGTCATATTCCGTGACACAGATAAACAAACTGTAGGTGTTCACATTAGGTTCTTTCCTATTCACTCCCTCAAGGGAATTGTTTACATAAATTGCTGTCCCATGCATGTCTTGTTATCTATTGTTTGGGGACAGATCTACGTCAGGGGTCCTAGCAGATCTGAATAAATGCGCCTCACTCAAGCAGATAGTCAGAGGGATTCTGACCAGATGCCATCGCTGCTATCGATGCTGCACGTCGCCTTGACACAGACCCAGTCTTCGTGTCCCTACGGAGTCTGAGCTAGAGACCTTATTCCAAGGTAACGAGGGTTGGGGGGCTCGTCTCATGGGCATGGCATTGGCAGATTAGGTGTAACACACCAAGCTCTCTTTTAGGTTAGGAGTTAGGCTCACCTTATTAGGGTATTAGGATATATTTCACATCTCAGGTAATTTCATGTCATTGCAAGATTTTGGGGAGGTCTTTGTATTAATGACTCGTCTGTACCATTTTGTTTCTTGCACTGTTCATTATCCTAATCATTGCAGCCCATGCAACTTATTGTAGATTGCAGTTTTGTTGAATAAAACCTAATGAAAACTTTGCTGAATCTCTTTCATTGCCTGTGTTTGATTGAGACATGTTGTTTATGTGAGAAAGGGGTAATCTCCGTTTAACCACAACACTCCCTGAGATGTCACACTTTTGAGTCCATGCGTAAAGGCTGCCACAAACCACCTTTTACCGTTTGGGTTTTTGGTGAGGTGCTGCTTGTTAGCCAGGAGGGTTGGGACGACAGTTGCAATTTGTTATAGGACAGGCATAGTCACCTACAAATATAAGTACTGTCATCCTTACACCAGCAGTCTTGCCTAGAGCAAGAGTCAACCTACAACAAAATCAGACACTTGTTCAACTCTGGTAATTTCTGTTGCCATGTTCCTTGGAGCAAATTGGATTCTTCCAGAATTTTTTTTATCTGCATGATGGTTTTATGAATAATGTATCAAATTGCTCTGGAGGAGCACTTCAGTTTTATTCTCTTATATGTACTGTATATATTTTATATTTACTATGTATTTATTTCGTCTTTTCTATGTGCTCTTATGGCCCTTGTGATCGAAATAAAGTTCTTTGATGATGATGAATCATTATTGAACATCTGTAACTAACACACACTGTTTTTCTAGGTATTGGGCTGGATGCTGTGCATTCTAATAAAATGATAAACTAGCATAGGCTTTCAGGTTTTAAGAACTAGTAAATTCTTTAAAGTAATTCACTCAACATTTAAGGGTCGATGCAATGTTTATTTGTGTTTCCTTTTAGATTAACCTGCTGGGTGATTGGCGTTGTTCTGGGACCCCATTTACTCCTACCTGGTGGAAGTGATGACTCCCACCCTCAGGGGTCACCAGCTTACCCTCTGAGTCTATCTTCCAACTGAAGGAGATGAAGGCATGGTCTACGACCTGCCCCTGCAGACTACTTTCCCCTAAGGCCACATGGGCCTCCCCTGTAGAGGTCCCACCAGTGGGTGAGTTCTTTGGACAGACAGAGTTCCCCTTCCGGTATCCTATTTGGGAGCACTCAAGGCAGCGGGGTTGGGAATGGGATGCTTTGGGCCACCACCCACCAGAACCACCACCCGGTTTCTCAGATGGGGCATGGTAATCCATTCCTCCCCACTTACTCTGGGACTTGTCTGGTTCATCGTTAACCTCCCCCTCACTCTGTTGGGGGGAACCAGAACCACCCTTCTTGAGGTCACTCCCAGGTACCTTTTTGGACACTCTGGGGGTCATTCCGACCCTGGCGGTAAAAACCGCCAGGGCCGGGGACGGCGGATGCACCGCCAACAGGCTGGCGGTGCATCCTTGGGCATTCTGACCGCGGCGGTACAGCCGCGGTCAGAAACGGGAAACCGGCGGTGTCCCGCCGGTTTCCCGCCGCCCTAGGGAATCCTACATGGCGGGGCAGCAGGCAGCGCCGCCATGGGGATTCCGACCCCCTTACCGCCATCCTGTTCCTGGCGGGTTTCCCCGCCAGGAACCGGATGGCGGTAACGGGTGTCGTGGGGCCCCTGGGGGCCCCTGCAGTGCCCATGCCACTGCAGGGGCCCCCTAACAGGGCCCCACCAAGATTTTCAGTGTCTGCCAAGCAGACACTGAAAATCGCAACAGGTGCAACTGCACCCGTAGCACCCCTTCCACTCCGCCGGCTCCATTCGGAGCCGGCATCCTCATGGAAGGGGGTTTCCCGCTGGGCTGGCGGGCGGCCTTCTGGCGGTCGCCCGCCAGCCCAGCGGGAAACTCAGAATAACCGCGGCGGTCTTTTGACCGCGCAGCGGTATTCTGACGGCGGGACTTTGGCGGGCGGCCTCCGCCGCCCGCCAATGTCAGAATGAGACCCTCTGTTGCTAACCCAGAGGTCCGCCTCCTCAGCAAGCTTTCTAAGATCAGTCAGCTTACTGTCAACCATGTGCTGGCGCAACTCTGTAGAACAAATACTGAGCATAAGCTCTCTCAGAATTAAATTAAATAACCCTGTGTAATCATTTACTTTACTGCCTTGCACCCATCCATTCAGTGCCTTATCAGAGAAATCAAAAAAATCCACTGAGTTCTGTGTGGAGAGTTTGGTGCTGTCCCTGAACCTCTGATGGTATTTCTCAGGTGTCAGTACAAACTTGGCAAGCAAAGCCATTTTCATGGGTGCGTATGTGTTTTGATCCTTAGGATCCGATGCAAGGAGTGTGTCCCTTCCCACTACTGGTACATACCACCACAAGGCTGCCCCCCATTGCTCCTCAGAAACCCCATGAGCCTTTAGTGCAACTTCATAATCAGCCAACCACTTATCAATGTAATTTCCCACCACATAACTTAGCAGTACATTTCTGGGTTTACGAACCTTCCTTTCCCCAGCAGGTCCTGCATGTATACTGCCACCATCACTCCTGGACTCAGACTGCCTTGCCTTGATCTCCAGCTCTTTGAGACTCAGTTCATGAGCCAACAAAAGTTTCTTTTCAGCCAAGGCTCTCTCAGCTTCAGCTTGTTTGGTTGTTTATTCAGCCTTTCTCTCTGTTTTCCTTTCCTCTGCCTCCATGTTTAACTTTGTCATTTGTAGTAGAAATTATTTCTCCTCCCTCCTTTCCTCTGTGGTCAGGCCATGGCTAGAGACACTGCTCCCTGGTTTACTAGGGGTCACAATTCCAGGGGTAACATCCCCCACTACTGGCGAAAAATCCTCTGAGGGGCCCTCCTCTGGACCCTCCTCCTCAACATTCTCATATAAATGGCCTTCTGCCTAGGCCCTCAGTGTCTTTCGGTATTCCTTCTTTCTAGAGGCACCCTGGGTAGGTACTCCCATCCCCTTGCAGAACCCCTTCAGTTGTTTAACAGTGTATGTCTCCAACTTTGCTAGGTCAAAATCTTCATCTCCTGCTTGAGACCCAGAGACATGTTGAATGAGTATTTAGTTAAAAGTGTCAGGCGGAAAACAAAATTGCAGAAAAAGATCAAAAATCAAGTTGACCTTCAACTGTGGGTAGGTAGTGTACACGTAGCTATTGTGTGCCACCGCACAAATACAAGTCGTATCCTCACTGCTGATCACCAATGTTAGAAATGGGGTCTTTGGTTGGGAGTCAGATTACCTCCCTGTCCAAGCAAGGACCCTCACTCTAGTCAGGGCAAGTCACACACAAACCAAATCGTCCTGTGCCCACCCTCTGGTAGCTTGGCAGTGAGCAGTCAGGCTTAACTTAGAAGGCAACGTGTAAAGTATTTGTTCAAGAAATTATGCAGTAACACAGTATAACACCACAAAAATACACCACACAGTGTTTAGAAAAATATAGAATATTTATCAGATTAAATGCAGGTCAAAGCGATCAAGATTTGATAAGTACACGTTGAGATATCACTTTAGAAAATGATAAAGAGAGTCTTTAGTCTTTAAAAAGCAACAAGTGTCTCTTGCAAGCATAAAGTACCTGTTTGCATTGAAATTCTCCGCAAGAGACCGCAGAGGAGATGATGTGTGGAAAACGGAGAGGTGTGCGTCAGTTTCTCTGGGTGCACACAGACGATGCGTCGATAATTTTCCACGCAGGAAAGGCGTTGCATCCATTTCCGGCACGCTGACTTGGATCCTCTCCGGGTTGCGGGGTACTCGGGCACCCTGGGGATGATGTGGAGAAATCCTGGGCATGTAGGATGAAGTCACAGGAGCTGCATCAATCAGGTGGGTGATGCTGGAACATTTCTGTCGCACAGCAGGTGCTGCGTCGATTCTTCTTGCAGGAAATTGGTCTGCGTCATTCTGGCTCAGCTATGTGTTGATCCAGAGGGCTCTGCGTCAAAGTTCCGGTTGCAACACTGGCGCTGCGTCGATCTCCTCTCAGGGAGCAGGGCTGCATCGTTCCGGTTCGGCATGCGCTGATTTTCTCACCGCCATGCAGACTGTGTGTCATTTCTGGCAGGCTGTGCGTCTAATGTTCAATGCACAAGGAGTTCTTTGCAGTAGGAAGTCTTTTTGGCCCTAAGACGTCAAAGAACAGGAGGCAATCTCTATCCAAGCCCTTGGAGAACACTTCTCCGCGCAGCCAGAGGGCAGCAAGGCAGCAGGGCAACAGTAGGGCAGCAGTCCTTTGCAGAAAAGCAGTCAGGTGAGCCCTTTGGGTAACCAGGCAGTTCCTCTTGGCAGGTTGCAGGTTCTGGTTCAGAGTTTCTTCACCAGTGGTATCTTGTCCAGAAGTCTCAGAGTTGATAGGGTCAGAAGCCCTGTTTAAA
Source organism: Pleurodeles waltl (assembly GCF_031143425.1). NCBI lineage: Eukaryota > Metazoa > Chordata > Amphibia > Caudata > Salamandridae > Pleurodeles > Pleurodeles waltl. Next base: position 1,018,398,045 of record NC_090444.1, on the reverse strand, counting down.
TATCAACATGTGCCTTTGAAATTGGGGAGACTTCAAAGAGTGGCTTAGAAGTGCACAAGGTCCCCTTTCAGTTCCATCCTGTCTGCCAGGGCCCCAGTAGGGGGTTTGGCAGTCCACTGTGTGAGGGCAGGCCACTGTCCTTTCAAATGTGTCAGGCCCTCCACCCTCCCAGTCCAGGAAGACCCATTCAGCATGCAGATGTGGGCAGGTGTGACTGAGCATCCTGTGTTTGGGGTTGTCTGAGTGAAATGCACAAGGGAGCTGTCAACTAACCTAGCCAAATGTGGATTGTAAGGCACAGAAGGATTTAAGTGTAAAGAAATGCTCACTTTCTAAAAGTGGCATTTCTAGAATAGTAATATTAATTCCAGCTTCACCATTAAGCAGGACTTTTTATTGCCATTCTGGCCATACTAAATATGACCAGATTACTCCTTTCAGATCAGAATCTACCACTCAAACAGCATATGAGGGTAGTCCTAATGCTATCCTATGAAAGGAGTAGGCCTCACAGCAGTGTAAAATAAATTTAGGGGTTTTACACTACCAAGACATATAGAACACACATGTTCATGTCCTGCCTTTTACTTACATAGCAACCTGCTCTATGGGCTACCTAGGGCCTTCCTTAGAGGTGACATATGTAGAAAGAGGGGAGTTTAAGGCTTGGCAATTAATTTTAAATGCCAAGTTGAAGTGGCAGTGAAACACAGGCTTTGCAGTCGCAGGCCAGAGACATGGCTAGGGGCTACTTATGTGGATAGTGCGGCAGGCCCACTAGTAGTATTTAATTTACAGGACCTGGTCACATGTAGTGCACTTTACTGGGGACTTACAAGTAGATTAAATAAGCCAATTGGGTATGAACCAATGTCACCATGTTTTAAGGGAGAGAGCATATGCACTTTAGCACTGGTTAGCAGTGGTAAAGTGCACAGAGTCCTAAAGCCAGCAAAAATAGGATTAGAAAAAGAAAAGGAGGAAGGCAAAACATTTGGGGGTGACCCTGCAGAAAGGCCATTTCCAACAATAGGGAAGTGTGGATTTACTATTCATAACTCCACATCTATATACCTTGAAGATATAAGTACCATGTAGGTACATATATTTGGAGTTATGGACAGAAAATCCTGGCCCAGATCAATGTGCAAGGTTCGCAAGCTGATGTATTGGTGAAGTATTCAAATACAGATACCAACGAAACAGGACATTGATGCTGTTAATGTGAATCACAGGTGAAATGAGGATGGTGATCATTGCACCAAAAAGGATGGGATTACAAACTGACATAGGATGCTTATTATATGGGGAATTGGACAGACCAGTTCTCTGTGATTTTGCAAAAAGCCTGACGGAGAAATCGATCTGGACAATGATGATGGTGAGACAGAAATTGGTGCAGGTTTAAAACTGTGAGAGCAAACTGCAATTAATTAAAAATCACATAACACCACTCTAGCCTATGCATTGCATGTATAATAGCCTGGGAGGTTAGGTGCACTGAGGAGTTGCTGTTCAACAGCAGCGGGTTAGACACTTTAGCCTATTCAGTTTGAAGTACAAACACAATTACAATACACTATATCACAAAGAAAACAATGAGCAGAGTTTGAGGCAAAATTGCTGCATGTTGATTGTTGATGACTTCTGGTGCAGGGCAGCAACGGTAACAGTGACGGCATAGGAACTCAGAACGATTGCACAGCAGATACTTCCTTCATCTCTTGAGTGGCAGATATTTGCAATTGACAGCAAAATAAGTAGTTGCACTTATATTTGGTAGATTTGATAAAAATCATGTTGGCAGCAAAAACCAGAGCAAACTGGCTTTTTCCCATGTGTGCCCACCAATATCACGTGGGCTCTAAAGACAGACTGGCCCACTGGCATGCCCCTCTGCATCTTCAACTTCTGTGTTCACTTTCTTTATATCCTTCTATAGTCAGGGTCCTAATACAAACCAAGGCAGTGGCTCCTGTGAAGTACATGCAGGGGAACATCATACCAATCAAGCTCTCATAAGTAAATGGGAGTGGGCACCAGATGGTATTATAAAATAAATACAGCATATGAAGAGCGCAGATGACAGGTGGCTGAGCCATGAACCTGGAGAGTGGAACACCAACTCTCTTTACAGCAGGGGATATAGGAGCCTGTAATAACCCCCTGCTGTCACCTGTCTCTCTTTCCATCTCTTTCAGTCTGTCACCACCTATCACTCTCTTAATCTTCTTGTCTCCCCCTCTCACTTCTTCACCTTTTAGCCTCTCTTTCTATTTCTCTCTTTTCTCTTCCCTTCTCTTGTTCATCTGTTTCTCACACGTCCACATACTGTGTCCTTCCTCCCCCTTGATTATCTCCTTCCCCTGGTTCATTGTGCCTGGACAGTCTCTACCAGATTTCTTCACTGGCTCAGAAAAAACAAAGCTGTTAAATTTACTTCTTCTTTTCAGTTCAGGAAATCTTCATAGGCTTCCCAGTTTTGGCACTAGGTGTGGAGGTGGCTGGGGGCCTTCTTCAGAATGGGGATTTTTGACAGTCCCCACATATCATAGGGGTGAACTGGACTGTATTACATTTCTACTAGCTTTACCTTTACAGTAAAGAGAAAAGGTAAATTTGAACAAATGCCTGTTCTTGCAAGACTGTGATATAATTCCTTTTTGAAGAGCTATGGCTTTATTTTTCAAGTTAGAGTGTGAGATGTGGTGGTGCTGCCTGAAAGGCACCACTGAGCTGGGAATACCAGGCTAATTTTCTCTTAATTCAGAACAAGCCGGGGTCCAGTGGTGCTAATAGGTGCTCTGACAGTATGTTTCCCTTGACGAATGAGTGACTACAGGGCACACTCCCCGACTCCCCCCGAGAAGCGCAGTGGTTACTCGAAACCGGAACCACAACAGTGCTTATTTACTTCAGGTGAGTAATTTTGCTCCCTGCATACTCACAAAGTGACAAATATGTTAGAGAGTGGGGCAGTATTTAACACACATCCTGATGAAAGACCGGACCTGATAGGCCAGTAGCAGGGGCTGAAACATGTAAACGGCTTGAAGTGAGGGTCACAGGACCAAAACATCTTGTATCCCCATTACTGATATTATTTTTAATCATACCCACTATCGCTATCAATAAAGGGGCACCTTTACGAATAGTAAGATATTTTCATGTGCTCCCAAAGACCTGGTAGAGCACACCCTGGCATTTAGGGCCTGGGGTGGACCCGATGATGAAGCATGCCACTGCTAGAGTGGGTGAGGGTCATTATAAAGAAAGGAAATTCTTTTCTTCAGAGAAAAAATCTAGTTTGGTTTTTGATTGAAAGAGCAGTTCCTTCTTTTTAGATTTTTTTGGGACAGGAATGCCCAGTTGTGATTGTTACTTTTATTAAATTCTCCATTCCACCTTAACACATGGTTGAATAGATGGATCTTCTTTCACACACATCAGAGCTGAAGTCTAAATGCTGTCTCATCGTTGGCAAGTCAGCTAGAAATTAATTTTCCTTCCAAGCTCCTGAGGTGGAACTTTGGTAACTCTGCATTTTATTGCCCTCCTAAATGAGACACCATACCTTTAGGGATAGCTGCTAAATATTTATCCAGAGTGCATGAACTTTGAGGATGGCTGGTTTGGGTTGTTGGGGTAAGCTTCACTATGCAGTGGTAAGTAGTAGATATTCAATGAGCATAAGCAATATAATTTGCTCTGGGTGGGAAGGCAGAGCCGAATGGGAAACAAATGCAGCCCTAGCAAAAAAGGTTTAAACAGCCTGGTTATTCTCTCTCTCAAGCTATCTCTTTTTTTCTCAATCTCTCCTTCCTCCACCAAAGCTGTCTTCCCATGCCTGTCGTAGTTATCATCAGGAAGTAGGAAAAGGTAACAGAGACAGCAGCAGCGGTCCCAGTCCTTTAAAAACAACCCACCAATGACTCCACCCAACTAGGGAATGTCTTCAGGAATAAATGGCCAGGGGAATGGGAACATGGGGAGTCTAAGATCTGAATAAACTCTTTGATTGCTCAGGAGCAAATATTGTTCAATATGATGCATCAAGACAAAAACTGTCAGTGACAAATGGTAGAAAATATATTTGGTATTTAAGGTTTCAAAACTCACTTCAATTTTGGGGGATTTATTTCCCAGGATCCTGTCTGCTCGAAGAGCGCAGGCTGCAGCCTGTAAGGTGCACAAAAATATACATTTCATAATTTGTTTTTTTGCTGGTTCTAACACACATTTGATGCAGCCCAACTGAGCAAGATGATTTGTTGTGCTGCGTTAAATGGAGAGGGCAGGAGTGTGCCATATCTACTAAGATATAGTGCATTTCTGCACTTTAGGAGAGGATCTAGGTAGCCTAAACCAGGGCCGTTTTTCTGCATACATTGCAAAAAATGTACTCTTTGACTCCCTGCCACAGGAGCAAAATTTTGATTAATGTTGAATGACATACACTATGTATTAGTAATAATTACCAGTAGCAGAGATGCTAATTGTAATATTGACTTCCTCCTTCAGTTCAGATAGGAGCTCTATGTCTACTGTGGGTTTGCTGGATACTTGACTAGTAAAAGGTATTCCCCATTTCCATTTCATTTTTATTTTGATTCTCATTCTATTGCACAAGCTGTTGATTTAGGGATGGAATTAGTAGGTAATTTTGACACTGTCTCATCAAGACACTTGATACATCTGGCCCTGAGGACTTAATACATTTAAAGCTGCCCCTACACCTGCTGAATATGGACCGAATCCTGACCTAGAAATACTGTTGGGATACCAGGAACACCAAGCGTGAATTCTTGGGCATTTACCACATGTAACACAGAATGTCAGAATGAGCTCCTTAGGTAATCCAGGGGCTACCTTGGCTGATCTAAATTCAGTGCTCTGGAATTAAGACAGTTATTGAATCAATTAGTGGTCCTACATAGACAAATTCTACAGCATGTTTTACAGACTGCAGGAATTGGACTGTTGGTCCCATTAGTCCTGGGCTCCATACCTTAAAGAAATTGTTGCCCAGAGATTTAAATCTTTATTTGGGTTTTTGTATCATTAGAGTAATTTAGCTTGGGTAGACACTGCTAGTACAGGCCAATTTGTTCCGTACAACATTTCTAAAAATGGCAGATGTGTTGCTGTGATGATGTAATATTTCAGGGACAATGAGACCTATATACTTCATTTTGGTGTCAAAACATGGGTTTTGGGGGCCATGTGGTCTGAAAGAGACAGAAAATAACTCCTGAGAGTTAATTTTCTGCATTTTCCAAAATGGGGATTCTATAATGATGTGTTTTAGCCATCATATTTGTAATTTATTTTAATATTGTTTATGTTTCAGGTTATCAGTTGATTCGAATTCGTAAACATGAGAGAAGTAGGTGGTAGCAGAGGATCTTTATCTTCTGACAGAGTGTTGCTAACTACAAAGTCGGAGGATGCCTTCAACAATGAAAAATGTGTCATATGCCAAACTAATCCGAAAGAAAAGCTAACATCAACTGCGGCTGGACAGAAGAGAGTTTGCGATGCTGCAGAAATACCACAAGACGAAGTTCACCAAAGATTGAAACTGATGAGGGAAGAGGATCAAATATTTTATCATTGTAACAAGAAGTGCTACAAGTCGCATACAATGGAGAAAGGCCTGGAAAATAATAATAAAAAATAGCAGAAACCGGTGAATCATAACAAAAATCTGAGTATTCTGAGAACGCGATGACAACCAAACCCAATGGCCATCCACTTAGAAAATTGATGGCTACCCCTCGTTCACCACCAACAACTGATCAGAAAGCAGAAGATCTTCAATGTGTTATCTGTGATTTACCCAGAATAAGGGCCAAAGGTATTGATGAAAGAACAAAGTACAGGGTTTGTGAGTCTCGAAAGGGCAAACATGTTTTTATCTGCCGCTAGTTTCTTTCAAGATGCAGTTTTCAAGTGAGTAGCTGATCTAAACAGAGGGGGAATGTATTTGCAGCAGATTTGTACGCCCACCAGATCTGCATGTGTGCATACATTTGAAAATATTAATGTACGATGAGCTCCCATCAGCAGTGTAACTGCTAGTCTTCAGTTAAGTTTGCACTCTTTGAAAAAGCAATGTTGTTTTAAACCCACTATTGAGTGCTGAGATCAGAGAAATAATGATCAACATTGAAAAAATTGTTTTGATACATAATAATGAAATTAAGATTTTTCTGGTGCGTACAGTGACAGAATTTGTTTTCGTCAGTCCAACAAAAAGAATAACGGCACAGAGACCTCAGGGGTGAAACCCCGAAACCGGTCCCAGGATGCTTGTTTCTAGTCCAGGGAAGACTTGGCCTAGCAGTTCGGGCTGGACTGTTCCCATGGGGAACAGGGTCAAGACTGATTTGCATATGGCTGGGTCCAAACTGGAATGGCATGGGCAGCAAAAAAACGATGGATTTAGGCCCAGATCATTGTACTGTGGGTGAATGTTTGACAATGTTCAGCATTCCGTCCATCACTTGTTGTTTTTGCTTTGTTGCCCTTAATGGGAAGGGTACGCCCAGACGTGGGTCCCGTGCTTCCCATGCCACTGAATTCAAGCTAGCCTGGCTGATGAGGGGTGAAACCCCGAAACCGGTCTCAGGATGCTTGTTTCTAGTCCAGGGAAGACCTGGCCTAGCAGTTCGGGCTGGACGGTTCCCATGGGGAACAGGGTCAAGACTGATTTGCATATGGCTGGGTCCAAACTGGAATGGCGTGGGCAGCAAAAAAACAATGGATTTAGGCCCAGATCACTGTACTGGGGGTGAATGTTTGACAATGTTCAGCATTCTGTCCATCACTTGTTGTTTTTGCTTTGTTGTCCTAAGTGGGAAGAGTATGCCCAGATGTGCGTCCCGTGCTTCCCATGCCACTGGATTCAAGCTAGCCTGGCTGATGAGGGGTGAAACTCTAAAAACGTTCCCAGGATGCTTGTTTCTAGTCCAGGGAAGACCTGGCCTAGCAGTTCGGGCTGGACTGTTCCCATGGGGAATAGGGTCAAGACTGATTTGCATATGGCTGGGTCCAAACTGAAATGGCATGGGCAGCAAAAAAACGATGGATTTAGGCCCAGATCACTGTACTGTGGGTGAATGTTTGACAATGTTCAGCATTCCGTCCATCACTTGTTGTTTTTGCTTTGTTGCCCTTAGTGGGAAGGGTACGCCCAGACGTGGGTCCCGTGCTTCCCATGCCACTGAATTCAAGCTAGCCTGGCTGATGAGGGGTGAAACCCCGAAACCGGTCCCAGGATGCTTGTTTCTAGTCCAGGGAAGACCTGGCCTAGCAGTTCGGGCTGGACTGTTCCCATGGGGAACAGGGTCAAGACTGATTTGCATATGGCTGGGTCCAAACTGGAATGGCATAGGCAGCAAAAAAACGATGGATTTAGGCCCAGATCACTGTACTGTGGGTGAATGTTTGACAATGTTCAGCATTCCGTCCATCACTTGTTGTTTTTGCTTTGTTGCCCTTAGTGGGAAGGGTACGCCCAGACGTGGGTCCCGTGCTTCCCATGCCACTGAATTCAAGCTAGCCTGGCTGATGAGGGGTGAAACCCCGAAACCGGTCCCAGGATGCTTGTTTCTAGTCCAGGGAAGACTTGGCCTAGCAATTTGGGCTGGACTGTTCCCATGGGGAACGGGGTCAAGACTGATTTGCATATGGCTGGGTCCAAACTGGAATGGCATGGGCAGCAAAAAAACGATGGATTTAGGCCCAGATCATTGTACTGGGGGTGAATGTTTGACAATGTTCAGCATTCCGTCCATCACTTGTTGTTTTTGCAGTGGGGTCAGGCCGGGCCGGTTTGCAGACAACACATCTCCACCTCACTTTTGATGACAAGTGCGATGCACCTTCGCCCTCATTAGGTCCTCACTAGGTGGCCGCGCCCAAGATATCCTCCTGGTGTCTCCCCCTTTGTTCTGTAGCTCGGGGTGTGACAGTGAACGCACAACAGCTGATCAGAAAACTGCATCCTTTGGGCTCCAACGGCTGGAATGAGGGCCTGCTTATGTCCCAGGGGCACCAGAGAGTGCAAACCTCATTTGCAAACTTTCAGGTACTGTCATCGGGTCTGGTGTGCTTTCCCATACTCACAGTCCTCTTGGACAGGGAAAATAGTTTGCAACAGGGGGACCACAGCCACGGTGACCACAGGGGTGCTCACCACTTGCTCCCTGAAGGAAGACATAGAGCTTCCATGAAAAGAAGAGTGCAGCGCTCACCCCGTACTTCAGGAACAGCATGAGTTCTTCAGCCTCAGATCCTCACCATAACCCTTAGAGCACAGGAGGTATGAGTTAGCAGAGGAATACAGGAAGCCCCTGGAGAACACTCACAGTTGGGCCAAGCAGGCAGACCAGCACATCGGGCAATAATGCTGGTTCCTCCTAGCAGACCCCCGGTCACAGTACAGCTAGCAACAGAGCAACACGCAGAAAAGCAATCCATATGAGTCCTCTGTGCCACCCAGCAGACACCAGGCAGCAGATCAACAAATAGAAGAGCAGCCCAGATGAGTCCTTTTGTGCAGTCCAGCAGTCAACTTGGGCAGATGTTCGGTCCCAGTCCCAAAAGTGTTCTGAAAAGTAGGGGACAACCCCCTGCACTTATACTTATTTTGCTCAGCCTCCACAAAAGGGGGAGAAGGGCTTCAACCAGCACTAACCAGTTCCAGGACTGTCTCCTTTCTCCTCCAGCACTGGCTCCAGACATCAGTAGGGTGTAAACAAGCCCTTTGTGTGAGACCAGGGCACAGCCTTTATATATGCATGTGTGCCCCGCGTACACATCTTCCAGCCCAGGAAGACTATTCAGTATGCAGATGCACTCTTGTGACACCTCCACCCTCCCTGAGTACAGGCTGTCTGAGAAGTATGCATAATGTCCAGCTGACACTCTGCCCCAGAGTTGGATTGGAGTCAAGCTGCAAAACACCAAAGTCATAAGCACAGAGAAATTCTCACTTTCTAAAAGTGGCATTTCTGTAATGGTAATAAAATATCCACCTGCACCAATAAGTATCAATTTGCATTACCATTCCAACCATACCAAACATGCCTACCCCACCCGCCATAGATCAGACAATACCACTTAGACATAGATTAGGGCATTTCCAATACAATCCTATAAGAGGAGCCACACTCACAGTAGTGAGAAACTACATGGGCTGTTTGTCACTATTAGGGCATGTCGTACATCAAGACTTACGTCCTACCTTTTACATACACAGCACCCTGTCCATAGGGCTATCTAGGGCCTACCCTAGGGGAGGCTTAGATGTAGTAAAAAGGGAGTTTAGGCTTTGGCAAGTAGTTGTACTTGCCAAGTCAATGTGGCAGTACACTGCGCACTGATGACCTGCAGTGGCAGGCCTGAGACAGGGTTGAATTGAGATTACATGGTGAGCACAAAAAATGTATCATCCTGCAGTGCAGGAGGTTAATCCGAAGACTATTAGTGTGATCACAGGCAACGCAAGCATCCATATAGTGAGAGAAGATTCCATTTTTAATTGCTCTCAGAACAGATCAATTTCGAAGCAGTCTATATTCACATATCACTCCAAAACAAACATAAAAACATAGAATGCTGACTATGTGGGTTCCACTCTGTATGATTACCGGCAGAGGAGAGTAAACAATTTTTGTGTGTATAGACTCCACTACACATGGCCCATCCTCGTTAGCTGTGTTACCAGAGGTGTTAAAATAAATACAGAAGGCAGATAGAGACTACTTGCCTAGCAAAAGGTTCACACCTTGTACAATATAAACAGGGTATATAAAACATGCCAGGTAACGCTTACTGACATACTCGTAGAAAATACTCCGGTTGTGTAGGCCACGATGCTCATTTTTACAGAAACTAAACCTCAAAGGAAGCACTTACCAATATAAACGTAGCAGGTGCCGCAGTCGAAGCTCAGCTTCTGGAAAGGACAAGCCACCCTAACTCACGGGCTTGGCAAAGATAAAGCAAGGCTGTGCGCTCAGAGATCCCATAGCAGAGGAAGATCCAGAATCCTTCCTGGAGGTGAACTGATGATGTACTGGAGCATAATCTGTATCTGACTGTGACGCGCGGTTTCTATCTTCCTCTCCTGGAGACACAGAGTAGAAGGTTCCCCCTTTATGAAGCACCTGTAAGCTCCGCCCGCTGAGCCACGCCCCGTCAACCCTCGAAATAGGTAGGGGAATTCCCACCTCTTGCCAGAATGATGGACAGCTTTCCAAGGCGACCCCACTGCATTTGCCGCCGACTCGCGTGGTGCGTCGTTGATGCGCAGGGGCGCGAGGACATCTCCGCGGGGACGCACTAATGGCAATGACATTGCCGGGGGCACACAAGGTTGCTGAAGACGTTTTGCCACCGTGGCCCATCACGTACCCTAGTGTACAATGTGGACGCGGCAGATGCCGCGGTTGAAGCTCACCTTCTGGAAAGGACGGCCCACCCTGGCTCTTGGGCTTAGCAGGGATGGGGCGGGGCGGGGGTGTGCGCTCAGAGATCCCATGGCGGAGGGGATCTGGAATCCTTCCTGGAGGTGAGCTGATGATGTGCTGGAGCGTGGTCTGTGTCTGACTGGGACGCGCGGTTTCTGTCTTCCTCTGCTGGAGACACAGAGTGGAGGGTTTATCCCTTTGTGAAGCACCTGTGGGCTCCGCCCGCTGGGCCACGCCCCGTCCACCCTCGAGGTAGGTGGGGGAGTTCCCGCCTTTTTACCAGGATGATGGATGGACGACTAAGTATTTTTTACCCATGTTTCTAATTATGTATTGTATGTGCAGATGTGTGTGTATAGTCATGTGTGTGTGTGTGTATAAATATATATATATATATGTGTATATGTTGTTTCTGTGCCTGGCATGTTTCTATGAATTTCTGCTCTCTTTTTATCACACTTATCTACTCATCGCTCTTATGTCATGTCTCTATCAAACTATCCTCCATTCTCACTCGGACTCATCCCAAATCCCTTCGACCTCTTCCATCTCCTAAATATCTCTGCCTAAGCTCATCCCTCCACCCCCACATCTAACTCACCAAACCTCACTCTACCTCTGTGACCTCCCACACAACCCTACTAAATTCTCCTGCATTCATCTCACCCTGCTACTATGCTCTCCCTAACCCTTCCACATCCTCTTTCCCCTCCGCCCCCCTTTTATTCATCTCAAGCCTTTGGATTGAGCAAATGAAGGATAAACTCCCAATTAACACTTCTGGATTTCTTTCCTCCTCCACCCCTCCATTACTCCAGTCAATCTAACTAACAAACTCTCATATCCGCAACTCAAATTAACTCATAATAATACTAAAACTGTACTCCTTATTAAATTATACTAATCCATCACTAATTCTTGTTGGGTACCGGAGTAGCGTGCTACTCATCGAAAAGCGCTTCGACGCCTCGTCAGGGGTAGTAAGCGCTATTTAAATACGATTACAATTACAATTACAATTACAATAAAGAAACATCCAATTAGTTTGAAAGCACGATGATTGTTTCGTGCATTCTTCCTGTCCCTAATCTTTAAGCCCGTGCCATTCTTTGGAATTTTCATTTTGCTAACATTTCCTTTTCCATAATTTTTTAAATCTTTTTTTAAATTGGGACTGTCCTCCGACAGGTCATGGACAGGAATTCATATTGTTTTCAACTTTAAGCCCTCTATAGAACAGAGATTTTCCTGGCGGTACCATGGGAGTAAAACCTTGTGAATAATTGCCAACCATGCCGAGTTCTGAGACATAGCCCCATTTTTAAAGATATCTGTAAAAAAGTACTCTTTCTCAATATATTTTATTCGGAATACTTCAGTGATATAGATTGAATGTTGTTCAAATTGTTAACAAATTTTATTCTGAGATATAGTTTTTTTCCCAGTGTGGCTTTCAATTGACAGAAACAGTTAACAGAAACACTCATTACTGTTAGAATATTTTCACCATTACCTGACCACTATGTTTTTTTCCCACTGCAAGGTCAACATGCCACAAAGTGTTGAATACACGTCATGACTCTTTATAAATAAGCTCTCACTTGGTTAAGTTTAAAGCTATTTGCTTGCTCTGTGCTTCAACAAACAAATTCTTGTCCCCCACATTTAAAGCTTGCCATTCAGAATGACAGTGACGCCGCATCATCTATATTGTTTCTAAATAGCTTCAGTGAGTAACAATTTGACGAGGTTAGTGGACAGATATGCTGACTCTTCTAGTGCCTGTCACACATACTGGCGTTTTTCCCAATCCATGAATCTTCACACGTTATTAATCTAGCCTTTTAAGGAAATAGGTTTTAAGTTGTCATTCTTAAAAAGGTCCTTAGTTAAGAAGGCTTACTTGCTTGAGGGTCCCTCTCATTCTTTTCTTTAAGTGCTGTGTTAATTCCAGCTGGTGACTTTTTTATTCAAGCCAGATGCAATGTAATATAATATAGCTTCTTGCTGAGAATTATTTGATTCAAACTTCTCTAGCATTGTTTTTACATGACCCAAGGAAAAATATAGTTTTCTTAACTGGCATTGTACTGTACACAGGCTACACTATTCTAGGCTAGGTGAACTAAGTGGAGAAAGGCCCTTGCGCCCTATCACAGACAATGTGCTGCATGTAGAGCTGCTGCAAACACACTCATTAATGAAAGGTGGACTACTTCTTTGAATCAGCCGTTCCACCTTTTACAGTGCAGGCAGCTACCCAGCCTGTTTTATAAAGTGGGACAGAGATCCCACTCAAGACTGGTGCAGTGATGATAATAGCCTCCTGAATACTGCATACCTTGAGGAGCAAATAAACCTCTCCTCCCCAGTTCCAAGGGTTGTCCTCGAAGGGCACCTTGATTGTGCACCACCTCATTGTGGCATATAGTCAGTGTCCCTCCTGAGGACCTCTTGCATCTGCAGTCACATCTATAATATCATTACATTGGACCCCATCTAAATATAAATGAGGGAATGCCCCCATAGGATTGTGCTTGTGCTGTACGCGCACTAGTGTGATCTGTATTCCAGAAGGGGCTACAAAAACACAAACATCTGTAGCTTATTTTGTAATACTAAGGTGACTTGTGGGCACAGAGAGTGTGCGGACAAGCTTTATGCAATATTGACCCTAGAACTGTAGTCTAACTCTATTTATGTGCCTTGGTCACTTTTAAGGAATAACAGTTTTGAGCTTTTGCAATGAAGTACTGGATTATGGAAATACCATGTCTTGTACGACTCTGTTATTGCATTGTCTTATATTATTTGTATAGTTCTTTCATACTGCTTACAAGGCTTTAAAGTGCTGTGTGACTGAGTAAGCAGCAACATTTATGTGCATACCTAGTAGAGCGTGACTTCCCCAGAGTGTTTTATGTGGAAAGCATCTGTGTTGTGAATGAAGCTAGGTATTGTGCCTAATCATGTCTCAGCAAGCTTGCAGCAGGAATTATGCATTACGTGATGCAGAAAGATGTGGAAAGAATTAGAGGTATTTATGTGTATACTTATTATACTTACCTTTCCATAATTATAATCATTGTTTTTTATGTTGAAAAATTATACCTGCCTCTGTACTTGATTCTAGGGGCCCAATTAACAAAGGGATTTACATGTAGTAAAGTTATGAGTGTGGAGTCTTCGTACTTCTGGCGGAATCTCTGCACTTGGGGTGGAATCTGCATATGGCTCACTCTCTGCAGTGCACCATTCAGATTCTGCCACAAGTGTGGAGCCTCCTCCTCTAGTGCAGAGACTCCTCACTCATAACTTTACTACACATAACTGCCTTTGTGAACCAGGCCCCCTAGGTGTCTAACTGCAGTATTTTCTAAAGCAGAGTATGCCATATCATAATCAACAACCAGTTTTCTTACATGGGTCTGACGGATCCACTCCAAGGAGGGAATTTAGAGACATTTGCAGAGATCTCATACTTGAACCTATGTTTTGGATACCCTTGCTTGGAGCCAGCCCCTGTGCTTTCTGCTGTGTGAACCATCACTTTGCACTAAGCCTGTATCTGAGGAGAAGCCTGAAAGAAACGTCAAAAGGCAACTGACCAATACCTGTAAAATATCTGTAAAATGTGGGGATCTGTCAGTCTGCTTTGGCCCCTGTAAACCCCTCCAAACACTTCCCAAACTACCTCCTCCATTTAGTAATAAGTATTTTCAAGCTACTCTCTGCAGTCCCTCCCTTTTTCACTACTAAAATGTGGTCTTACATGTTCGGAGATCTTAGAATCAGGGAGGAGGTCTTGCATAGAAAAGTTAGGTAAGGTGGAGACCTCTACCAGAAGGTTTGTGAATAACATTTTGTAGTACATGAATAGTATTACTGTATTACTATTAAACATACGGGCAAATGCCGTTTGTGAATAGGTACCTGGGATTCCTGACCATTGCGGGGAGACAGGACACAAAAAGATAAGCACTAGGCATTAAATCATTGTGTCTGTTGGCTGGTTGTTGTGTTCTGAGCTCTTGACCCCCACACTACTTCCATGACAAGCTTTGGACTGCCCACCCTTGCTAGTTTGAGGGTACCATGAGGGTCAAGTGCAGAAAAGGATTAAGGCCCTCATTTACAAGGGCGTAGCACCACCGGAATGTCACTTTTACTAACGTTCCGGTGGTGCCATACCCCACCCCATATTTACAAAGCGCCGTTAAGCCACTTTTTGTGGCTTGATGACACTTTATAAATACAGCCCCTTTATACGTATCACTTTGCATGCAAGGGGCATGCAATGGGTGTTGCTGTGACTGTTCCACTGCAACACCCATTGCATTTTGATGCTACCCCGATTAATGAGGATTCTTAAACCTGAGGCAGCGGCAAAAAACTAACACTACCCCAGCACACATAGGAGAGCCAAATTCTATTAATGATTGTTTATGTGCAGGAAGTTGTCATTATTGATTGTCATTATTGATTGTTTATGTGCAGAAAGGGACACTATGGTGCAAGGTTGCCTGCGTTGGTGCTAGGCAGCTTATTTTAACACTAGCGCCAGCTCCAGGGAAAACACAGGGGTGTACCGTATTGTATTAAATAAGGAGCATCCCTGCATGTCTGAAGTGAAGCACAGCAGCGCTACCAAATTTGGCACAGCGCCTTGCTGTGCCAGTTATGAGGCCCTAAGTCAGCTCATTAGTTAGCCAGCAATAAACAGAGATATAGTAGGGTTACTGTCACTATACATAGGGAAGTTGTATTTTGTGAAGCTTATGAAATCTGAACAGATGGTGCAGGAGAATGTGACTGTCACAGTAAACCATTTTCTGATTGGATGCCCAGTTATATTACAAAAACTTTTTGTTTTAGGCTGTGGGTGAGAAAAGAAAGTGACTGACATGATGAGAATGTTTAAACTCAATTGGTAAGTAGTCCTGGGTGTAATTTTAACTATGCTGACCTAATTGGAGGAATTCAGTATTTTCATGTCACTTTTGTGGCATGTAATTAATGATTTTACCGCCATGTTGTGTAACTGATTCTCCTTTTTGTAAAAAAATGGGTCCACATGAAGCACTGAAACAACGCAATAGCCCAAATGGTTACATTTGTCTTTTTTTGCAAATGGAATCCTACTGTTCATTAGCCATTTTGATTACGAGCAACAGTTTGTTAACATCAGTGCTAGTGGGTCAGTATTTCAGGAAGATCTTTTTACTCAAGCGGTTGGAAAATCAACTCAAAATGCATTTTTGAGTTGATATTTTACCTAACAGACCATATCCATATTTCCTTTAGAGAAAAATGCACGTTTACTGTAATTTTTGTTGTTGTTAAAAAGAGTGCCATAGACACTCAGAGGCAACTGCACATATAGTAGCAAGTTCCTCTTCCTGTTCTGAAGACTGCTCCCTCTGCCTTATTCAGCCCTTGCTCACTTTGGATTTGGATTTAGGAGGAAAAGCATTCCTCTCTTTGTCTGCAATCTCTTTTATAGCCACATTCTTGGAATTTTAACTTTTGGGAAAAATCAAGCAAGTTGAATGTAGCACTTTGCAACCACTTCATTGTTTGAGGGAGCAAATGCACCAGTATTTTTTGTTCCTTTTTGTTTTTTTGTTTTTAATTTGTTTGTTGGTGGGTGGTCTGGGGTTTTGACTACAGTAATGGGTGTCCAAATGGCATTCTTTTAAGGGGAAATGTTTGCACTTTTGTGATGGTGCATGCATGGGTTTAAATATCATTTTTCTCCATTTTCCTGTGTGTGTTTTGTGAATTTTGTATTGATTTGTTTAAAATTTTACTGTGATATTATTTCACTGTTTGGGGCCTAGTCTGCACTGCAGTAGGCCTTGAGTGTAATGTTGAAGGTTTTTTCCATGTTGACCTCTACTTTGCTATATGTTCTTTAAAAAACTTTTAGGGGGTTGTGGTGAATGGGCTAGGATTAAATATATCTTTGTTTCCTGCTACCTACTTCTTCCACATGTGCTTGCCCACCATTTTTTGTGAGTTTATGTATACGTGACATGTTGTTATTGTTGTTGAGAAATGTTTAAACTTAATTTCATTTTTGTTTTTGACTTTGCTGATCTAATGTTGGTGGGCAAAGGGCAGTTGCAAGTGTGGGCCCAGACACATTGGGTAAATAATATCTTTTCAATCCTTTCCGTGAAATGCTATAAAAGTGTCTGCATGGTGTTGCTCATTTTGTCAAGTCATTGTGCATGTTTGACATAGGCTGCCATGGGTTCTTCTTCTGCTTTGCTGACCATCTGGCAGTGGCCGTTTTCAGTAGCCAGTTTGTGTGTTTGCCATAGGCTGCCATGTGTTCTTTGCTCTCCATGCCTCCTTCTTTGCTTGCCATGGGGTTACCTCCAGTTTATGGAGCCAGTGGTTGTGTGTGTGTGTGTGTGGTGGCCATGTTGTCGTTGTTTTCCATGCTTCCTTCTTCCAAGGTCATATGGTGGATGAGCTATCTTTCATGATTTTGTGCAGCCAGTGTGTGCTTCAATCCCATATTCCTTTTTTTTCTGGGAACATTGATAGAAGAGGTCTATGGCATTTTTGTGAGCATTTTTTCCCCGATATATTTATGTGTGCCTATGGCTGATTGTAATACAATGGTGTTATTTATTTATTTTATCAACTCTTGCCTGCTTCCCCCTCTTTCACAAAGAGCCCTGTAGGGCTCTCGGGTGACGCCAGCAATTATTTATTGTACTTTTTCTTTTTTCACCTGCCTATTCTTGATTCCTTAGAGTTCCCCCTGGGTCCTAGATGAGCGCCAGCAATTATTTAATATATTATATCTTTGATTTGCCTGCCTGCTAACCTCCTATGGATTTCCTGTAGAAGGCTAGAAATTACTTAATTTTTTATTTTTTGCCTGCCTTCCTCTGCCTTCAAAAGTCCCAAAGGCCTTGGAGGGGCATTAGCAATTATTTAAGATATATATTTTTTCTACCCATGTGTGTTTGCCATAGGCTGGCATGTGGTCATTTGTCTCCATGACTCCTTTTTTTCTGGTCATGTGGTGGTGGTGATTTTGTGTGTAGCCAGTGTTTGTTTTTGCTATAGGCTGTCATATGCTCTTCATTCTCCATGCCTCCTTCTTTGCTGGTCAGGGGGAGGTGGTGATTTTGTGTAATCATAAAAGGTAAAAGGGTGCACTGTTCCACGGAGGGGAAGAGATTCCAGGGGACCTAATCCTACAGGAGCAAGAACCCTCATGCATCCCAGTGGATGACTAGCTTCATCATCGGGAAAGCTCCTCGACAGGCCGGCACTGAAATGCCTGACGGGCTCCCCTGAGGGGGCTCTTGACCGTGTTGCTCTTATGGTAGCTAGTGGAATCAAGTCAAATAGATGGGATACTCTATTCCAGGTACCTGAGCAATATGGAGAGAAGGAGAGAATAAAATTGGTTATCCATCTTCAAAACACTACAACAATTTAATCAGTATCAATAGGATGGAGACCAAGATTAAAACCAGGGTGAGAGTAAAAATGAGTAATTATGCTCACTTACTCTTAACAAAACAAGCACGAGAGGACTAAACCTACTATAGTACCTCTTATCGTGGGTCTACATGTTTCACGTCTAGTGGTCCAGCCGAATCCATTGACGCTTCATCAGGACCAAAACAAAAATTAACAACTTCTCCAAAACATAAATTAGAAAGTACCCTAATACGGGAATTGAAAAAACGAGAGGCAGTCGCTTACTTTAAGTCAACTGGCTATGTCAAAAAAGGTTGCCCTAGAAAAAGAAAAACACATATAGAAATAGTGCCCAAAGTAAACTGATCAACGTGCACTAGTGAAATTCAGTGATTGGTGCAAAATCACATAATAAATCAATTAATTGAGCTTACCATCCGCAGATTCAAGAGTGAGCTCCTTAGGAATCAGATGTCAGGAACTGGAACTGACACTGTTTATACATGATGGTCGTGAAAAAATTATGGTCGTGAAAAAATTAATCACAGATACATTTATAACATTGATAAACAGTCAATAGTTACTTGATTATCTCATAAAGATCTATAAGTACATTCATGAGGACCAGGAGTTCCTAAACAAAATCAATTCTGTCATTGCACAATATGTCTGGTCTTAAATACGCAAAATATATGTGTCATGGAACATTAATATCGAAACCAAGCTTAAAAAAACACACTTGTGTGAATTAGGAGCCATGAGACAATATGGGTAATACCAAATATAGTAAGCCTCAGCCTATGCAAGAGGGAGAATGTCAGGGAGGAATGTCATAATCATCAAAGGAATGAAATATACACTATGTAGATCCATAGGCATACACCATAATTGCTGTATGGATCAACCTCAGAGGTACAGTTACTGCCAACCGTGCGAGCGGTTCATTGGGGTGGATAGCATGTCGTCAGGTTTTAGCAAGTGAATTGTAGAAACCGGGGTCGGCAAATATAGAGCTCGACCATCGGCAAAAATATAAGCAGAACAACATCAAGAGACATGCAATTTTGTCAGCGTGTCCTCCGGTAGTGAACGTACCCTACTGACATCGTTCCCATGTAGAAACAAACTGGCACTTGTCGGAGCGGTAATAAACGCGGCGAGAACCCAGAAGTGGAAGCACATTCCGCGTCGCACGCGCTTCCAAGGGCATGAAAATAAACAACGGACTATGCGTCAGCTGCAGAGAGGAAGAGACGGGCCAATATCCCTTTATGTTATTATCAAAGAAAGCTATAAATCAGGCAGCTCATTAAAAAAACAGTGTATTTGGGGCAAAATTCTCATATTAAAAAAATGATCCAAGTCAAAAATTATAAATAAACTCAAAGGTAAAGTCATTTAATCTGCTTAAATAAAGAGCCTGTAGCATCAGGGAACAAAGGGGATATGTTAACCCCTATTCTCAATAGCGTAATAATGTATGTATAACAACAGAAATAGTGTTTACAAAAAAAAGAAACTCCCAGCATGGGTGGTCGATACCAAATGATAGCAGTTGGACATATACAGTTACTTAATGAGTCCTAAAATATATCAGTCAAGATGAAAGGGTGGTCCATGGGATCTCATCGTTCAGTCCCCGTATAGTGGTCCCTAATTTGAAGACCCATCTCTGTTCAGTTCTAAAGAAGGAATCCGGGTCGTTAGGTTGAACTTTCAGGGCTTCCAAAATCACCCACCAGAGGTCATATGGAGTGTGAGAAGTATCTAAGAAATGTGCACAGAGTTTGGTATTCATTGATGCGTATCTTGACTGGTCGTGCGGTCATCCCAATATAATGCAATTCACAAGGGAAGGTGATCATGTAGATGCAATTCTTAGTGTTGCAATTAGTATGTTTTTTATTAAACACCATCTACCAATAGGGTCTAAGTCAACTGTTGTTATGTGTCTGGTTAGTGCGCAAACATTACAATGACCACAGGGATAGTGTCCTTCCACTGTACGGAGGTCTCACAATGTTTTTTTAATTGGAGCATCCTGAGAAAAACGTGGGCGAGTGTGGACCACAATATCTTTGATATTGGCGGTACGTTTGAATGCAAATAATGGTTTAGGGACTTCAATGCCTCCACTCACTAATATCAACCATCTTTTATTAATCAATTTTTTTAATGTTGTTGGACAAAGGGGTAAATGTAGAGACACAAGTTATCGTGTCTGCGGACCCTTTTCCCTACTTGCCAGTAAGCTTTCCCTATGATTGTTTTTTGCTCTCTTATGGGCCAAATTCACAATCTTGGTCGGGTAATGTCGTTCATAGAGTTTTTCTTGAAGAGCGTTGGCCTGTCGATCAAATTCTCATAAAGAGCTGCAATTCTGTCTTAGTCGTAGGAACTGCCCCACGGGCAAATTGTCTCTTAGGGCCTTCGGATGGTGACTCTAATATAACAGAAGACTGTTGCGATCTGTTAGTTTATGGTATGTGCTAGTTGACAATTTGCCATTCTCTATGGTAATCATCAAGTCCAAGAAAGGTAGGTGAGTGGAAGATACAGTAGCAGTAAATCTTAGATAGGGGTCAAGAGTATTGATCCAGGATGTAAATTCATCTGCTGTTGTCAATGGTCCATGCTGTAGTGCAGCCATTTTTAATATAGCTTCATGCACGTTAGTTTAACATACTAGGCTGCTGTACACTTTGCCCTAGATACATTTTATTCAGCTTCACACTGTTATTTTACAAATAACCAGTTTTACGGTCTTGTTTTAATTTCCTTCTATCACACTGTTTAGCTTAGTTCAGCACTGTGTTCTCAAATAATGCATTCTTGATCACCCTGTGCTTCAGTCAAGGCTACAGTCTGGTACATTGCTGGTAAACGTGGTAGAAGTTTAGTCTCCAGTATTCGTAGAAGATACACATCCTTACGTAGGGCCATTTTCTTAGAACATCTGCGTGTTAGTTATAAAAACACTTTCTAGTCCTAGTACACGTCAGAGGGAGATTCCGGCCAGGAACCCACAACTAGATGTTGACTGCCCCGTTGCCGATGCTGATGCAGACTACAGGCCTTTGCTCAGGTATGAGGGTTGATGTCCTCCCAGGGGAACCTGAAAGGCAGGCTTTAAGCTTCACATACTGTGCTCGAAATATAACTTAGAGAGAACATAATCTAGCGGCACCATGATAGCTTTATTCTTGTGCTTCACTCTCATCGTTACTATTTTAATCCTACTGTGTTGTGTAGTTCTCGTTATTGCAGCTCACGCTTTGTTATCTAAAATGCAGTCGTTATATTAAATCAATCTTTAAAACTTAAACTGCCTTTGTCATTTCTATGTGAGACCGTACTGTGTATGAGAGAACTGGTTGTGACCTGAGTGACCACGACTTCCCTGGGAAGTGCTAAGATGTCATGCGCTCAGCTGCCCAATTGTCTCTTCCCTTTGGGAGAGATGAGGCACTGCTAGTTAGCAGGAGCAAAACTCGGATTTAGAGTGACAAGGGTCCTTCACCATGGGTCAGATTAAGTCCCCCACAATGTGAACGATCTTGCCGCTCAAAATCCACCAGTCTCATTAGGATAATGAGAGCCTACGCGACAATGCCATATGACCAAAATATCGTCTATATAGCGACGCCGTAGTTAGATGTCATTCTGAAACGGATTGGTTGGTGGCAAAATGTGTTTCTTTTCAAAATCATACATATACAAGCAGGCTAAGCTTGGAGCAAATGTGCTGCCCATAGGTGTCCCCCTGATCTGATGGAAAAATTGATCCTCTAATTGAAAGTAGTTCTTTGTCAGGGCAAGGGATGCACATTGCACATTGCATAATGAAGGCAATAGGAGTGGAAAGGGAGGTAAGGTCTTCGCGGAGTGCTGATTCCACAACTTGCAGGGTGGCCTCTTGAGGAATATTAGTATATAATGCCTCCACACCTAGTGTAATAATGCCTTGTATCCCCCCAATATTGCTGATTGATTCAATCAAATTCAGGACATCCTTAGTGTCTTGTAAATAAGTTGAAGAATTTCTCACAAATGGCTGTAAAATGTGATTGCAGAAAATAGATAATGGTTCAAGGATAGAACCTATCCCCGATACAATCGGCTGTCCTGGAGGAGATGTTGTTCCTTTATGAATCATAGGTAAGCAATAAAAATAGGGGGTTCGAGGATGAGCTGTGTTAGAAACTCAGCCTCCTTAGAGGAGATCCAAGAGTTACTTCTGGCTTCCTCTATAAGACACCTGATCTGAGTCTATAGTCTTCTAGTCAGATCACTGGTTATCTTGACATAATATGTGGTGTCACTTAGAAGACACAGACATTCGCGTCTATAATCAGCTGTGTTCATGATCCCAATTGCACCTCCTTTGTCAGCCTATTTGATAACTATATTGTGGTCAGATGCTAAAGATTGCAAGGCCTGCTTCTCTTTCATGGGAATATTAATGTAACGGTGTTTGGGACATAATCGGTTCACGTCGGCTAGTACTGCCTTTTCAAAAGTCAACACTTCACTAGGCATCGTAGCTAACGGTGGGACAAAGACTGAGGGTTTTTTAAACCTGAGTCAGATGCCTGTGGTTCAGCTGGTTTATCTTTGAAAAAGAAATGCTTCTGAATTTTTCAAAAGAACTGGGCTAATTCAATGTGTAGATGAAAAAAGTCCTCATTAGGGGTAAGGACAAAGCCAAGGCCTCTATTAAGGACATTAGACTCTTCCACTGTGAGTTGTCTTGAGGACAAATCAACAACTAGGTTCTCGGCGTGGGGTTCTTTGTTTTGACTCCTGGTTACCATTTGTGGTTCTTCGCTGGACCACTGGACATGTCTCCCTCTTCCTCTTCTTCTGCCTCTGCCACGCCTAAAAAAGGCACAAATGGCATCAATGGGCAAGGTTGGAAAAATGGGTAGGGTGATTGCCAAGGCATGGGATGGTGCACAGGATAAGGGGGGTAATTATAAAAAGGCTGGGGTGGATTTAGTGCTCCAGGCTCTTTATTTAAGCAGATTAAACGACTTTACCTTTGAGTTTATTTATAATTTTTGACTTGGATCAGTTTTTTATATGAGAATTTTGCCCCAAATACACTGTTTTTTATGAGCTGTCTGATTTATAGCTTTCTTTGATAATAACATAAAGGGATATTGGCCCGTCTCGTCCTCTCTGCAGCTGACGCGTGGTCCGTTGTTTATTTTCATGCCCTTGGAAGCGCGTGCGAGCCGGAATGTGCTTCCACTTCTGGGTTCTCGCCGCGTTTATTACCGCTCCGACAAGCGCCCGTTTGTTTCTACATGGGAACGCTGTCAGGAGAGTAGGTTCACGACCGGAGGACACGCTGACAAAATTGTAAGTCTCTTGATGTTGTTCTGCTTATATTTTTGCCAATGGTCGAGCTCTATATTTGCCAACCCCGGTTTCTACGAATCACTTGCTAAAACCTGACGACATGCTATACACCCCAATGAACCGCTCGTACGGTTGGCAGTAACTGTGTACCTCTGAGGTTGATCCATACAGCGATTTTGGTGTATGTCTATGGATCTACATGAGTGTATTTTTCATTCCTTTGATGATTATGACACGCCTCCCTGACATTCTCCCTCTTGAATAGGCTGAGGCTGACTATATTTGGTATTACCCATATTGTCTCATGACTCCTAATTCACACAAGTGTGTTTTTTGAAGCTTGGTTTCGATATTAATGTTCCATGACACATATATTTTGTGCATTTAAGACCAGACATACTGTGCAATGACAGAACTGATTTGTTTAGGAACTCCTGGTCCTCATGAGTGTACTTATAGATCTTTATGAGATAATCAAGTAACTATTGGCTGTTTATCAATGTTATAAATGTATTTCTATGATTAATTTTTTCACGACCATAATTTTTTCACGACCATCATATATAAACAGTGTCAGTTCCAGTTCCTGACATGTGATTCCTAAGGAGCTCACTCTTGAATCAGGGGATGGTAAGCTCAATTAATTAATTTAATATGTGAATTTACACCAATCACTGAATTTCACTAGTGCACGTTGATCAGTTTATTTTGGGCACTATTTCTATATGTGTTTTTCTTTTTCTAGGGCGACCTTTTTTGACATAGCCAGTTGACTTAAAGTAAGTGACTGCCTCTCGTTTTTTAATTCCTGTATTAGGGTACTT
The DNA here is from genome assembly GCF_031143425.1 of Pleurodeles waltl. Taxonomy (NCBI): domain Eukaryota; kingdom Metazoa; phylum Chordata; class Amphibia; order Caudata; family Salamandridae; genus Pleurodeles; species Pleurodeles waltl. The sequence goes on along the minus strand of NC_090444.1, from coordinate 1,018,373,930 downwards.
TCTAATTTATGTTTTGGAGAAGTTGTTAATTTTTTGCTTTGGTCCTGATGAAGCATCAATGGATCCGGCTGGACCACTAGACGCAAAACTTGTAGACCCACTTTAAGAGGTACTATAATAGGTTTAGTCCTCTCGTGCTTGTTTTGTTGAGAGTAAGTTGTCTCTGCTCCGTTCCAGCTCCCCAGCCGCTGCATCCCCTGCGGCCCCTCCGGCCTCCCTCCTCCACCTCACCGTTCCGTTCACATTGTTGTCTCTGCTCCGTTCCAGCTCCCAGCCGCTGCGTCCCCTGCGGCCCCTCCGGCCTCCCTCCTCCACTTCACCATTCCGTCCCCATTGTTGTCTCTGCTCCGTTCCAGGTCCCCAGCCGCTGTGTCCCATGCGGCCGCTCCCGCCTCTCTCCTCCACCTCACCGTTCCATCCCCATTGTTGTCTCTGCTCCGTTCCAGCTTCCCCAGCTGCTGCGTCCCCTGCAGGCCCTCCCGCCTCCCCCCTCCTCCTCACCTCCGTTTCTTTATTTTTTCCCGCCGCTGCCATCCCCTGTGGCCCCACCCCCCCCAGCCTTCCCATTAGTCCAGCCCTCCCTCCTCCCAGCTGCCACTCCCTCCCTCCCCCATTTATGGAAGCTGCAGCGCGGACACGCAGCTGGCACGCCGAAGGCGCGCCAAAGGCATGCCCGTCTGCACCTGTCCGCGCCAAGACCGCGCCCAGCGCCAGTCCCCCTTGCCCTCACAGACAAGCCTACTCCCCCCTCATCCTCCACTCACTCAACCCAGGCCCTCGCCCCACCTGCACCCTTTCCAGCCCCACACACACTCATGGCCCCTTCACGTGCCACACCTGTCATTTTTCCTGCTCATCCTCCCTCACACCACACACCAACCACAGCGACCCCCCCCCCCGAAAACACACACAACACCCCTAACGCAACACACACCTGTTCTGCCCCCACCAACCGGCCCGCAGCACACCACCCCACAACCAGAACACACCCTGCAACAACACCCTCATGCACCACACCAATGCCACCCACCACAACCGCCTCAACTGCCTGGTCCTCAACACCCGCCCCCTTCACAAACATGCCATAGAACTCTGGGACCTCATCACATCACACTCACCCGACATCGCCTTCCTCACGGAAACCTGGGCCAACCCCTCCTCAGAACCCCACGTAGCCATCGCCATCCCCAAGGGATACAAACTCCCACGCAAAGACCACCTCAACAAGCCAGGGGGTGGCATCACCATCCTACACAGGGACAGCATCAAAGTCACCACCAGCTCCCAAGACACTATTGACAACACAGAACACATGCGCTTCCTAATCCACATTAACAACAACTCCACCCTCAGAGGTACACTAATCTACAGACCACCAGGAACACGCCCCCCCTTCTGCGACACCATCGCCGACACCATCAGCTCGCACGCCCTCACCTCCACAGACTACATCCTCCTCGGTGATTTCAACTTTCACTTGGAGAACCTACAAGACCACAACTCAATATCCCTCATAGACAACCTCACCAACCTCGGACTCAAACAACTAGTCACCGCACCCACCCATACAGCAGGACACACGCTCAACAGAATTTTCACCTCAAGCTAACACATATCCTACACTCACACCACCAAACTCCTCTGGACTGACCACCACTGCGTCCACTTCTCCTTCGCCAAACCCCCCACACACCACCATCAACACACCACACCCTACCGCATGTGGGACAAGATCCCCACAGAACGCCTGAACCTCCAACTGGCTCACAACCCCCCTCCACACCAACGACCCCAACGCAGGAGCCCACAACCTCTCAAAATGGATAACCACCTGCGCAGACACACTAGCCCCCCTCAGAAAACAGATCGCGACCCGCAACATCAAGAACGCCCCATGGTTCACCCCGAACTCCAAGACTCCAAGCGCAAATGCCACAAAGCGGAGAAAATATGGCGACAAGAACCCTCTACAACCAACTTCACCACCCTCAACGCCACCATTCGCACCCATCACCAACTCATACGCACCGCCAAAAGAGACCACTACAAGACACGCCTTGACAACAACTCTCAAAACAGCAAAGAACTCTTCACCATCATTAATGAACTAGCCAAACCCAAAGCCAGCAACATAGACCCTTCACACACACAGCCCCTATGTGACACCCTCTCCAACCACTTCCACCACAAAATCCTGGACAGCCACAACAGCTTCATACCACACCCACCCACCACACACACCCCTCACTCACCCAACTCAACCCCCACTCATGATCCCCCCACCACACTTACCACCTGGGCCCACACCACACACGAAGAAACCGAAAAAACCATGAACTCCATCCACTCCGGATCCCCCTCCAACCCCTGCCCACATCGCATCTACAACAAAAACAGCCCAAACATCACCCCCATACTCTGCAACATAATCAACTCCTCCTTCAAAGCTGCCACCTACCCAGACCCCTGGAAGCACGCGGAAATCACCTCTCTCCTAAAAAAAAACAAAGCCGACCCAGAGATCCTTTCCAACTATCGACCCATCTCCCTCCTCCCCTTCCCCGCCAAGGTCGCCGAGAAACTAGTCAACACCCGCCTATCCCACTACCTCAAAGAAAACAACACTCTCGACCCCTCACAATCCGGGTTCCGCAAGAACCACAGCACGGAAACCGCCCTCATCGCATGCACTGATGACACTAGGACCAAAGTCGACAAAGGCGAGACCCTCGCACTCATCCTTCTAGACCTCTCCGCAGCCTTTGACACTGTCTTCCACCACACACTCCGCACACACCACCACAACATAGGAATTCACCACAAAGCCTTAAACTGGCTCACCTCCTTCCTCACTGACCGGACCCAGAGTGTCCACCTCCCACCTTTCCACTCCACCACCACCAAGATCATCTGCGGAGTCCCCCAAGGGTCCTCTCTCAGCCCCACACTCTTCAACATTTACATGATCCCCCTAGCCAACATCCTCCGATCACACAGAATCACTATCCTCTCCTACGCAGATGACACCCAACTCATCCTCTCCCTCATCTGCAACCCCACCACCGCCAAAACCAACTTACACGTAGCTCTCCTCGGCACCGCCAACTGGATGACAACTAACCACCTCAAGCTTAACTCCAACAAAACCGAGATCATAATCTTCATCCCCAACTAAACCATATGGGACGACTCCTGGTGGCCCACCGCCCTAGGACCCACACCCACCCCCGCAAACCACGCACGCAACCTCGGCATAATCCTCGACCCCTCCCTCTCCATGACACAGCAAATCAATGCTCTTACATCCTCCTGCTTCCTCACACTCCGAACTCTAAAAAACCCTTCAAATAGATTCCCCCAGAGACCAGGAAGACAGTCACCCATGCACTCAACAGCAGCAGATTAGACTACGGTAACACCCTATACGGTGGCACCACACTCAAACTCACACGCAAACTCCAGAGAAACCAGAACACAGCCGCGCGCCTCGTCCTAGGCCTCCTCCGCCACAAACTAATCTCACCACACCTCAAAACCCTTAGCTGGCTCCCCATAAACAAGAGAATCACATTCAAGATCCTCATCCACGCACACAAATCCCACCACAACACCGTCCCGACACACCTCAACGAAAGAGTGAACTTTCACACTCCCACCCGCAACATCCGATCAGCCAACCTCGCCCTAGCCATAGCCCCCCGCATCCAATGCACCACCACAGGAGGCAGGTCCTTCTCCTACCTCGCCCCCAAAACGTAGAACTCCCTCCCCACCAACCTCCGCAAAACCAAAGACCTCCTGCTCTTCAGAAAAAACCTCAAAACATGGCTGTTCGAACTGTGACCCTCCTTCCCCACCCCCCCACCAAGCGCCTTGAGACCCTCACGGGTGAGTAGCGCGCTTTATAAATCTTTTTGATTGATTGATTGAGCATTATTACTCATTTTTACTCTCACCCTGGTTTTAATTTTGGGCTCCATCCTATTGATACTGATTAAATTTATGATGTGTATTCAAGATGGATAACCAATTTTATTCTCTCCTTCTCTCCATATTGCTCAGGTACCTGAAATAGGGTATTCCATCTATATGACTTGATTCCACTAGCTACCATAAGAGCAACACAGTCAAGAGCCCCCTCTGGGGAGCCCATCAAGCATTGCAGTGCCGGCCTGTCGAGGAGCTTTCCCGATGATGAAGCTAGTCATCCACTGGGATGCATGAGGGTTCTTGCTCCTGTAGGATTAGGTCCCCTGGAATCTCTTCCCCTCCTTGGAACAGTGTACCCTTTTACCTTTTATGATTACTATTATTGGGAGACTGTACACTGGACCAGTAATCTCCTGGTCCCTCCTTTTCTTTAATTTGATGATTTTGTGTAGCCAATCTGTGTGTTTGCCAAAGGCTGGTATGTGTTCTTTGTCTTCATGCTTCCATCTTTGCTGGCTATGCAGTGGTGGCCATTTTGTGTACTGTGCTTGTCATGGTTCACCATTTAGTCTTTGTTCTCTATGCCTCCTTCTTCGCTGGCCATATGTTGACCTCCAACCTGTGGAGCGAATGATGTGTGTGTTTGTTGGGCATTTTATTTTTGTGTTCCATAACCCTATGAGTTACCGACCACCATTTTATGCAGGCAGTTCATGTTTCAATTCTTTGAATATGAGTGACAGTTCGTTAACTTCCTATTTTCTAGAAACATAGAAGCATATTTACAAGCCCCATGTGCCACCTATCGCTGCCCTAGTGTCATTTTTTTATGCTAAGGTGGTGTTAAGGAGGCCGTATTTACAAAGTGGGGCAATGCTTTGAAAACCCTTGCGCCACATCATGCCTGTGCCAGGCATAATGCATGCAAGGGGGTGTTCCGATACGGGGAGGACTGAAAAAATGGCGCAGTGAAATTTAAAATATTTTACTGCACCATTTTTTCCATTATTTTAACGCACCCGTTTAAAAAAATGGGCCTCCCCGTGCTTTGCTGCACTAGTGTCAAACTTTTTGACACTAGTGCAGCAAAGCTCCATAATAGCTTCAAACATGTTGATGCCATTGTCCTAACAACTGCCATGGCTGCCGTATTGCGCAACCATGGTGTCGTTAGGTGGGGTAGGGGCGACGCACGAATAGTGGCTCATCGGGACCGATGCTCCACGTTCTTGTAAATTTGCCCTATTGGTTTCAATTATGTAATTATTTGCGCTTGAGGCTGATTGTAGTACAGTATTGTTGTGTTTTCTATTTTTTAATATGCTTTCTCCTATCTCCAATAAGTTCAGCATGGGCCCTTTAGAGACATCAACAATTATTTAATGCATTTATTCACATTTGTTCCTGAACCCCCTGCCTTTCATAGAGTTCGCTGGGGTCCTTAAGGTGCACCAGCAATTATTTAACTTATTTGTAAGGTTTTTGTCTGTCTTCCATAGAGTCCCCATGAGCCCTGGTGGGGCACCAGCAATTATTTAATTATTTTTTTCCGATTTTGCCAGCCTCTCCCTGCCTCCCATAGGTGTCCCAACCTATGCCCCTGGATGGACACTTGCAGTTAATTAATGTATTTATTATTTTTTCCCTGCGCCCCATTCTTACTATAGTTGTCCCATTGCTCTTGAGGGACACAAACTAACCTTTTCTGTGCAAAGTTATCATGGGGAAAATAGTTTATGCGTGTTTTGTGTATACTATCGTTAAGGATTTAAGATGACGATAGTGATGAAGATGATAATGATGATGACGTCACTTGTGTTATGTTGGCTAAGTGCTGCCCACATTTCACATGCTTTTTTTGTTGCTATCAGGTGCACAAAATATTACATACAGTACTAGGAAGCAGAGAAGTCGACAAATTAGAAAACAGTGCTGCATGAGTCCTCCTTTGCTAAATGTTTTTACTGCTGGTGCTAAGTGGCAACTGTGCTACACAGATGGCCACAATGAAGGAGGTTCCAGTTCTGATTGATCCAAACACCAAAGCCCACCTACTCACATGCAGTTGGGCTATAATGGACAAATCTTTCTCACGGCTGTTGGTTGAAGAAATGCCTCTAGATACACTTTCATAAGTAAACACAACCTCTGATGCTTGTAGTGAGGTGCTGTTGGACCTGGCCCTTGTGGCATGTTCACCCCCTAACTTTTTGTTCTATTCCTATTTTTTCTGACCTCTCGCTGTTGGCTCTAGGACTCTGCACACTCTATCACTGCTAATCAGTGCTAAAGTGCAGGTGCTCTCCCATCTAAAGATGGTATGATTAGCTTATACCTAAGTGGCATATTTAATTTACCTATAAGTCTCTTGTACAGTGGTATCTCTATACCCAGTGCCTGTAAATTAAATGCTACTAGTGGGCCTGCAGCGCTGCTTGTGCCACCCACTGTAGTAGCCTTTCAAACCTGTCTCAGGCCTGCTAGCGCAGGGCCTGTGTGCACAGTTTTCTACCACAGGGACCTGGCATCTAAATTTACTTGCCAAGCCCAGAGCTCCCCTTTTACTACATGTAAGTCACTCCCATGGTAGGCCCTAGCTAGCCCCATGGGCAGCGTGCCATGTATGTAGGAGGCAGGACATGTGCCAGGTTGTGTGGCCTGTCCTGATAGTGACAAAGAGCCTACCTTGCTATCTCACTGCTGTGAGTGTTGCCTTCTTATAGGATTGCATCAGAAATGCCCCGCTGTATATGTAGAGGGTATTGTCTGATTTATGAGGGGTAGCGTAAGCATGTTTGGTATGGTTGTAATGGTAATAAGAAATGCTGCTTACTGGTGCAGGTCTATTTTTTATTACTATTACAGAAATGCCACTTCTCGAAAGTGAGCATTTCGCTGTGCTTATGACTCTGGTGTTTTGCAGCTTGACCCCAAATCATGTCTGGTCAGAGTGACAGTTGGGCTTTGTACATACTTTTCAGACAGCCTGTACACAGGGAGGGTGAGGTGTCACAGAGGTGTATCTGCATACTGAATAGTCTTCCTGGGCCGAGAGAAGGGAGAGGTGGGGCACAACTACATTTGTAAAGGCTGTGCCCTGGCCTCACACAATAGGGTTGTTTACCCTCAACTGATGTTTGGAGCCTGTGCTGGAGGAGAGAAGGGGCACTCCCAGAACCAGTTGTAACTGGTTGGAACCGCTTATCCACTTCCACTGGACACAGAAGGCTGGAAGGGCTCACCAGGAACCACCATGGACAGCTGCTGCTGTGCCACTTGGACCTTTTCTCTGGACATTGTCCCCTGGAGCAGGGTGCTGTGGCCCCTGACCCCTGCATCCATCTACAGCACGAGGAGTGCTTTATTTTTACTTTATAGTGCTGGGAAGGCACTTCACTAAACTTGTGCTACGCATTAGGAGGAGCGCACTGCCTTGCCTACTTTGAAGCGCCTTGAGAGCGCTTTGTGGAGCGCTGGTGTTGTGGAGAAATCACTGCTGCGACCCGGGCTGTGTTCGGTGAAGCGCCGGAGTGGTGCTACTCTTTGTGCCCCTGAAGCACATGCAAACTGCCTCAAGAAGAAGATTGGAGCGAGCGCACTCCTATCGTGCCCCCAGGGTGAAGCGCGCTCCGAGGAGCCCCCCCGGGGCACAGGCAGGCACCTACTCTGGCCTCTCTGACAGTCGTGCGGGCCACGCGTGCACCAGAATCTGGGCGGGGGAAAGGAAGCCTCATTGTAGGCTCCCCCATCCCACTGGGCCCCTGTTCTTTACTTCTGGATGGGCAGGGGGAAAGGAATCCTCGCCGCAGGGTCGCCCTACCCCCACGCAACGCTTAGCCTCTCTTTTGAGACCGTGGACGAGGCGGAAGCCTTGTCGGAGATCCCCCGCGCTGCAGGTCTCCCTTGTGGACCCCCGCGAGAGTCGGGTGAGGCCAGTTGAGGCCCAGGGGGCCCCTTGAGATCCTGGGCCCCAGGAAGGGCCCAACATTAATACAGAGTAGGTGCATGCCACCCCCCTCAGCCCCAGAACTATCAGGAGGACCCTTTTAGCGCAGAAGAGCGCCGGGACCCCCGTTTTTCATTCTCCTGGCACTGGACGCACCCCATCATGGAAACCAGGTACTACTAACAGACAATACTAACAGACAATATACAGTATATGACATAAGTTCTTTTTAGAGACTTTAGTGGTTTATATGATGCCTACCTGTTTTATGATATTTTCATATATGTATGCTAATGATCCTTTTATGGGCATGACTTGCTAATATGTTTTTCTTACTTGCCATATGTTTGATAATGTTCCTAATATGGGCGTTTATGATATTCTTTTGACAAGTGCTTTGGTGTAATAACGTGTTTCCTGACTACTGCCTATGTTTCAGAATACTAAGTAACCTGTGTGTTATATGTGACTACTGCTAGTTTTGAAGAGTAACTACTGTGTAACGTTCTGACAACTGCTAAGGTAGCAGGATATTACTGATATGTGATGTTTGGTCTAATAATTGCGTAGTGTACAATACTGTATATTTTCATATAACTTGGCGTTGTGTTTCCTTTGTGGTGGGGATAGTGCGTCACGTGTGTTGTGTGTGTTGTGCAAACACTTTACACATTGCCTCCGGGTTAGGCTTGACTGCTCGTGCCAAGCTACCAAAGCGGTGAGCAGGGGTTATCTTGGACGTGTAACTCCCTTGCCTGACTAGAGTGGATGGGTTCTTCCTGGCTTAGGTGCATATCCTAGCTAACCACAAGCCACTGTTTCTAACAGGTGCATATGAATGTTTTATTGTTTCTGCGAATACAAAACAAAGTTTAAATTCCTTTTTTGTGTTGTAATTTTGTATTATTTCGTATCATCGAACAGGTATACAGAGCAGACAAAATCGCACCTTTTAGGGGGTATACAATCTTTACAATTTATGATCACTGTTTATAGACATGCCAAATGAAGAAGCACTTGAAATCAGTATTAATATTTACATTTGAGAGCCAGTATTGTTAGCATAAAGGTCTCGTGTCAACAAACAAATAAGATATAAAGATCGGGGAGGTATTCAGTCTCATCAGCATGTGGTATAACTATAGTTGTCGGAGACATCCATACCGTGATACTGCTATAGAACGGTGCCTGTATGCTAGTGATAATATTCAGCAATTGTTTAATAACCTCTCATTAGCATAATCTGTGTCTCTCACTCGAGTGGGTCGTTGTATGGTTATTTGTGTCTATCTCTAGTGAGTTCAGGGTACCGAAAAAAGGATAGGTGCACGGAGGGGATTGTCAAGATTCAAGGGATAATGATATGGGAGGAATAGATTTGAGCGGTCTCCATGTGGAGGGTGTTAATCGAAGACAAATGGGTCGTTCTATCCTAATATGTGGAGAAGTATTTTGTGGTATGAGTTGGTTTGTCAGTACAATAATCTAGTGCTACCGATGTGGGTTTTACTGCGAGCAGGGGAAATTTAGGGCCAGATGTAGCAAACGTTTAGCGAGTCGCAAACGGCAAAATTTGCCGTTTGCGACTCGCTAAACGCGTATCCCAATGCAGAAATGCATTTTGCGAGTCGTTACCGACTCGCAAAATGCATTTCAGACTCGCAAATAGGAAGGGGTGTTCCCTTCCTATTTGCGAGTCGCATTGGGATGCAATACCATTTGCGACCGCATATGTGGTCGCAAATGGCATCGCAGTTACCATCCACTTCAAGTGGATGGTAACCCAATCGCAAATTGGAAGGGGTCCCCATGGGACCCCTTCCAGTTTGTGACTGGACCCCAAAATATTTTTTCAGGGCAGGGAGTGGTCCAAGGGACCACTCCCTGCCCTGAAAAAAAACCGAAACAAAAGGTTTCGTTTTTTTTGAAGTGCAGCTCGTTTTCCTGTTAGGAAAACAGGCTACACTTCAAAAAAAAAAAAAAAATGCTTTATTGAAAAGCAGGTCGCAAACATGGAGGTCTGCTGACGACAGCAGGCCTCCATGTTAGCGAGTGCCTATACTCGCAATGGGGCCGCAATTTGCGACCCACCTCATGAATATTCATGAGGTGGGTCATTGCGACCCCATTGCGAGTCGCAGTCGGTGTCTGAGACACCGTACTGCATAGCAAATTGCGACTTGCAATTTGCGAGTCGCACGGACTCGCAAATTGCAAGTCGCAATTTGCTACTTTGCTACATCTGGCCCCTTAGTTTGATAAATTAATATTGGGGAAAATGAAAATGACAATAGTCCTGAAAAAAAGGGGATGATGATCACAATAAAGAAAATGTTACCAATTATAATAATAACAATAATAATTTAAAAAAAGGACAATAGCAATGATGACCGTGATGATAATAATAAGAGCGATGGTGACCGAGGGGGGGTGAATAAGATTATAGAAAAAGAAAGGTAAGGGGCGTAGTGATGATGCAAATAGAATCAGGGTTTCAGGGTAGGTGAAATGGTAGCGTTAGGAGATAGGGAGGAAGATGATGGTAACGGGTTACTGGAAATGTTAATGTAGAAGTGGGGGTGTAGGGGGGCGTTGGAATTGAGGCCATGAATCGGCTATACAGAATTGGGTTGTGGGGGGATAATCGAAGAGAACGTCATTGCTGAGGTGTCATTGTAACGGTGATTCTATCAATGGAATACAGAAGGGGGATATGATGTAGCGGAGGGCAATATTGTGTGAGGTAATGGGGAGGTGGTGGTCTTTTGTTTGCGTAGATTAGATGGCTGTAGATCTTCGTAGTATAGATTCAGTTCTTCAGGTTGGGTAGGAAGGGTGACCATGTTTGTAGAAATATGTCAGTTTTGTCCTGTAAATCGTGTATGAGGCGCTCATGGGAGGCCGCCTGATACATTGCGCCAATCCACTCTTCTGGGAGGGAGGAACTGTTGCCCGCCAGTGTCTGAGGATACATAATTTAACCGTAGCTAGTGCGGGATGCAATAATCGGCTAACGGGTCGGGAGAGGGGATGTAACTCTTCTGTATCGTGTAAGAGTATGAGGGATGGTGTGAGTGTCGGGGGCAAGGGTAAGACCTCCCTAAGAGTTCGTCCTATCGCCCGCCAAAATGGTTGTATGGCGGTGCAATCTTGCAGGGTGTGGGTGAGGTCACAATGAGTATGAGGGCATCTCCAGCAGGATGCATGAGGCAGCAATCTTGCTGCACATAGCTTCTGGGGGGTCCAGTACTAGTCGTGTAGAGTTTTGAAAAGACCGAATATTAGGCGTGCCTCCCGTGCTCCTCGATCTCTAGCCTTGATAAGGTCAGCCCAATCCTCTAGGTCGTAATCTTTCTGTAGGCGGGTATTCCACTTAGCTTTAAGGTAGTTGAGTAGTGGCAGTGAGAAAAGATGTCGGTTCAACACCGCCTGTAGTCCTGATACGGCCCCTTTTAATTGGCTCCATGTTTCCAAATATTGAAGTATTGGGGAGTGTGCGAATCGTCGGGGGGAGCGTCCCAGCCGTTGTACTAGAGAGTGTCATAATTGTAGGTAGCGCCATTTATATTATTCGGGGAGATTGAATTCATCCTGAAGTTCTCTGAACGTCTTCCAACTGTCTCCAGAGATGAGTTGGTCTATCCTCATGATTACTTTTAGATTCCAGTCTCTCCAATTAATAGTCTTACCCTCTATCTGAAACCCTCTATTGCCCCATAGGGGGGCTCTGTCATGTAGGTATGGGTCTATTTTCAGAGAGCGCTGCGCCTGTTGCCAGGCTTTCCTCATGGCTCCAATTATGGGGTTGATGGGTCGTTGGCCCATCAGGCCTGTGTCATATATTATCTGGAGGTTGTGAGGAGCCTTTGTGAGTGTTCTTTCCACTATCACCCATAGTGGTGGGTCTCGTGCATTCGGAAGTAATTGGGTCTGCTGCGATAGGTGTAACGCGGAGGAATAGTGTTCTACGGAAGGGAGATTTAAACCTCCAAATTCATGCAGGGCTAACATTGTGGCTTTAGGCAGTCGTGGGCGCATGGATCCCCAGACAAAGGCACAGATGCAGCGGTCGATCTCTCGGAGGAGGGCTAATGGTATATGTAGGGGAAGCATACCTAGTCCATAGAGGAATCTCGGAAGGGTTACCATCCTACTGCCTGCACCCTGCCCCACATAGAAAATCCTAGTTGTTTCCATTTCTCTAAATTTCGTTTCATATTATTAATTAAGGGGTCTAGATTATCCGTCACTATTTTTTCTAGGCCTCTATTTATATCTAAACCCAGGTACAGAAGGCGTGAGTGTCTCCATTTAACCGGTAAGCCTTGTAGTGAGGAACTGACTGTTACAGGGGATAGGGGTAAAGCCTCACTGATGTTCAAATTCTGTTAATATCTGCTTAAGGGCTGGTAGAGAGTTGGGTAGGTCAGTAAGGGTGACCAAGATATCATCTGCATAGAGGTAGATGGTGGAACATCCGCCTGGGATTGGGATTCCTGATATTAGGTTAGAGCTCCGAATTACCGCCGCTAGTGGTTCTACCGCTAATAAGAATAGCAAGGGGGACAGTGGACAGCCCTGCCGGGTTCCTCTGTATATCGGAATGGTGTCAGACAGAACAGAAACCCTCCCTCCGCAGTTTACCTGTGCTGTAGGGGAGTTGTAGAGTAATCGTACTCTATCGATTAAGTTAGTCCCCAGTCCAAAGCGTTTTAGGATTTCGAAGAGATACCACCATTCTATTCGATCAAATGCCTTCTCTGCATCTAATGAGAAGGCAAGGGCCTCTTCCTGTGAGACTCGTGATGTCCAGATGGTATGAAATAATGTACGAAGGTGGTTCCTCAATGAGCGGCCGGGTACAAAGCCTACCTGGGTGTGATGGATTAGGGAAGGGATGACTTTTTTGAGTCGCGTTACTAATATTGTTGCTAGTATTTTTGTGTCTCCATTAAGTAGGGAAATAGGGCGGTAGCTTCTGCAGAATAGGGGATCTCTCACTGGTTTAGGTAGGACTGTGATTGTGGCTTTGTTGGAGATAGGGTGTAAGGATCCCCTGTGATCGGCACCCTGGAAAGCATCATATAGGGTTTCTACTGTATCGCTCCCGGGCCGTTTATAGAATTCGGACTTGAACTCATCTTCCCCTGGAGCTTTGTGGTATGATAAGTTGGCTATTGGCTGTTAGATCTCAACCTTACTAATTTCGCCCTCTAAAAGTGCCCTACCTTTGGCCGTAAGACAGGGTATATTTGTGTTTTACAAGAAAGCCTCTATGCGGTCAGTGGCTTCTACTGTTTCTGGGGTATAGAGGGCTTGGTAATAGCTGCCAACTTCGTTCGCAATGGCCTGCGGGTGTGTTAGGAGGTTGTTGTTACGGTTATTAATCGCTGGTATGGCTAGAGTAATTTCTCTTTGATGGAGTTGGGCTGCTAATAGACGGTTCGCTTTCTCGCCATTCTCATAGTGGCGGCCTTTTAGCTTTTGTAATGCATTTTCTGCCCATGAAGTGTAGAGGGAGTTGAGTTCCATTTTGGGTTGTTCTAGAGAGCGGTGGTTAAGTGAGGTAGGGGTTCCTGTATATTCTCTAGTCGTGTAAGCTATCCTGTCTTCCAGTTTGGCCTGTTGGTCTTTTTTTAGCATTAGCAATGGCAGCGTCCCTCATTAGCTGGCCTCTAATAGTTGCCTTTGCCACCGCCCATAGAAGTTGGGGTGAGGATACGAGCCTTTATTATTGTTCAGGTATGTGGATAAGTGAACTTTAAGTTGTTCCTTTCCCTTTGGGGTTCTATATCTGGAGTTGGGGAGGCACCAGGGTTTACGGCCGGGTCTGATCATCCCTAGTTCCAATGTTATTAGGACCGGGGAGTGATCAGATATTGCAGCTATGAGGATATCCGATACACTAATCGATTGCATCAGTCTCTGGTCGATCGTGAAGTAGTCTAATCGCGATTGGGTCCCATGGACCAAGGAGAGAAAGGTGCATTGGCGGTCAGATGGGTGTTGCAGACGCCAACAATCCAATAGGCCATGGTCAGAGAGGACATCACGTAGTAGGGCCCGATCTGTGTTGTTGCCCATATCGAGGCCACTTGTACTGTCAAGGATGAAGTCTTGTACAATATTCCAGTCTCCTCCCAGTATGTATTGTGAGGCGCCAATCTGTGTGAGTAGCCGGTTGAAGGAGAGGAAGAAAGTGCGCTTAGAACCTATCAGGGCGTATACTGAGCCCATGCAAATCATGGAGAGGCCTACCCTTATTTTGGCGTGGACGTAGCGTCCTTCTGGGTCATGCCATGTTTTAAGCAATCGGAACTGTAGTGAGTGACGTATAGGGATTGCACCCCAAATTTCCTTCCAGTTCCATGTGTTTCGTCGGATACGGGTGGCCTTCCACTATAAAGCACTTTGCCCACCTAGTCTCTGCGGAGTTTTTCAGATTCTGCTGAGGTGAGATGCATTTCCTGTAATAGGGCAATATCAGCATGTTTAGAACGTAAATAGGATAGTACCTTCTGCCGTTTGACATAGTGGGTCATACCATGTACATTTCAAGAAAGGATTGTGAGCGGGGTTGACGTTCCCATGGATGCTTGATGGGTGGGGTGTGCTTTGTAGGATGTATCTGTGTTTTGTAGTTGGAAAGGGGAGAGGGTGGAGGCGAGATAATAGGGAAGGGGTGTGTCGGATGAGGAGTAACCTCTCTGGGATGTGTAGCTGGGATAGTGGTGTAGGGGGTGAGAGTGTGATTTGCTTAGGTCCCTCGGTCACCAAGAATGATAAAGAAAATCAGTACGATTAAAGGAAGGGTTAGGAGGTTCTGATAATGAAAAAAGAATTGATTCAGAGGCTAGTGGATAAGGGGATGGGGAGGAAACCTGTAGAGAGAAAGAACTCCCTACCTACAAACTGTCAACCTGCGGGTTTGAACCTGTGGGGTCCGCGCGCCGGAAGGATATTGTTATGGGGTACAAGTGTAATGAGGGGTGTTTTGATATTTCTTAGATAGTTGTGAGAGGCCATCAGGCAGTCTCCTTGTGTTACGTGTTACGTATCACGGATGTAAATAACAAGGCGTTAGGGTTAGGTATGTGAAGTTCTTAATTTGTACGTGGTAGTAGTGCGTCTAGCATCATAAGTTAAAGTATAAAATAAAAATGCAGGCTGTGTACAGAATCTACAGCGGGGGTAGCCTCTAGGTTGAGCCAGAATACCCACTGAGTTGAGAAGGGTGAAATTGTCAATGAGTATCGGAACCTGACCCTCTTTCTCTGTGGAACCCTGGTATGGGGATCTGTCCCACGTATTTTTCGTGCTGTCCTTCTGTTATTATTTCACCTTCCTCGTTTTTCCACTCTATCCTTCTGCTGGTATTTCACCTCTTCACCACCTTCTTCATTGCATTCTGTCCCTCTGGTGATATTTCACCTCTTCACCGCCCTCGCCCCCTCACCCCGTCCTTTTGGCGGCATTTCACTTCTTCACCCCCTTCGTCTTCTCACTCTGTCTGTCCTTCAGCTGTTATTTTACCTCTCCACCACTCTCCTCCGTTCAGTCTGTCCCTCCTGTGGCATTCCCCTCCTTCACCACCTTCGCCGTGTCGCTCTGTTTCTCTGGTGGTATCTCACTTCTGTACCACGTTCGCCTTCTCACTCTGTGGGCCTCTGGGCAGAGCAGTAGATTGTGGCGGGTGGGGGGAGGGTATGTCGATCCTGTTTGATAAGGGCCTCCCGGATTGCTATCACAGAGTTGCACGGAGGTGATTTCTCCTTTTAAAGCATGTGTACTGCAGTTAGGCATCAATGATTTTTGTTGAGGAATGTCCTGCATTAATTGTTCCACCCATCAGGAGTCATTTGGAGCCACGTGTCCCCCTGGGCCAATGCCTTCATGCTAGACTGTGAGGTGGGTAAATCCTGTGTTGTAACGCTGCTCACGGGTCATGGGCGTGAACGGGAGGGATGATAAAGGGGCTCTGGTCTTTGCTGAGTCTTACCCCCGTGCCCCTGGCGCTCAATCTGGTGACTCAGGCCGCTTTGTGCTGGTATGCGGCCGTTGCTTCCTCCAAGGTCGCGTCGTTAGGCAGATGGGCCCTTCACTGTGGGCTGCGGCTGAGCGTTCGGCTGCAGGCCGTAGATGATGCCGCGCTCAGTAGTACCGTGCTCGCCGACTTCCGCCAGACAAGCCGTTATCTCTCCGGACCGCGCATCCTGCGGTTTCGGGAAGCTGTTGCAAGGCTGCCTGAGAAGTGTAGTGCTCCCGCTGGGGCTGAGATCCGACTTGGCGCGCGGAGCTCCATCCTCGGGTGGCCATTTTCATCCGTGGCCAAACCACGCCCCCCACAAAGTTTAAATTCATAATCACATTACAACCAAGGATGAACATCATAATATTACAGAACAAACAGTTCATGTGCATATAATAAGAGTTGGAATAAATGGAAGCAGATCCTGTGTGGAGTGGAGATATATAAATTGGTAAAGAAAGTGTTCACAGTATCAGAAGAACAGTAAAGTTAATGCACTAAAGGAGGTAAGAGGATTTCAACCCAATCAGGCATGCAATAGGGAATTTCAAGACCATGATCAAAAGAAAAAGAGGAGGTGAAAACGTAGAGACAAGGGACTGCCCAGCAATCCAGCACACCTAACTCATCAAAAGTCTTCAAAGCCCAGTCCAGCTGCTGTTCAGGGAAGGAAGGTATCTGTGCAGAAAATTATACCCTAATAAACTCCTGTGTCAGCAACAGGAGGAACATTCATAAATTTACCAATTGTTCTCAAACAATCCTCAGAGCAGAAGAAATGTGGCTTCCCAGAGCTTAAGAATCTAATCCATGGAGCATATTTACAAGCACCTTCCTGTCTCACATAAGTGTCATTTGTTTTACACTAACGTGGCATTAGGAAGGCTTTTTTGCTGCGCCGTATTTACAAACTGGAACAATACACCCAGTTGCGCCATGTTATGCCTGCACCAGGCATGATGGGGCATAATTTATAAGAAACTGGCACATCAGTGCTGATGCACTAGTTTTCTTGTGTCTCACCTGCCCCACCTAACGACACCAGGAGTGCACCGTATTTACAATATGGAGCACCATGGGAAGGGGAATATTCCGACACTAGGAGGCCTGCAAAAATGCACAGTAAAATCAACAAGATTTCACTGCAATATTTTTGGACACATTTTTAACTTCTGTTCAAAGTGTTGTATAGCTATTTTAGCCATGTTTTAGACACGTTGTTTTAAGTTAACTAGGCCTGCCACTCTGCACTTAACCCCTTTTTATTCAGCATTCCTTCATTTTTCTAGCAATAGCCACATTTGAGGTGCTGCTTTATTTTCTTTACCTCATTGTACTTTCACCTAGAAAAGCATTACGTTCTTAGTAGGACATTTATTTCACTCTGTGCTTTCTCCAAGGCTACAGTCAGATAGGGTTGCCGACAAACGTGGTATGCTGTGTCTCCAACATTCACAGAAAACACAAACTCACACGAGGGGACCATTTCTTAGAATGTCAGCTATTTTAATATAAAAACACTCCTTTGTCCCAGACACATTAGAGGGAGATTCCAGACAGATGACCACGACTGTATGCTGATTGCTGATCGCTTCGCTGCAGCTATTTGCCTAGACGACCAGACCCTTGATCCACATGGTAACGGTGTCTCTCTACACTACAGGCTTCTTCCTCCAGGTATGACGGATAGTGTGGCCCCAGGGGGAAAACCCAAAGGGCTGATTGGGCTTATTACGCTGTGCTCAGACATAGGTGGTCATTATGAACATGGCGGGAAACACTGCACCGCCGGCGGTAACTACCGCCAACAGGCTAGCGGTCTGGAGCGCCAAATAATGAAGCACATGATAAACAGCAGGCATGAAAACCACTCACTGCTAGCATAGGTGTGCCGACATCGATGGAAGAGGCTGCCCACAGGCCGACGGAAAGGCCCCACCCACCCAACAAATAATGAAGTACAAGACCGCTGTCAGTTCTGGGGCGGGAACCACCGCCACGCAAAGCCTGGTGGAAACAAACCAAAAAAAAAGAAACACTCACCGTAGGCAAACATAACACGCCGAAGCAGACATGGAGAGAGAATTGGAAATCATGACAATGCTGCTCCTTGCCATATACCTCCATGACCGTGACAGCCGACGAAGACAACGACGGTAAGTACTGCAACCTACTAAACAAGGGAAGAAAGGGCACAGTTACACAACCCTGAAACACCCCTTCACCCCCTCACCCCATCACAAGCTATATACCCCAGAACAAGAGGTACTTACCCGACACAAGGCCAATACAACCTGCCCAAAGCACACACACGTGCACACCACACCCCCACAATGAAACAATGAACTACGTCTCCAGAGTGTGCCAACAGCAACATTGGGCACACAAACTTTAATGAAGAAAAGAAAAATGCAATGTCCAAATAAGGCAATTGGCCAGTCCAACTGTAACAGGCTGAAGGGCACAAATGGCCCGAACTTGACTCCCACATGTGCCCATGGTACTTTACCATAAAGGGACACCAATGGGGCAGCCAGGCACCTCAGGAAACAGGGGTAGGGGGTGGCGGGGTGGGGACTTACATCTGGGAGGAGGGCTTTCAATTCAGGATATCCCACTGCCAGAATGCGGCACATTAGGGGGGTCCGGGCCCGATGGGCACTCCTTCCTCGTTGGGAGGACATCCCTAGCTGGGCCTCTCAGGTCCTCCTGGCCAAGCGCCGCAGGTCCTCCCACCGCTTCCTGGAGTGGGTGCTCCACTGGTTGTAGACCACCAGGGTCCGCACCTCCCTGGTGATGGCCTGCCAGAGTGCCCTCTTCTGATGGGCACTGACCTGTATGGGAGACACAGAAAGGAAAAGCAGAGTTCAGGATATGGCCATGTGATACCGCTGACTATACGTCCCCTATGGGACGGACACCTCACAAAATCATTTCACAACCTCACTCACAGTACTTGCCACACAATCTACGTCTGTGCAGGTACATACTGACCACACATACATACAGGCATCCACCACCAGCACACACATCCATGCATGTCATCTGCCTACCCACATGCACCTCTGGTCGCCCATATAACTTGGCATACAGGGGTAGGACCCCATCCACAAGCTTCTCCACGGACGAGGCCCTTTCCCCTGTGACTCGTGCTATATGAGTAACCAGAGTCAGGACACAGAAGCACACTCAGTGGAGTACGTCCATGCACGGGATCCGGAAGTCAAGTGAACTTGGGGTGACGAAATTTCGTACGCACTGCGGCGTGTGTGCACCGTCACCACCCGCGGCGATCATGATAGGCCGAGGTTCCCCATTGACAACCATGTTAACCAATGAATGGGTGCACGATTGTGGACACCGCCTTACGCCATACCATCAACCACCAGCGGAATAAGGTCACTTCCACTCCTACATATCAGGATGGCAGGAGGCTGCCATTTTGCTAGCACGATGCAGATATTTCCTGGTCATGGGCCCCATTCAGGCCCTAAGGACCCCAGCCCTTAGTCACATGCCCACATAAATGTTTGTTCCCCACAACAGTCCAGACGTATCACTTCATACAAGTCCCTACAGTTGTACACCATACATCTCTTGTATGTGTAACCTACATATTGTACAGCAGTTATTCATACCCAACATGTTTTGCATGTGTATGTGTGTCCCTCACATGTGTTCTCTCTTCCCCCTAGGTACAGACCCATGTGTCGAGGGAGGGTCCCATCTGTGTACAGATTTCTTGTTGATTTGGATACCATGGTGGAACATCACATCCCTGTCACCTACAGACTCAATCATACAACTATACATGAGCTATGTGCATTACTGGATCCTGTACTGAGAGCGGCTAATCAAAATCAGCATACGATCCCTACTGAAGTGCAAGTGCTCTTTGTACTCCATTTCTTGGCCACGGGCTCATTTCAGGTGACAGTGGGCATGGGTGCAGGGTTCTCAAAGCCAATGTTTAGCCTCATCCTGTCCAAATTCCTGGATGCATATGTGGTACACCTGCAGACATATGTAAAGTTTCCCCAAAGGGCTGAACTCCCTGTCATCAAGTCTGACTTTTATGCCTTTGCTAACATTCCCCATGTGATAGGTGTCATCAATGGCACCCACATAGCTCTCATCCCCCCAAGACTAAATGACCAGGTGTACAGAAACAGGAAGAACTTCCACTCAATGAACATACAATTGGTGTGTACTGCAGACCAGTACATATCACATGTGAATGCCCTGTTTCCAGGATCAATCCATGAATCATTTCTCCTGAGAAACAGCCGTGTACCACACATGATGGAACAACTATAGGGGGACAGAGGATGGCTCAGAGGTGAGAGTGTATGACACTGGATCAGTACATAGCTGACAGACAGGCTGTCTGCAAGTAATGACAGTCTGTTACAGTCCTGTTCCAAACACTTTTGCAGGTGATTCTGGCTACCCCAACATGCAATGTCTCCTAACATCAGTGAGAAATCCCAGGACAAATGCAGAGAGGAATTACAATGAGGCCCATGGACGTACTAGGAGGGTGATAGAGCGCACTATAGGTCTCCTTAAGGCTAGATTCTGTTGCCTCCATCTCTCTGGGGGTTTCCTGTGCTATGGCCCTGAGAAGGTGTGTAGAATAGCGGTGGCCTGCTGCATGCTGCACAACGTGGCTGTGAGGAAAGCTATCCCCCTACTAGAGGAGGAAGGTGCTGTATATCCAGACCTGCTTCCTCTAAGAGGAGATGAGAGTGATAGTGAGGATGATGTCCACTCCAGGAACCAGCTGATCCAACTATACTTCCAGTGACTATGAGATACTGTTTACTGATGATGTTGTCTGCACTGCATAATGTCTGTCTGGCTTATTCACTATGGGGATCAGGGGTCTGTTGTCATTGACACTGTTACCTGAAGAATAAGGTGGCATGTGCCATGGAAACAAACATGTTGGACATTTATGTTTACGTCACACAATGTTGTGCATGGGGTGCGATTCCTGCAATAAGGGTCTGATTATGGAATTGGCTGGCTAATGCATTCACATTTACAATTGATTCATCATCATGACAGCGGACATATGAATTGGTGTACATGTGTTTTATTTGGTGTCATATATGCATTGGTGAGCTTTACAGAGATAGGGAGTGGGCTAATGGTGGATGTCCATACTAGGTACAGGGGCTCAGCAATTGGTGGCAGCGGGTATAGGTCCATCTGTCCCTTGCAAGTTGTTATGTTGCTATTGGTGGGTGAGGATGGTGGCACAGTGGCACACTTGGGAGACAGTCCATGTCAGAGTCACTTCTTAGCGGGGGCCTTGGTCTTGGCAGGTGTTCCTGTGCCATATCTGGGTCTGAGGGTCCATTTGAGTGTCTGGTGCTGGGCTGCAAGGGCAGGGGTTCTGGTCTCCTGTGTGTCCTTTGCCAGTGCCACCAGTCCAGTTGCTGCTGCTGATGTTGATGGCTGGTCGGTGTCCTTGGCAGTGGTAGTGGCTTCTAGGTTTGAGGGGGTCTCAGGCTGGGTTAGGTAGTGGTGCTGCAGTACCCCTGCAATAGTGGTCATGGTGGCATTAAGTTGTTTCCACTGCTCCATGGTCTCTTGATGTTGGGCTATCTGCAGCCTTTGACTCTGTTCCAGGGAGGCCAGGATCTGGCCCATCCTGTCTTGTGTATGGTGGTATGCTCCCAGGACCTCAGAGATCACCTCCTGGGCTGCAGCATCCATCCTTTGGCCTCCCCCCTGGGCCACTGATACCCTCCCACTGGGCCTAACCCCCTGTGGCTGTGTCCCCTGCACAGGTCTAACAGTACCACTTGTACTGGGGCCATTGTCATCCTGCCTGTTAGTAGGTGGAGACTCTGACCTCTGTACTTGTGTTTCATCAGTCTGTGGCCTGGAGACTCTGGTGTGGGGTCATTTGGTCAGAGCTCTTGTTGGTGGCTGGGTGGTAGGGGTGTCAGTGGTGTCCTGGGTGGGGCTGCTGGAGGGTGACAGTCCAGGACTGTGTGATGGGCCAGGGTAGTCCCCACTGTCCACATTTCCCTCTCCAGTGTCCTGAGTGGGGCCTCTGTCTCCATATGGGGCGCTGGCACTCCTTGGCCTTTCCACCAGGGTGTCATGGGTGTTGGTGCCTGTCGGGGAGAATGGACATGTATGTTACATGTACTAATTTGAATAAGAATGCACAGCTCTGCCCTATTTTGTGTTGTTTATTCCCCTGTTGGGCCATGCAGGGACATATTGTGGGGTTGCCATTGTATTTTGCATGGGATGTTGAGGTGCATTTTGGGTAGTGTAGTGCAATTGTGATTCCTTGCAGTGATAGGGGGCTGTGCACAGGGGGAGGGCTGTGGGCCTGTTGGTAGGTTTGTGGGCATGCAGGGTGACTTGATGTAGTGATTGTGGCCTGGGTGGGGTAGTGGTCCTGGTGGAAGATGGACGGGTAGGGTGGTGCATGCATTACAGGTGTGGTGGATATGGGGTAATTGTAGATGATTTGCCGGAGTCCATTCCTCCAGTGAGGCCCTCAGGGTGCAGGATGGCCAGTACCTTTACCCCCAGTCTTCTGTACTGCAATGTAGTGCCTGGATGCCACCAACCTCACCTTCCGGCGCAGGTCGTTCCATCTCTTGCAGATGTTGTCCCTCATGCGTGGATGGTTTCCCACTTCGTTGACCTTGTTGACAATCGTCTGCCATAACTCCATCTTCCTGGCGATGGGTGTGTGCTGGACCTGTGCCCCGAAGATTTGTGACTCGACCTTGAGTATTTTGGCCACCATTCTTCTTAGCTCCCTATCTCTGAAGCCTGGATACTTAGGGGGTGCCATGGTGTGTTTTGTGGGTGGTGTGTTGTGTGGATATTGGTGAGGGTGCTGTTGTGTGGTTGGGTGTGTGACTTGTGTGATGTTGCGTTCTATGTATGCATGTTGTGTTGTCAGTCTCAGTTGTCCTAGTGGCGATGCAAAGGGTTGTGGGTTGTGTATGTGAGTGTTTTATAGTGTTGTGGATGTGTGTCAGGCGTGTGGGTTTCAAACGTGCCAAAGTGTGCATTTCTTGCTGTTGGGTCCACTTGCTGCCCGTGGCGGTCTGTACAGCCAATGGTCGTTCGGGATCCACTATCGGCCGCGGTGATTTGTGCATCATTATTTGGAAGGAGGGGATTTGTCTGCTTGGCAGTGGCCGAGTGAGGTGTACAGCCTTTCCGCCATCAATGGCCCTGGCGGTGGCTGGAGGTAGCAGAATTTTTTGAGGTTTCTGTTTTTACATCATTATATGGTGGGTTTCTGTTCATCGCCAATGGTGGTCTTCTGTTCACTGTCGCCACGGCGGGCGATGGTGTTTACCGCCATGTTCATAATGAGGGCCGTAGTGTAGGTAGGAGGAATATATATTTATATCATTCTTCATGACAGTATGGTAGGACTATTCTTGTGTTTTACTCTGTTAGTCACCTGCTTGCTTTTGTTGTGTTTTATCATCCTAGTTATTGCAATACATGCCTTTTTTAATCTAAGATGCAGTTATTTCAATAAATATTTATTGAACTGTATTCTGTCTCTGTTGTCCTTGCCTGTATGAGACTTTTTGGTAACTGAGGGAAAGGGGATGGGATCTGATCGACCATGATTCTCCTGAGGAGTCTTCTTGTCATGCGCCCGGTTGCCACAATCATCTCGGCCAGAGATGAGGTGCTGCTAGTTAGCCGGAGAACCCGGATTAGGCCAACAGGCATCATGTGGTGTTGAATCATACTTAGGGGCATATTTATACTCTGTTTGCGCCGAATTTGCGTCATTTTTTTCGACGCAAATTCGACGCAAAACTAACTCCATATTTATACTTTGGCGTTAGACGCGTCTAGCGCCAAAGTTCATAGAGTTAGCGTCATTTTTTGGCGTGAACACCTTCCTTGCGTTAATGAGATGCAAGGTAGGCATTCCCGTCGTAAAAAATGACTCCCAGGCATGTGCGTGGTATTTATACTCCCGGGCAAAAATGATGCCCGGGAGTGGGCGGGGCAAAAAACCCCGCATTTGCGCCTCTTTTTAACGCCTGGGTCAGGGCAGGCGTTAAGGGACCTGTGGGCTCAGAATGAGCCCAGAGGTGCCCTCCCCTGCCCCCAGGGACACCCCCTGCCACCCTTGCCCACCCCAGGAGGACACCCAAGTATGGAGGGACCCATCCCAGGGAAGAAAAGGTAAGTTGTGGTAAGTTTTTTTTTACATTTTTTTTGTGGCATAGGGGGGCCTGATTTGTGCCCCCCTACATGCCACTATGCCCAATGACCATGCCCAGGGGAAAGAAGTCCCCTGGGCATGGCCATTGGGCAAGGGGGCATGACTCCTGTCTTTGCTAAGACAGGAGTCATGTTAATGGCGTCTGGGCACCAAAAAAAAATGGCGCAAATCGGGTTAAGACGATTTTTTTGCCTCAGCCTGACTTGCCCCATTTTTGGACGCCCAAACGCCATTTTTCCCTACGCCGGCGCTGCCTGGTGTACGTGGTTTTTTTTCACGCACACCAGGCAGCGCCGGTCGGCTAACGCCGGCTAACGCCATTCAATAAATACGGCGCCCGCATGGCGCTTCAGAATGGCGTTAGCCGGCGCTAATTTTTTGGGCGCAAAACTGCGTTAGCGCAGTTTTGCGTCAAAAAGTATAAATATGGCCCTTAGTATCCAGAATCCATGTGATCCTGTCTCCCAAATCCAGTAGCCTCATTAGCATACTGAGAACCTATGCCACAAAAGCATGCATTAAAATGATGCACCCATAGAAACCTAGGGGTCTCCTTGAACTTTGCTGCACTAGCATCCAGGGGGTTATTACAACTTTGGAGGAGGTGTTAATCTGTCCCAAAAGTGAAGGTAAAGTGACGGATATACCACCAGCCGTATTAAGAGTTCCATAGGATATAATGGACTCGTTATACGGCTGGTGGTATATCCGTCAATTTACCGTCACTTTTGGGACGGATTAACACCTCCTCCAAAGTTGTAATAACCCCCCAAATGTTTTGACTCTATTGCAGGAAAGCGCCATAATAGCATAAAAAATTCTGATGTTATTGTCCTAATGACTGCCATGGTGTGCTGTATTTACAATATACAACCATGGTGCCATTAGGTGGGGCAGAGGCGATGCAAAACTACTGCTGCATCAGCACTGATATGCCAGTCTCTTGTAAATATGCACCTCTGTTTTTCAGGAATCAGGGTATTTGTACATACCAATTGGAGAAAGAAACAGGCTTGTGAGAGGGATAAACCTATATAGAAATGGGGGGAAGAAACAGAAGTACAAGTTTCAATAAGTGGCAACAGAAGTGTGCAAAAATTATTAATCAACAAATCAAAAATGATAAAATGGAAATGGGTAACAAGGACGTATGAAACTTTTTCTATCCAGTAATTTATAACTGGTAAAAAATCATGGGATACTACTAAAAAGATTCTGATTAGAATGCCAAGGCATAAGAATATGTAATACAGAACAAAAGATAAAATTGAATCAAGTGCTTGAGGGCAACCTAATATGAATATACAGAACGTCTACCTGAGAGAAATGTAACTACTGAAAAACAAACACTGCTGAAGTCCAGATTCTTTTTTTGTACTTCACTTCAATGTATTGATGATATTCTCAACCTGAGTAAGTTAGAAGTAAAAAGCGAAGGGATAAGTATCACAAAGACTCAGTAAATGTTGCTCATACCACAGAGCTTTGAAAGGTTCAGGAAAAAGCATATACTGCAGATGAGGCACCGGACTTCACATTTGACTTGAAATGTGGCCAGGGAGTTGTTTGAGCTGTGTCTAACAGAATGAAAATTATTATAGAGCAAGATAAATAGTATAAATTGATAAGAATGTATGATATGTTGTGATAGGAGAATGTCTAAGCAATAGCATAAGGTTACACTCAAGAAACAGGTATGGAGATTTTTAGCTTACAAAGTACATCTGTTAAATAGAATCGGCACACCCACTGAACTGAAATAAGAGTACTCAGTCTAATGTCTCCATGGTCCAACTAGTTTGGGATGCTTCACCGGTGTCAGAAGCTGAAGCAGGAATCAAGACAGCCTATTACCTCATTCTCCAGATGAGGGTAGCATTAGCTCTTTCCATTGATCATTTTTCAAACAACTAATACTTTCTTTCTAACTTTATCAGGGACCACTTTGGCAAGAATGTCTCAGAGTCAGTGATGGAATTGATTTACATACATTAAAAGTTTAAGAGGTTGTACTATCAGGAATTCTGTCTCCACTGTGTCAATTTTGAAAGTCTTCCATGGTCTGACAAAGGCCATTAGTTGTTGCTGAGGGTGGTAGAATTTGAAGGTTTAAGTAGAAGAAAATAATGTGGTGACTGCTCTAAATTGGACTGTACTTTTTTACTTTGATGCAAATATCATCTCATGATTAAAAGCCTGCATCATGTATAACCTAGTGACGAGATGGTGGCAAATGAGAACTTGAAGGGTATTGGGTAGGCTAGCCATCTGGGGAGATCTGATTTCTTGAACTAGGTGTTGAGGTCTCCTGAAATACATGGATCAGTTTGGTCAGTAATGATGTCCATTACAGAGTCTAGAAGGACATCCACGAAAGCTGCTTTATGTGAATGTGGTTGGTAGATTATGAAGAATGAGGTAGTGAAATTCATAAATTGTATACAGTGATTAGGTAACAATACACATTCTGGTGTTGAATGATATTTGATGGTGGTAGTTGCAAGAGACATTTTGTAGACTAGTTCTTTATCGCACCTACAGTTTGGTCTGTTTCCATAGAGATTTTTGTATTGCTTAAAGTAGGATGGTTGGACTGTCAGCTCCCATCCACGTTTCTGTGACATGGAGAATGTCCAGGCTGGAATCACTCAGTAGGTCTTGTGTACATGTAGCATTCTTTCCTAAATATCTAGCATTGTTCATGTTGCATGGAAAGTGTTTGTTGGGGTGACCATGGGGTTTTGTGGGGTTTTGTGGTCTTAGCTTGCCCTGGTCATATTGTGACCTTCATGTGATTGCAGGTGCAGGACCTTGAAGCCTTGAGATGATGTGCATCCAGGGATCATTTGACCGCTCTGTCAAATTATTTTATCATTTTGTGTATAACTTCAGGGAGCAGTGACTGACATATTGCTGTACTAGTAGTGGTTCTAGATATTCCTTCAGTGTTCCTCTTAGTTTTGTTCTGAAGGTTCTTGAAGCAGATATATCTTCAATCTCTGTGCCTACAGAGAACAGTTACTGATTTTATAAAGGAAGAGCAGGATTTTAGCCTCATAAATGAAGTTTCTTGCCATGTAAGCCAGATGTAGGTACTTAAAGCATGAAGGGAAAATCTCAGGCATTGGTGAGACTCATAAGACACAAAATGTATCCTCCCCAAACCCTCCACTTTCAAGCACGAGTGATAGATGAGTAAATCCTTCTCCAGAAGCACCACAAAGCTGTGGAACTCTCTCTCACCAAGCCTCCGCTCTGCCACATCATGTCATCTTCAAAAAAGACCTCAAAGCTCTTCAGTTTGAAAAACACCTGATCTAACCCCTCATCCTCCCGCCAAGTGCAGACCAACCTCAACCTGCACAAACAATGGATGCCAATCTTGTGGTACTGTAGTACATGCTTGTCACAGCTATGTGTCAATGAACATGTGTGAAGCCCTCTACCTCACTGGGAGGCTAATCTGGTGTTCTTGCTACCCTTAATGTACATGTAGATTTTCTATTGGTTATTAATAAGTTCTGCTGTATTGTAAATTGCTCAGATGCATACGGGCTGTGTAAAATCAAAAAAAAAAGGAAAGAAAGAAAAAATAGAGAAAGTGTTCCACAATAGCCACGATTGATACATATGACAGAGAAGCCATCTTTGAATGTTTTTTCTCTCAAACAAAATGCAATTAAAAATTGCACCATGGCAACTAGGTACACAGTAACAAGAAAACGTGTGTGACCACCAGCAGCCATGTAGAGATTCTTCTTTTTTTCTATGCCAACACAAAAATGCATTGGCAAAGCCAATAGCTGTCCACTGTTTACCTCTGTAGTACAGGCATTGGTGACTGGCCGACGCCCGCACTACCTCCCTGGTGCAGGTCATGACTAGTGGCGGACTCCAGGGAGGGGTTTGAAAAATCCTCTGGTGCGTCGCACCAGAGGATTTTTAAAAAAAAATTAAATACCCCATGGGAGACACTTCTGTGTCTCCTCTCAAACCCCCACCTACCCCTTTGTGACATCAGAGTGCTGCAATCTGTTTTCCCCACTGGAGCAGGAAGCGGAGGTAAGGTCGCTTCCTGCTCCGGAGGGGAAAACAGGCCCAAACAGGCTTCCCCATCATTCATGAAGGCCTCGTTTGAAAGGGGAGATTCTCCACTTTCAAACAAGGCCTTCCTGAAACAGTTTCTTGGCCCCGGATCGCAGACGTGCTGCAATCCAGGGCCAGGAAACCACACTAGACACCAGGGAATTCACTTGGGGGAGGTCTTCCACCTCTAAAAACAGGCAGCCCCCACCCCCAGGGGCACAGTTAAAAAAAATAAATGCTAGTTCACCCCTGGGGTATACATATATAATATAGATCTATATATAGCTATATCTATATAGATATATATATCTATGTATAGATATATATATCTCTATATAGCTAAATATAACTATATATAAATCTCTATATAGATCTATATATATAATATATATATATATATATATATATATATATATATATATATAGAGAGAGCTGCGATCGGCCCCCAGGAAAACCATATCCATATATAAATGTGATCCCTTTACATATATATATATATATATATATATATATATATATATATATATATATATATATACGCCACCAATTCTCTTTCAGTTGCAGCTTGCGTCTTCAAAGCAATGCACATACTTCAACTGACGCTTTTCAACTGTAGCTTTTAGGTAGCAATAAAAAGGTAAAGTAACTCTTGTGATTATGTTTCTGCTACAAAAGGATGTGATTTTCGTCTAGTGGCAGTTTTGATGCCATAAAGAAGCGCAGAAATGTTATATGCCTTCTGCAAAGATCAAATCTGTATTATATGTAAATAGCCTAGTGGATTAGTAAAGCCAAAAATAAAAAGCGCTATAATACAAATGAAATGTAAGTGTAAGGGGGGCTATGGAGAGATGAAGGGCAATTTTGCTTGGTGGTACTGATGGAATCCGAGGAGGAGGTCATGGGAGGGAGAGAATCAATAATGATTGTTGGACAGGGTGTCAGAGGTGCTAAAGGCTATGTTGATTGATATGTGACAAGGTGAAGAAAAAGTGTTTTTTTTTTCATGAGTGTCTTGAGAGAACTTGCTGATGGAGGGAAGGTGGTGACTGAACTTTACTGTTGCACCCACACACCATCAATTTTGTGACTGTCTAAGTAGGCTAGTGTTTTAGAGCGAGAGTTTAGCCAGTAGCAGAGATGGCGTCTTGTTGGATGACCGCTACTCAAGCCCTAACTCGGGTTATAGAGGACAGCTCTGACGCAGGATCAGAGACTGAGGAAGCAGATACTGAGACAGCATCTGAGGGATAGGACAATGGCGCAGACTCTGGGAGTGATTTTTCCAAAGACTCCTCTTCTAGTGATTCTGAGGGAGGTGATGAGGACAGTCCTGCTGTCCCTTCGCAAGCACAGTCTGTGCAGCGGGACAGTAGCGGGTTAGCCCAACCCAGAGAGTAGGTGGATGTGGTGGCAAGCACAGACAGTGCTCTCTTGGGAGCTCCCCAATTTAGTTCAGCCCCATATTTCACCGCCCACATCGTATTGTGGAGACATCAAAATTATCTATCACAAAACAACCTGGTTTTGTAAGGCAGCCACCTGCGTTTTCGGTCCCAGGCTCGGCGACCTCATAGGGAAACCTACCAAACCCAGACATTTTTGGAAACTAGACACCCAGAGGGAGTCCACAGAGGTGTGGCTTGTGTGGATTCCCCAAAGTTTTCATACCCAGAATGCCCTGCAAAGGTGAAATGTTGAATAAAAAATCTATTTTTCTTGCATTTCTGTTGCACAAACTACAGAAATATGCTGGGATCCACAAAATTCCTACCACCCAGTGTTTCCCCACCTGTCCTGATAAAACGATACTCCACTTGAGTGCCTCTACCTAGTGCCTGCTTTGACACTCCATTTGAGTGCCTGTACCTAGTGCCTGCGGCAGGAATGGATCATCCCAGGATCAACAGTTGCCCTCATGTAAGGAATAACATTGACCATTGTGTGATCCATTCCTGACACGGACACTAGGCCTACCCCACAATTGAGGTACCATTTATATAGGGAGACTTAGGGGGATACTGGGTGGAAGGTAATTTGTGGCTCCTCTCAGATTACAGAACTTAATATCATCGAAATGTGAGGAAAAACTTTTTTTTTTTTGCTGAATTTTGAGGTTTGCAAATGATTCTGGGTAACAGAACCTGATGAGAGCGCCACAAGTTACCCCATCATGGTTCCCCTAGGTGTCTAGTTTTCAAAAATGCACAGGTTTGGTAGGTTTTCCTAGGTACCAGCTGAGCTCAAAATCAAAATCCACAGCTAGGCACTTTCCAAAAAACATGTCAGTTTTCAATGTAAAAAGTTGATGTGTCCATGTTGTGTTTTCGGGCATTTCCTGTTGCGGGCAGTAGGCCTACTAACAAAAGTGAGATACCATTTTTATTGAGATACTTGGGGGAATGCTGGGTGGAAGGAAATGTGTGGTTCCTCTCAGACTCCAGAACTTTCTATCACCGAAATGTGAGGAAAAAGGTTTTTTTCCTTGGCTAATTTTGAGGTTTGCAAAGATTCTGGGTAACAGACCTGGTGTGAGTGCCACAAGTTATCTTATCCTTGGCTCCCCTAGGTGTCTAGTTTTAAAAAATGTACAGGTTGGTAGGTTCTTGTAGATGCCGGCTGAGGTAGAGGCCAAAATCCACAGTTAGGCACTTTGCAAAAAACAGGTCACTTTTCTTTGGCAAAATGTGATGCGTCCATGTTGTCTTTTGGGGCATTTCCTGTCACGGGCACTAGGACTACCCACAAGTGAGGTACCATTTTTATCGGGAGACTTAGGGGAACACAAAATAGAAGAACAAGTGTTATTGCTCCTTGTCTTTCTCTACATTTTTCCTTCCAAATGTAAGACAGTGTGTAAAAAAGAAGTCTATTTGAGAAATGCCCTGTGATTCACACTCCTTTGTGAGTTTAAAGGGGGCCCCTCCATGTACTTTGCTGGGGGGCACCTCAAGTTGTGTTATGCCACTGCTTTACAATGCTTGTTTTAACAGTCACTCACTTCCATTGCATAGTGGGATGATGTGCATAGTTACAGAATTCAAATTTAGGGGCTCACTATGAACCCTGGCGGTTCAGACCGCCGTGCGGGGCAGCGGCAAAGACCACCATATAATGATCACAGGGAGGGCCACCTGTGGCAGCCCTCCTCCACCGCCAGGCTACCGCCGACAGGCAGCCTGACGATGGAGGAAATCATTATCTGACAGGGCAGCGCCGCAAGCAGCACTGCCCTTCGGATAATGATCCCTTTTCATCCAGTCTTTCCCTGGCGGGTTCCCCTGCCAGAAAAGAGCTGGTGGAAGGGGTGCTCCCGGGCCTGGTGCAGTGCCCTATCGTGCAGGTCACTGCCCCATATACGGGCAGTGATCTGCGCAACGGGTGCTGCTGCACCTGCCGCACACCAACATTAGCGGCGGCTCCATTTGGTGGCACTGTCAATGTTACAGCCCTTTTCCCTGTTGGGTCTGCGGGCGGATACACTGTTTCCGCCCGCCGGCCCAGCAGAGAAAACATTATACGGCCGGCAGGGGAGTCAGTCTTCAGTTGACCCCCAGGTTTTTACCGCTGAGATCATAATGAGGGCCTTAGCCTGGTCTAACCATCCCTTAGGTATTTGGGCCCATTTTCACAAGCAGCCTGCGGTGACCCACTGGCGGCATAAGCTGCTGACCCATATCCACAAGGCCACACAAAGCCACTCTCTGTGGCTTTTAATCGCCTTGTAAATATGGATATGGAGGTGTTTCCATGGGTTTTCCCTGGGTGTCCCCACGCAACATCCATAGATTTTGACACATTCCTGGAATTACAAGGTTTTATAAATGCATCCAAAGCCTACGTAGTGTAAGAGTAATGCAACGGGGAAAAATATCTTTATTTCTCCATGTCTTTTACTCTTTCTATGTGTGCTGTATTCTGCAACACACATAGAAGGAGGAGAAAGCCCCATTGATTGTTTTTGTGGAGAAACGTCTCCCTTCCTGCACAAAAACAATCATCCCCACAATGCAGACAGGCACCCTTGCACCATGATGCAATGGTTCCTGAGCTGACACATAGCAGCAATTTCTGCACCATCACAGGGGAGAGGACAGAAATGCACCATATCTTGTAGATACAATGCATTTTTGCCCTTTCCAGGTGGCGCAGGGCGGGGCAGCAAGACACTTGAAGCCAGAGACTATTGCCAAGACCCCGCTAGGAAATAAGACTCTTCTGATTGTCACCCTTTTGTCCCACTCTGTTACCCTGTCCACCTTGAACTGCCATTGCTCCCCTTCCTATGCCCCCTTGGACAATGCATTGAGAGCGGCTAATCAAAATCAGCATACCATCCCTACTGAAGTGCAAGTGCTGTCTGTACTCCATTTCTTAGCCACTGGCTCATTTCAGGTCACATGTGAATGCCCTGTTTCCAGGATCAATCCATGAATCATTTCTCCTGAGAAACAGCAGTGTACCACACATGATGGAACAACTATAGGGGGACAGAGGATGGCTCATAGGTGAGTGGGCATGACACTGGATCAGTACATAGCTGACAGACAGGCTGTCTGCAAGTAATGACAGTTTGTTACAGTGCTGTTCCAAATACTTTTGCAGGTGATTCTGGCTACCCCAACATGCAATGTCTCCTGACATCAGTGAGAAATCCCAGGACAAATGCAGAGAGGAATTACAATGAGGCCCATGGACGTACTAGGAGGGTGATAGAGCGCACTATAGGTCTCCTTAAGGCTAGATTCTGTTGCCTCCATCTCCCTGGGGGTTTCCTGTGCTATGGCCCTGAGAAGGTGTGTAGAATAGTGGTGGCCTCCTACATGCTGCACAACGTGGCTGTGAGGAAAGCTATCCCCCTACTAGAGGAGGAAGGTGCTGTATATCCAGACCTGCTTCCTCTAAGAGGAGATGAGAGTGATAGTGAGGATGATGTCCACTCCAGGAACCAGCTGATCCAACTATACTTCCAGTGACTATGAGATACTGTTTACTGATGATGTTGTCTGCACTGCATAATGTCTGTCTGACTTATTCACTATGGGGATGTGGGGTCTGTAGTCATTGACACTGTTACCTGAAGAATAAGGTGGCATGTGCCATGGAAACAAACATGTTGGACATTTATATTTACGTCACACAGGGGGTTATTCTAATTTTGGAGGAGGTGTTAATCCGTCCCAAAAGTGACGGAAAAGTGACGGATTTACCACCAGCCGGATTACGAGTCCATTATATCCTATGGAACTCGTAATACGGCTGGTGGTATATCCGTCACTTTACCGTCACTTTTGGGACGGATTAACACTCCTCCAAAGTTAGAATAACCCCCACAATGTTGTGCATGGGGTGCCATTCCTGCAATAAGGGTCTGATTATGGAATTGGCTGGCAAATGCATTCACATTTACAATTGATTCATCATTATGACAGCGGACATACAAATTGGTGTACATGAGTTTTATTTGGTGTCATATATGCATTGGTGCGCTTTACAGAGATAGGGAGTGGGCTAATGGTGGATGTCCATACTAGGAACAGGGGCTCAGCAATTGGTGGCAGCGGGTATAGGTCCATCTGTCCCTTGCAAGTTGTTATGTTGCTATTGGTGGGTGAGGATGGTGGCACAGTGGCACACTTGGGAGACAGTCCATGTCAGAGTCACTTCTTAGCGGGGGCCTTGGTCTTGGCAGGTGTTCCTGTGCCATATCTGGGCGTGAGGGTCCATTTGAGTTTCTGGTGCTGGGCTGTAAGGGTAGGGGTTCTAGTCTCCTGTATGTCCTTTGTCAGTGCCACCAGTCCAGTTGCTGCTGCTGATGTTGATGGCTGGTCGGTGTCCTTGGCAGTGGTAGGGGCTTCTAGGTTTGAGGGGTCTCAGGCTGGGTTAGGTAGTGATGCTTCAGTACCCATGCAATAGTGGTCATGGTGGCATTCAGTTGTTTCCACTGCTCCATGGTCTCTTGATTTTGGGCTATCTGCAGCCTTTGACTCTGTTCTAGGGAGGCCAGGATCTGGCCCATCTTGTCTTGTTTATGGTGGTATGCTCCCAGGACCTCAGAGATCACCTCCTGGGCTGCAGCATTCATCCTTTGGCCTCCCTCCTGGGCCACTGATACCCTCCCACTGGGCCTAGCCCCCTGTGGTTGTGTCCCCTGCACAGGTCTAACAGTACCACTTGTACTGGGGCCATTGTCATCCTGCCTGTTACTAGGTGGAGACTCTGACCTCTGTACTTGTGTTCCATCAGTCTGTGGCCTGGAGACTCTGGTGTGGGGTCGTTTGGCCAGAGCTCTTGCTGGTGGCTGGGTGGTAGGGGTGTCAGTGGTGTCCTGGGTGGGGCTGCTGGAGGGTGACAGTCCAGGACTGTGTGATGGGCCAGGGTAGTCCCCACTGTCCACATTTCCCTCTCCAGTGTCCTGAGTGGGGCCTCTGTCTCCATATGGGGCGCTGGCACTCCTTGGCCTTTCCACCAGGGTGTCATGGGTGTTGGTGCCTGTCGGGGGGAATGGACATATATGTTACATGTACTAATTTGAATAAGGATGCACAGCTCTGCCCTATTTTATGTTGTTTATTCCCCTGTTGGGCCATGCAGGGACCTATTGTGGGATTGCATTGCATTTTGCATGGGATGTTGAGGTGCATTTTGGGTGGTGTAGTGCCATTGTGATTCCTTGCAGTGATAGGGGGCTGTGCACAGGGGGAGGGCTGTGGGCCTGTTGGTAGGTTTGTGAGCATGCAGGGTGACTTGATGTAGTGATTGTGGCCTGGGTGGGGTAGTGGTCCTGGTGGAAGATGGAGGGGTGGGGTGGTGCATGCATTACAGGTGTGGTGGATATGGGGTAATTGTAGATGATTTACCGGCGTCCATTCCTCCAGTGAGGCCCTCAGGGTGCAGGATGGCCAGTACCTTTTCCCCCAGTCTTCTGTACTGCAATTTAGTGCCTGGATGCCATCAACCTCACCTTCCGGCGCAGGTCGTTCCATCTCTTGCAGATGTTGTCCCTCATGCGTGGATGGTTTCCCACTGCGTTGACCTTGTTGACAATCGTCTGCCATAACCCCATCTTCCTGGCGATGGGTGTGTGCTGGACCTGTGCCCCGAAGATTTGTGACTCGACCATGAGTATTTTGGCCACCATTGTTCTTAGCTCCCTATCTCTGAAGCCTGGATACTTAGGGGTGCCATGGTGTGTGTTGTGGGTGGTGTGTTGTGTGGATATTGGTGAGGGTGCTGTTGTGTGGTTGGGTGTGTGACTTGTGTGATGTTGCGTTCTATGTATGCGTGTTGTGTTGTCAGTCTCAGTTGTCCTAGTGGCGATGCAAAGGGTTGTGGGTTGTGTATGTGAGTGTTTTATAGTGTTGTGGATGTGTGTCAGGCGTGTGGGTTTCAAACGTGCCAATGTGTGCATTTCTTGCTGTTGGGTCCACTTTCTGCCCGTGGCGGTCTGTACAGCCAATGGTCGTTCGGCATCCACTATCCGCCGCGGTGATTTGTGCATCATTATTTGGAGGGAGGGGATTTGTCTGCTTGGCAGTGGCAGAGTGAGGTGTACAGCCTTTCCGCCATCAATGGCCCTGGCGGTGGCTGGAGGTAGCAGAATTTTTGGAGGTTTCTGTTTTTGACATCCTTTTATGGTGGGTTTCTGTTCATCACCAATGGCGGTCTTCTGTTCACTGTCGCCACGGCGGGCGACGGTGTTTACCGCCATGTTCATAATGAGGGCCATAGTGTAGGTAGGAGAAATAAATATATATATCATTCTTCAAGACAGTATGGTAGGACTATTCTTGTGTTTTACTCTGTTAGTCACCTGCTTGCTTTTATTGTGTTTTATCATCCTAGTTCTTGCAATACATGCCTTTTTTATCTAAGATGCAGTTATTTCAATAAATATTTGTTGAACTGTATTCTGCCTCTGTTGTCCTTGCCTGTATGAGACTTTTTGGTAACTGAGAGAAAGGGGATGGGATCTGATCGACGATGATTCTCCTGAGGAGTCTTCTTGTCATGCGCCCGGTTGCCACAATCATCTCGGCCAGAGGTGAGGCGCTGGTAGTTAGCCGGAGAACCCGGATTAGGCCAACAGGCATCATGTCATGTTGAATCATACTTAGTATCCACAATCCATGTGATCCTGTTTCCCAAATCCAGTAGCCTCATTAGCATACTGAGAACCTATGCGACAAAAGCATGCATTAAAATGATGCACCCATAGAAACCTATGGGTCTCCTTGAATTTTGCTGCACTAGCATCAAATGTTTTGACACTAGTGCAGGAAAGCGCCATAATAGCATCAAAAATTCTGATGTTATTGTCCTAATGACTGCCATGGTGCGCTGTATTTACAATATACAACCATGGTGCCATTAGGTGGGGCAGAGGCGATGCAAAAATACTGGTGCATCAGCACTGATATGCCAGTCTCTTGTAAATATGCACCTCTGTTTTTCTGGAATCAGGGTACTTGTACATACCAATTGGAGAAAGAAACAGGCTTGTGAGAGGGATGTACCTATATAGAAATGTGAAAAAACAGAAGTACAAGTTTCAATAGGTGGCAACAGAAGTGTGCAAAAATTCTTAATCAACAAATCAAAACTGATAAAATGGAAATGGATAACAAGGACGTATGAAACTTTTTCTATCCAACAATTTATAACTGGTTAAAAAACCATGGGATAATACTAAAAAGATTCTGATTAGAATGCCAAGGCATAAGAATATGTAATACAGAACAAAAGATAAAATTTAATCAAGGTGCTTGATGGAGGGAAGGTGGTGACTGAACTTTACTGTTGCACCCACACACACACACACCATCAATTTTGTGACTGTCTAAGTAGGCTAGTGTTTTAGAGCGAGAGTTTAGCCAGTAGCAGACATGGGCCCTCATTCTGACCTTGGCGGGCGGCGGAGGCCGCCCGCCAAAGTCCCGCCGTCAGGTTACCGTTCCGCGGTCGAAAGACCGCGGCGGTAATTCTGACTTTCCCGCTGGGCTGGCGGGCGGTCTCCTTCAGACCGCCAGCCAGCCCAGCGGGAAAGAGGCTTCCACGATGAAGCCGGCTCGGAATCGAGCCGGCGGAGTGGAAGCTGTGCGACGGGTGCAGTTGCACCCGTCGCGTATTTCACTGTCTGCGCAGCAGACAGTGAAATACATGTAGGGGCCCTCTTACGGGGGCCCCTGCAATGCCCATGCCAGTGGCATGGGCACTGCAGGGGCCCCCAGGGGCCCCGCGACCCCCCCTACCGCCATCCGGATCTCGGCGGTCCGACCGTCGGAATCCCCGCGGCGGTGCAGCAAGCTGCGCCGCCGCGGAGGATTCAATGGGGCCGCGGTACACTGGCGGGACCCCGCCAGTGGTGCCGGTCCGACCGCGGCTTTACCGCCGCGGTCGGAATCCCCATTGGAGCACCGCCGGCTTGTCGGCGGTGCTCCCGCGGTCCTCCGCCCTGGCGGTCAAAGACCGCCAGGGTCAGAATGAGGGCCATGGTGTCTTGTTGGATGACTGCTGCTCAAGCCCTAACTCGGGTTATAGAGGACAGCTCTGAAGCAGGATCAGAGACTGAGGAAGCAGATACTGAGACAGCATCTGAGAGATAGGACAATGGTGCAGACTCTGGGAGCGATTTTTCAAAAGACTACTCTTCCAGTGATTCTGAGGGAGGTGATGAGGACAGTCCTGCTGTCCCTTCGCAAGCACAGTCTGTGCAGCAGGACAATAGCGGGTTAGCCCAACCCAGAGAGCAGGTAGATGTGGTTGCAAGCACAGACAGTGCTCTCTTGGGAGCTCCCCAATTTAGTTCAGCCCCATATTTCACCACCCAAATCGTATTGTGGAGACATCAAAATTATCTATCACAAAACAACCTGGTTTTGTAAGGCAGCCACCTGAGTTTTTGGTCCCAGGCTCGGCGACCTCATAGGGAAACCTACCAAACCCAGATATTTCTGGAAACTAGACACCAAGAGGGAGTCCACAGAGGTGTGGTTTGTGTGGATTCCCCAAAGTTTTCTTACCCAGAATGCCCTGCAAAGGTGAAATGTTGAATAAAAAATCTATTTTTCTTGCATTTCTGTCGCGCAAACTACAGGAATATGCTGGGATCCACAAAATTCCTACCACCCAGTGTTTCCCCACCTGTCCTGATAAAACGATACTCCACTTGAGTGCCTCTACCTAGTGCCTGCATTGACACTCCATTCGAGTGCCTGTACCTAGTGCCTGCGGCAGGAATGGATCATCCCAGGGTCAACAGTTGCCCTCATGTAAGGACTAACATTGACCGTTGTGTGATCCATTCCTGACACGGACACTAGGCCTACCCCACAATTGAGGTACCATTTATATAGGGAGACTTAGGGGAATGCTGGGTGGAAGGTAATTTGTGGCTCCTCTCAGATTACAGAACTTTATATCATCGAAATGTGAGGAAAAAGTGTTTTTTTTGCTGAATTTTGAGGTTTGCAAATGATTCTGTATAACAGAACCAGATGAGAGCGCCACAAGTTACCCCATCATGGTTCCCCTAGGTGTCTAGTTTTCAAAAATGCACAGGTTTGGTAGGTTTTCCTAGGTACCAGCTGAGCTCGAAATCAAAATCCACAACTAGGCACTTTCCAAAAAACGCATCAGTTTTCAATGTAAAAGGTTGATGTGTCCATGTTGTGTTTTCGGGCGTTTCCTGTTGCGGGCAGTAGGCCTACTAACACAAGTGAGATACCATTTTTATTGAGATACTTGGGGGAATGCTGGGTGGAAGGAAAGGTGTGGTTCCTCTCAGATTTCAGAACTTTCTATCACCGAAATGTGAGGAAAAAGGTTTTTTTCCTTGGCTAATTTTGAGGTTTGCAAAGATTCTGGGTAACAGACCTGGTGAGAGCGCCACAAGTTATCTCATCCTTGGCTCCCCTAGGTGTCTAGTTTTAAAAAATGTACAGGTTGGTAGGTTCTTTTAGGTGCCGGCTGAGGTAGAGGCCAAAATCCACAATTAGGCACTTTGCAAAAAACAGGTCACTTTTCTTTGGCAAAATGTGATGCGTCCACGTTGTCTTTTGGGGCATTTCCTGTCACGGGCACTAGGACTACCCAAAAGTGAGGTACCATTTTTATCGGGAGACTTAGGGGAACACAAAATAGAAGAACAAGTGTTATTGCTCCTTGTCTTTCTCTACATTTTTTCCTTCCAAATGTAAGACAGTGTGTAAAAAAGAAGTCAATTTGAGAAATGCCCTGTAATTCACACGCAAATATGGGGACCCGGGAATTCAGAGATGTGCATATAACCACTGCTTCCCAACACCTAATCTTGTGCCCATTTTGGAAATACAAAGGTTTCCTTGAAATCTTTCATTCTTTATATTTCACCAAATGAATTGCTGTATACTAGGTATACAATGGAAAACCATTGGAGCGTGCAAATCATTTATAGGCTCTAGGTACCTAGGGTTCTTGATAAACCTACAAGCCCTATATATCCCCACAACCAGAAGAGTCCAGCAGACATAACAGTATATTGTTTCAAAAAATCTGCCCTAGCTGGAAAAAGTTATAGAAGAAAATGTGCCCCCTGAGCACCAGGAGGCCCCCTCAGCATGGTACCATGCCCTGACAGCTCCTGTGTGAGTTTAAAGGGGGCCCCTCCATGTACTTTGCTGGGGGGCACCTCAAGTTGTGTTATGCCACTGCTTTACAATGCTTGTTTTAACAGTCACTCACTTCCATTGCATAGTGGGATGATGTGCATAGTTACAGAAGTCAAATTTAGGGGCTCATTATGAACCCTGGCGGTTCAGACCGCCGAGGGGCGTGGGCAAAGACCGCCACCAGCACGGCGGTCTGAACCACCATATAATGATCACAGGGAGGGCAACCTGTGGCAGCCCTCCTCCACTGCCAGGCCATCGCCGACAGGCAGCCTGACGATGGAGGAAATCCTTATCTGACAGGGCAGCGCCGCAAGCAGCACTGCCCTTCGGATAATGATCCCTTTTCCTCCAGCCTTTCTCTGGTGGGTTCCAGTGCCAGAAAAAGGCTGGTGGAAGGGGTGCTCCCGGGCTCCGCGCAGTGCCCCATCGTGCAGGTCACTGCCCCATATATACGGGAAGTGATCTGCGCGACAGGTGCTGCTGCACCTGCCGCACACCAACATTTTCCAGTTGGTGCCACTGTCAATGTTACAGCCCTTTTCCCTGTTGAGCCTGCGGGCGGATACACTGTTTCTGCCCGCCGGCCCAGCAGGGAAAACATTATACGGCCGGCAGGGGAGTCGGTCTTCAGTTGACCGCCAGGTTTTTACCGCTGAGATCATAATGAGGCCCTTATCCTGGGCTAACCATCCCTTAGGTATTTGGGCCCATTTTCACAAGCAGCCTGCGGTGACCCACTGGCGGCATAGGCTGCTAACCCATATCCACAAGGCCACACAAAGCCACTCTCTGTGGCTTTTAATCGCCTTGTAGATATGGATATGGAGGTGTTTCCATGGGTTTTGCCTGGGTGTCCCCACGCAACATCCATGGATTTTGACACATTCCTGGAATGACAAGGTTTTATAAATGCATCCAAAGCCTACGTAGTGTAAGAGTAATGCAACAGGGAAAAATATCTTTATTTCTCCATGTCTTTTACTCTTTCTATGTGTGCTGTATTCTGCAACACACATAGAAGGAGGAGAAAGCCCCATTGATTGTTTTTGTGCAGAAACGTCTCTCTTCCTGCACAAAAACAATCATCCCCACAATGCAGGCAGGCACCCTTGCACCATGATGCAATGGTTCCTGAGCTGACACATGGCAGCAATTTCTGCACCATCGCAGGGGAGAGGACAGAAATGCACCATATCTTGTAGATACAGTGGGCCATATTTATACTTTTTGACGCGAAACTGCGCTGACGCAGTTTTGCGTCAAAAAAATTAGCGCCGGCTAACGCCATTCTGAAGCGCCATGCGGGCGCCGTATTTAATCAATGACGTTAGCCGGCGTTAGCCGCCGGCGCTGCCTGGTGTGCGTGGAAAAAAACAACGTACACCAGGCAGCGCCGGCGTAGGGGGATATGGAGCTTGGGCGTCAAAAAATGGGGCAAGTCAGGCTGAGGCAAATTTTTCGCCTCAACCCGATTTGCGCCATTTTTTTCGACTCCCAACCCCCATAGAAATGACTCCTGTCTTAGCAAACACAGGAGTCATGCCCCCTTGCCCAATGGCCATGCCCAGGGGACTTCTGTCCCCTGGGCATGGTCATTGGGCATAGTGGCATGTAGGGGGGCACAAATCAGGCCCCCCTATGCCACAAAAAAAAAAAAAAAAATTACATACCTGAACTTACCTTAATGTCCCTGGGATGGGTCCCTCCAGCCTTGGGTGTCCTCCTGGGGTGGGCAAGGGTGACAGGGGGTGTCCCTGGGGGCATGAGAGGGCACCTCTGGGCTCCTTGAGAGCCCACAGGTCCCTTAACGCCTGCCTTTTCCAGGCGCTAAAAAACGGCGCAAAAGCGGCCGTACATCATTTTTTTTGACCCGCCCACTCCCGGGCGTGAATTTTGCCCGGGAGTGTAAATACGGCGCACATGCCTCGGAGTCAATTTTTTAGACGGGAACGCCTACCTTGCATTTCATTAACGCAAAGTAGGTGTCCACGCTAAAAAATGACGCAAACTCCATGGACTTTGGCGCCAGACGCATCTAACGCCAAAGTATAAATATGGAGTTAGTTTTGCGTCGG
Source organism: Pleurodeles waltl (assembly GCF_031143425.1). NCBI lineage: Eukaryota > Metazoa > Chordata > Amphibia > Caudata > Salamandridae > Pleurodeles > Pleurodeles waltl. The sequence continues at coordinate 1,018,331,974 of NC_090444.1, read as the reverse complement.
AATTGCGTCAAAAAAAACAACGCAATTCCGGCGCAAACAGAGTATAAATATGCCCCAGTGTATTTTTGCCCTTTCCAGGTGGCGCAGGGCGGGGCAGCAAGACACTTGCTGTGCTGCCCTGCCTCATGGGGCCTTGTAAATATGTTCCCTGGTTCCCCACTTTTATGACTCCTAATTTGTGGGTGTCATAACAGTCAGAGTGACCTGCATTTCTGCACCATCCACTTTCTGCAGGGGAATCAGTTTACACTACTAAGAATTGTGCATATTGCAGAACGAGTTTGAGATCCGACTGTTGTTGTTAGCTTTAAATTCACATTCATCGATTTTTGATTGACAGCAATTACTTAATAAAACTGAGCACACAAGTCCTCATCTGAAACTAACACTGCCAAGAGTTGTTTTCAGGCCATTAACTTGTTCTTCATTTCTTTGGAGCTAGGCCAAATCGACAAGTGGCTAATGATTGTTCAGTTTATCCGTAAATCAGAAATTGAAGGAAGCTCTCAGTTTGGCTACTAATTCCCATGGCCCTCAACTAGCACGGAACAAGATAGATTGATCTCACGAAAAAATAACCTCCCTATCACCGACACATATGGAACTGCAATGTATACAAAGTGAGAGTGGGAGTGATGATGGTTTTAATATTAATGTAAATTAGTTAGTAGTCCTCTGTTTTCTGTACAATTTTCTAAACGTATTAAATTAACGGGGGTGGGGTTTATGGCAGCTACTACTTGTTCAGCAGGTGCAGTGGCACCATGGCCTAGAGCCCTGAGGGGCCTTTCAAGCCCTGGTAGTTCCTGCATCAGTAGCAAAGTGTCTCATTTAGATCTTGGCAGAGGGAATACTCCATCATAAAGATGACGATAATCCTGCCTACTGTATTATGATCTCCCTAGGCTATAATGGGATCGTAATACGTTGGACGGGATATGCATCATGTTTGTTACAGAGTATTCCCCTCTGCCAAACTCTAAATCAGGACCCAAGGGTCTGTTTTCCTTGCACTGAGGCCTATAGAACCCTTGAAATTCTACTGCCATTGACAGTATCCTTTCCCTACTAGCAGATAGTTAATATCAGGAAGCCAGCACTTCTGTCCCAGACAGACAAATGTAATGCCTTTTGGCAACTAATTTGCTGACAAGTGTGTTTAGAAGTGTTTGCTAAGCATTCTCCATCTTGTCAGTGACTGCTGAATCCTGAGAAGATCTCAAATTCTTCTCTAGTGAGCCGGAACACAGTTCAATTGCTTTTATGCCAACATTTGTAGTCAATATTCAATTATCAGTTTCTTAATGAATGGTCGCTTTTCTGGAAATGCATTTCATTATAATTCTACATTGCCCTCGTACAACCTCTGTAGAAAGACTTGACCTCAGAATCCTGGCGCAGGCAGGGGCTGTGAGCATCTACATTTTCACTGGTGCATGTGAACTTATTAAGCATAGAGATTCCAATAAAAAAATCAAGAAATAGTGTTAAAACAAATGCTATGCTCTAAAGACAGTGGCGGGGGTTTACGGGCAAATTTAGCAACAGTTTGCAGTGTAGTCTATGTCTTTATTTCAGCTAAAATTCTTAAAAAGCAAAAGTACATATCTCATAAAAACAAATAATGCATAATCATACCATACTTTGCAGTGTTTGCGTCATAAACTTGATGCAAACAAAGCACAAAATGTGTTGTGATTTACTTTTCAACACAAGTCCATATTTACACTAGAAAGTTACCTGAAGTAATGCAAAGATGTTTTTTTTGTGCTACTTGGCAACAAGGCTGTGTTCTAGGGGTCATACATTGGCCTTCCCATGCAACCATCCTTGGGTTTTGATGCAGATCATTATCTACTAATACAGGTAGACATTGATTTGTGCCAAAAAAGTACACCTCCTCAAGGCAGGCATAAAGTTTGATAAAAGTTTCCTTTTCTGAAAATGTTTCAAACTTTGCATGTATTTTGCACCTTACAGCACACATACAAGCAGGGAAAGCATTAAAACTTAGGTCCAGATTTAAAAGAAACTGGTGAAGTGCAGTGCTGCGTCAAAATTAACAGTGCCACGCTGCGCTAGTTTTGAAAAGCGGGGATGTGCCGTATTAACAACAGCCCTGTGTTTTCCCCTGTACTAGCACTAAATTAAGCTGCCTGCTCCAACGCAGGCATGCTTGCACTATAGTGCAAGGGTGTCTGTGTTGAGGGGAGTAATTGTTTATGTGCAGGAAGGTATTCCTTCCTGCACAAAAACAATCTACAATCTACAATGGCGATTTGGCACTTCTATGTGTGCTGCAAAATGCAGCGCACATAGAAGTACCAAAGCATCATTTATGAATGATTGTTTACGTGCAGGAAGGGACACCTTCATGCACATAAACAATCATCTATGCCATTTTACTTCTTCTATGTGTGCTTCAGAAAAGAGCCGAAAACGAGGAGGAGAAAAGCATACCTCCTAGTTTTGCCCTGCTAACACCATCCCTGGGGTGGCGTTAGTTTTTGGGACTGCCACACATTTAGGGCTTCTTGAAATCTGGGGCAGTGTCAAAAGCAATGGGTGTTGAGGAGGAACCCCCACTGCATGCCCTTCTGATGCAGAAAACTGTGTCGGAGGGGCCCATATTACATGGAGGCATAACGCCACAAAATGTGTTGTGACACCTCTTTGTAACTATGGAGCAGTGAAAAGAGCCACCGGATCATCACTGAAAGTGACGCTGCAGTGGCTCTAGGGCTCTTTAAAACTGTCCTATAGTGTTTGTACTAAAAGAATCTCTTTCCAGTTCAAAACATTAGCAGAATGCACACACCTCTATATTATGGAGCAAGGGTGACTATATTGGAGCATGGCAGCAGAGAGTGCACCAGTGCCTAGGGAGAGAGATATAGTGCCAGATTTAAGAAAAGTGGCGCTGCACCAGTTTCTTTTTCCATTTAGCACCCCTTAATGCCACCATGTGTGTGCTGTATCGAAGATATAGCACACCATGTCTGTAGTTATGGGACTAGCATCAACATTTTTAATGCTAGTTCATAGCTTTGCAGGATTAACATAAAAAATTTGGACGTAAATCCAGCAAACCCCAAGTGAGGCCTATTGTAAACAATTGTGGGGCATATTGATACTTGTTGTGAGCCGAATTTGTGTCATTTTTTTACGCAAATTCAGTGCAAAACTAACTCCATATTTATACTTTGGCGTTAGACCCGTCTAGCACCAAATTTATGGTATCCTTGGACTCTGTAATGCTTTCATCGAGTTGTCATCGTCAAAGCCGTCCAAGTCTCAGGACCAGGCCCCCCTCAAGGACACCAGTGTATCTAGGGAGTTATTCACAAGCTTCCTGTAGATCAGTGAGATAGCCTTATCAGGCATGGACTTTGTAAGTAGCCTATCCTCTAGAGGAGTGGCTTCTTGAAATTGTTCACCCTTTCAGATATGGCATTGGGGTGCGTGCCCGAGTCGAAGATACTTGTATATTTCAGTCTCTGCCAGTTCAATTTCTTGTGGCAGGACTTCAAAATGTAGAAAGGACTGCCCTCTCCAGATATCCCAAATCATTCAATGCCAATTAGCCCCCACTTAGAGATGCCCCTCAAGGTGCCCACTTCTTTTAATGAATCACTATACCAGAGAGTCATCATCTCAGTGAGTTTATTGAGCCAGCCCATATACTTTGAGGCCTCCCTCCACATCCAAACCAAGATCTGGGTGTCAATTGGTAGAATCCTCTTGAGTTGCCAGCAATATCATGCCGCTATGCTGCCCCTCTACCCATGGATATCTGTTTCTACTCTATAAGCCGGTTTTCCCATCATTAACAACCCAAACATTTATCACCACCAATTGTGAGGCCCAGTAGTATTTAAGGTGTCTGGGGCTGCTATCCTTCCATCATACACCCCCTTTGGAGTTTGCATAGGGCAATGCTGGATCTGTTTCCATTCCATAATAACAGACGGACTGCCTGGTGTGTTCATTGGAATATCACCGGGGAGCATTGATGTTCTGAAGTACATAGATTAGGTGTGGAAGAGACAATATTTTGTAAAGAGCCACCCTGCACATCAAGGTGAGGGGCAGCATTGTCCAATGCTCGATGTCTCGGTGCAGCTTGCCAATCTGCAGGAGCAAATTCTGATTGAAATAAGTCTTAGGGTCTCGGGTGACATGGATCGCTAGGTATTTGAAACTCTCTGCCACCAAAGGTGCCTTCTACCTCGTGAAAATGCGCAAGTGATCGCCTGATATTGGGAAGATTGGGGACTTGACAAATCATTAATTCCATTACCGATTTTGTGAACTTTACACAGAGGTCAAATAACTCAATGAAAAACATCAAATTGAATCACACTTTGTCACCATGTTCACCATACTGAGCCATAATGACGGAATTATCAACTTGAATGAAAACATTGAATTTGTAGCTTCATTAATGAAGAGTGTAACAGACACAGCAAGACTTGAAAAAAGTACAGACATTTATGAAATCGCTGGCCAATACAATGACAAGAACAGTGACTTCACCAAGAAAGTCACATACTGGAAATATCCCATCGAAAAATACAATTGCAATCTTTGTGGAGACATAATGGGAACCTTCAAAGAGCTTAAAAACATGTTTCTATCAGTCACAAGGGATTTCTCCAAAAACCGCATTGTTCAAAATGTGAACAGAAGCTGAGCTTTCTAATATTGCAAATTGCAAATGTAGAAAAATGAAACAAGAGATAAATTCCTATGAATGTAGATTTTTTTGATCTGAGAATTGGAGTGTCGCAGCATACAAGACATGTTCACCCAAAAGCACAAAATGATGCTAAACTCCTTGCTCTAGCAAGTAGGAAACCTTCAAAACTGTGGTCAAAAAACTAAATATTGCCCCTACCTGAAATGAAAAAAGTATGTGAAAAAATAGGATCATAAATGTGCTTGTGGTTCTGCACTTTAATTAATAAAAGCAGTAAACAGATTGAAGACAAACAATGGGATTTAACAGAGAAGAGCACACATCTTAAAAATGATATGCATCAGGCATCCACTAATGTTGAAATTAACACTAATGATGAACTGCCAGAGCGAACAATAAAAGAAAGGTTCAATGCCTATATAGACTGAAAATGAGTGCCTAAATTCTCAAATTTCCTGATTTAGATTACAGACTATCAGAAGTGTAAAAATATTCCAAAAATAAGCAACATCACAAAGCTGGAGTAGACTTGATTGAAGAAAATGTGATTTATATCACAGAAAATATTAGCGATATCCATCCAGCACTACTAAATCAATATGAAACTCCTAAAGAAAATGTTACTCAGCCCATGAGCGCTGTTCAAAAGGAGAACCAAATTGTTTCAGTCCAAAGTAAAGTACCCAAGAAAGAAAATGTAAAGCTCAATAAAAATCATAAGAAAAGATATGCAAAACCAAAGTGCATTTTTGAAGAATATCAGGCAAAGTTTAAGAAACACAAAAAGAAAATTGGCAAAATAATTATTGATGGGGCAGAAGATGTCACTTGACTTATCTGTGCTGATGATATTTATCAATATTACAAAGGCGTTACTGAAAAAGAAAAACCCCAAATTCGTCCAAATTTACTGAATCCCAGAAGAATGGGATTAAAAAATTTGTGTAAAGAAATCGCAGTTCTTAAAATAACAGATGTATTTGATGTAGCAAACTTAAACAAAGCATAGGGGTCTGAGGGTGTTGGCTTAAATGATCAGCACAATGTTCACAACTGTTGGAAATGGCACTTTTCTGCAGGGTCATCCCCTGACTTTTTGTGTTCCTGCTACTCTTTTTCTGCCCCTGTTTTTGCTGGCTTTAGGACTCTGCAATTTTGCTTTGTGTTTAAAACATTGTTACATGGGTGTCTCCATGGTGGGCATATTTGATTTACTAGAAAGTCCCAAGTAGAGTGCACAATGTGTACCCAGAGCCTGATTTTCAAATGCTACTAGTGGGCCTGCAGCACAGATTGTGCCACCCACTATGGTAGCCATGAAACCTGTGTCAGGCCTGCTATGGCGGAGCCTGTATGTGTCTTTTAAACTGCCAGTTGGACCTGGCAAATGTACCCACTTGCCAGGCCCATTCTCCGTTTTTATTACCTGCAAGTCTCCCTAAGGTAGGCCCTGGTTAGCCCCAAAGGCAGGGTGCAGTGTATTTAAAAAGTTGGACATGTACTTTTACGTTTTACATTTCAGGTAGTGGTAAACTCTTACATTAGTTTTTCACTATTGCAAGGACTATCTCTACCTTAGGTTAACATTGGGATGGCCTTAAAACATCTTTTAAATGTAATTTACAATACAGAAAATATAGAAATGTTGAGTGTGGTGTCTCTGGACCCACAAATTTGAAAATACATCTTTTGGTTAAGGTGGTTTTCAAATTGCAGGAGTAGGAGGCTGGCTCTCTATATAGTGAGTGAAAATGATATGCACTGTGCGGAGAGTCCGGGTAAACTCACCTTGGTATCCAGAGGCAAAAATAGAAAACCCAATGCTCTTTTTTTGTGGTAGTATGGGTGAGCTGTTAGGTTTATTTAGAAGTAATGCTAAGCTTTTGTTGTACTCACAGCATTAATAAATGAAGACACATTCAGAAGAATAACCCGTGACCAATTTACAAAACAACATGGATCTTTATATAATTTTTAAGACCAAGAACTTTGTTACAAGGGAAGCAGCTTTTAAATTAAAAATACTTTTCAGTTTAAAAAAATTGACAGTGCATAACCGTCACTATACAGCCACAGACACAACTCCACCACACCAAAGGTCAGTGATAAACTGGCAGTATCAAAACCCACACCGTTACGCCAACAGAACTACGCCCACCACATTATGACCTACGAATCACCACAGTGGACATTCAATGGCGGTAAACCATTGGCGGTACATACTGCTGCGCTCAAAACACACACACACAAACAAAACCACACTGAATTGGTCAATTCAAACTACACACACCTGACACCCATATACACACCACACCGCACACGCACACCACTATAAAACACCCACCCACAGTACCCACAGCCCTTTATGAATACAATTAAATGCCACCAGAAAGAGACAGCAAGACCACTCACACAACCATAGCCACATACCACCATCACCTATACACCACCCATGCACCTCACAACACACACCCCAACTGTTAGGGTTTGTTCACAGCAAAGAGAATGTCCCCTCTTACTGCACTAGTGGGTTCTGTAATAGCTCCCTTTTAAACTTACTATTGAAAGCCTTTCTTGTTATCTCACCTTCCCCCCCCCCAGGCTTCTGTGTATGTTGTTTAACGTGCTGTTTTGTTTACACATTGGGCCTTGCTTTTACCAAGGCTTCTTTAAAACACTCCTCTCTAGGCCATGCGTTAATTTAACTCATTTGCATAATAACTGAAACTCTGCACTCCTTTCAAGAACATGTGCAGCATGTGAGGACCACACCCAGCTCTTCAAACCACACCCAGCTCTGCACACCTTTCAAGAACATGTGCAGCATGTGAGGACCACACCCAGCCCTGTCTATAAAAGGCAGCCTCCGAGCCTCACCCAGTGCTTGTGCTCATCTACCTCCCGCTTACCTGAGGACAGATCCCTCGGCGCTGGCACTCCTGCTCTCTACAGATTTTCATTGGCTTCAATGGGCGCAGCTGCTGGCTCTTCCTTTTTCCGGTTTCCGGTTCCTCCTTGCCTCAGCCTCTCTCCTACAAGCAACCTGCAAAAGAGAAAGAAGACAAGGTTAGACTGATCAGTATCTCTTGCCAGCAACAAGTAAGTGCAAAACTTTTATTACCTGAAAGAACTTTGACAACAATTTCTGGATTCGTGTATAGACAATTTGAAACAAGATACCTTCCACGAACATTGTGATTCAAACTCTTTGTTACAAGAATACTTTGCGGAACTTTGTGAAGCAAACATTTTTTTTTTTTATGGAACTTTTAAGAATCGAACCATGGAAACCATTAACAGCAAGGCAAACAGTAAATCAAGGACTTGCACAAATTACATGCTGTATTTTGACGTAAAAGTACAGTATTTGTTTTATAAAAGACTTTGGAAATATGGGAAAAGTGAGTCTGCTATTGGGAATTTAGGCTTTAGTTATATTAAGATGAATGTTTGATATTGGTAATTCTGATAACGGTATTTGTTTAATGTTTTAGAAGCTTTAGAGTATTAGAAAGCACATCCCAGAGCAGTAACACATTCCAAACCTGGAAACTAGAGACCAGGATCCAAGAGGTACTTTTAGAAGAAAATTTCTAATAAATAAAGGGATAGTCAGGAACCCAGTTAGGAATAGGTTGTTCTTATCTGTTCTTTGTTTATGTTTCATTAGGCACCAGTTTCTACAGAAGTCAGAGAGGGCCGCAGATTTGTGCAGCACTTCAACAGTGGAAACGCAAGAACGGTGTTGTCTCTTTATTTTATTTTATCCACTTCCCCCCTTCCCTTGAGCTTCTGTTCTTAGTGCACTGTTTTAAAAACTAGTGTGCTGGAACAAGCAGTTTCAGGGTGGGGTCGGATTGTCTTCAACCTCCATCAGAACTGAACAAGGACTCAGGTGAGCTGGGCTTTGACACCAACACATCACCCTACACACCCTCACCCACAATACTCACACAACACCCATCGCACCACAACGACACTCCAGATCCTCAGAGGAGGAGCTCAGGGTCATGGTGGAGGAAATCTTCTGGGTAGAGCCACAGCTATTTGGAGTACAGGTGCAGCAAACAACCATTGCTAGGAAGATGGAGCTATGGCAGAGGATCATGGACAGGGTCAACGCTGTGGGACAGTACCCCAGAACAAAGGATGACATCAGTAAGAGGTGGAACAACCTACAGGGATGGTACGTTCCATTGCAGCAAGACACCAACTCGCTGTACAGAGGACTGGCCGTGGACCCCCACCTCCTCCCCCACAACTAACAACATCGGAGGAACAAGTCTGGGCAATAATGCATCCTGAGGGCCTGGCCGGAGTAGCAGGAAGACTAAATGCTAGTAAGTCAACTCTTTACTACTATCACCCCCCTACCTGCATGCCATCACATATTCCCACCCTCACTCCCATCACTCCACCACTTCCCACACACCCCACCATCACATCTCACCCATCCCTATGCCAAGCCCTGCATGCACCACCAATGCATGGACACCACTCACAGACCTGCATGGACACCTATCACTAAAGCATGCACACAGAGAAAATCAGCTATCCCACCATACACCAACGTACACAAGTGAAAGATGACAGGGCATAAACAATCATAGAGGGCAACCCATCCATGCACAATGTGTCAGACACAGAAACAATAACACTGCATTTACATCCTCACAGGTATCCCAGCTAATGTCACCGGAGAAGAGGTACTAGCAGCATCCAGTCTCCCCACAGAAGATGCCCACAGTGATGACAGGGACTCTGCTCACCTGGATCTGGATGTCCAACCTGGCCCATCCGGGACCTCCGTACAGTTGGTTACTCAGCCACAGTCACACACCACCACAGAGCCTCCCCCCTCAGGAAACACCACCACAGCACCCACCCACCGTGCCCATACCTCTGTCCCCAGGACACGTCAATCAGCAGTGTGTCCACCACTACAGGGACCCCAGGATACACCACAAACCCAAGACAATCAGGGACCTGGAGTCAGTGGCAGTGGGCATACAGTTCAGGGGACAGAGGCACAGGACAACAGAGAAGCTGGGAGGACTGCTGTGTGCCAGGGGGAGGACAGGCCCAGGGAACCGACTCTCGAGGAGGCACTCAACGAGATCCTGGGAGCATACCAACATTCCCAGGATACGCTGGCCCAGATCCTGGACAACGTGCAGGAGAACAGGTGGCTGCAGGAGGGACAGTACCAGGGGATCAGGGAGGACTTGAAGGCCATTAACACCACTCTGGTCACCATTGCAGGGGTGCTGGCAGAAGTGGCCAACATTATGAGAGAGGCAGTGTGACACCAGCGGGCCCCTGCAACTAGCCAGACTACTGAACAGCCCTCCACCTCCACTGCCGCTAGTGGACAGAAGGCCCCGCCACAGGACCAACAGGCCACTTGCACCCCTCCCCCTGCAGAAGGAGAACCACCATGCAAATGTTCCCTGCGACCCAGGCAGAAGCCAAAGACTATTGCCAAGACCCCGCCAGGAAATAAGACTCTCCTGATTGTCACCCTTTTGTTCCACTCTGTCACCCTGTCCACCTTGAACTGCCATTGCTTCCCTTCCTATGCCCCCTTGGACAATGCACCTGTGCTACAAATAGACTGGAACTATACCCTGGACTTTCCTCCATCATCACCCCAGCCTATTGGACTTCTCCTTTTTCTTCATAGCACTGCAATAAACAAACTTGGAAAAAATACAACTATGGAGAATGTCAAATGATTGAAGTATGTATTCGTTTAACAAGGTTTAAACATTGCAATTCAGCTGTACAGTAATGTTAACATAGGATAGACCTTCAGTTTGCTGCAGTGACAACACCAGGAGCGATAGTGGGGCACCAACATCTGCAAAAAGAGTTGCCAAAGGGTACAGTGAGTGGACAAAGAAGTGGGAAATAACAGCATGCCAGTGACAATGTGAAACAAAAAACTGACAATGAAATGTGAAGTAACACTGTCTTACCTGTGTGTCATTGGAAGTGTTGTCATATCACTGCAGATCTGTTGTCCTGATCCTCATCCTCTGCCTCCTCATCTTTACTGTCCCCAGGGTCCACTGCTGCCACATGGCCATCTCCAGCCTCCTCCTCCTGCAGAAAAGGCAAATGGCGTCTCAAGGCAAGGTTTTTCAACATGCAGCATGCCACGATTATCTGGCAAACCTTCTTGGGTGAGTAGCACAGGGATCCACCAGTCAGATGGTGCCTCATTGTAACGTTCCTCAGCCCTTGTCCTGGGATTCCTCACAGGGGTCAGTAGCCATGATAGGTTTGGGTAACCTGAGTCACCTGCAAATATCAAGGGACAACTGTTAGACACACACTATCCCTTACGGCCCAAATCATACCTATATACCAACATCCACTGGGTGGGAACCGGTGCTCACCTATTAGCCACACACGGTGCCTCTGTAGTTGGGCCATCACATTTGGGATGCTGCTATTCCTCAGGATAAAGGCATCACGCACCGACCCAGGATAGTTAGCATTGATGTGGAGATGTACTTGTCCGCCAAACACACCATCTGAACATTCATCAAGTGAAAAAAAAATCGATTTCTGAAGACCTGTTCATTTTACCCAGGGGGTGGGGGACAAATGCAATATGTTTTCCAGCAATTGCCCCAATTATGTTGGGGATATGTCCAATTGCATAGAAGTCAGCCTTCACCGTGGGCAAATCTTCCACCTGGGGGAAAACAATGTAGCTACACATGTGTTTAATCAGGGCACCCAACACTCTTATCAGCACTGTTGAGAACATTGGGTTTGACATTTCTGCTGCCAAGCCCACTGTCACTTGGAAAGAACCAGTTGCCAAGAAATGGAGCACTGATAGCACTTGCACAAGTGGGGGGATCCCAGTGCGGTGACGGATAGCAGATATCAGGTCAGGCTCCAATTGGGCACACAGCTCCATGATAGTAGCCCTGTTAAGTCTGTAGGTGAGTATAATGTGCCTGTCCTACATTGTTGCCAAGTCCATCAGGGGTCTGTACACAGGGGATGTCTCCATCCCCTATTCATCTGCAGTGGTTGCAAGCTATGGGGCGAAAGAGTGAGGAGCCGGTCATAAAATGTACATTGTAGCCACTACAGTTCAATGCATGATGTGTATTTTAAATGTATTACTGACATATGTCCTGTATGTACAATTGTGATCTATGACGCAGTTATGTTCCACGCACTGCCCCCCACTGAAATGGCGTCCGTCTGTCCTGTGTAGTGGGACAGGTGGAAGTGAGGTAATTCCGCTGATGTTGTGCGCCGTTGCGAGAGATGGTCGGGAACCGCCTTGCAACGCCTCATTGTTTATAATTGGGCCCTATGAGTTACAGTGGCCAATGGTGATGTACGCCGGCGGTGATGGTATGCACCGCCACAGACGTCACTGCCATTTTCTATCTGTTCACTCACTTGCTACTTGACCTTCAACAGGAGAGGACCTACAGTGCATGTGCTGCTGTGACCTGAGTCTGGAACCTACCATGGCCCGTGTGACTGAGGAAAGGGCCCCTGCTTTCACCTCGGTGGAGTTGGAGAGACTAGTAGATGAGGTCCTACCCCAGTACTGACTGTTGTATGGGCCTCCAGACCAACAGGTGAGTACACTGTGAGCACGATGCATGGGGCACGAATGCATGGAGTGCTGTGTGTGAAGGCCTCGTGCAGCGTGCAGCATGTATGCTGGGCCATCTCTGTGCTAAAGGGAATGGGAGGGGCTATAGTGGGTCATGAGTGTAACAGGCAGGACAGTCTAATTAATACCTTTCCCTGTGTAGGCTTCCTCTGGAGGTCAGTGCCCATCAAAAGAAGGGTATATGTTGTGCCATCGCCAATGACGTGTGAACCCTGAGGGTCTACGGCAGGTGGAGCACCCACTTTCGGAAAAGATGGGAGGACCTGAGATGTTGGGCACGGAAGACGGTGGAGGAACCGCTGGGGATGGCCTCCCAACGAGGAAGGGGTGCCTGTTGAACCCTGTCCCCCCTGATGTCCCGCATTCTGGCGGTGGCCTATCCGGAGCTGGATGGGTGCTTGAGGGCATCACGGCAGCCACAAGGGGGTGAGTACAGTACCCATCATTACAGCTTACGCATGGTGGGGTTGTATCCAGGTGGGGGATGTGTGTCTGTGAGTGCCCCTAGAACAGGCCTGACATAGCAGAGTAGGTCCCATGTTGGCCAGGGTTCTGATGGGAAAATTCTCCAACCTAGCTAGTAGGCATCCACTACTGGACAGGGCTGTGTGTGTCTCAGGTATGCTGCAGTTGGTGGTATGTGTCCCTCCCCATGCCCTGGTGACAAGCATTGTTACTGGTAGTGTGTTGCATAGTGCGTAGGGCTGTTCCAGTGTGTGAGGGTGGTATGTATGCCAACAGTGGTGTAGGTGAAGTCATTGATCAAATGTATCCTTTGTCTCTCCCCCCCTTTTTGTTTTGTCATCCTGTCTTTATGTGCATTAGCATCATCTGGCAGAGGAGTAGAGGCACCGACAACGGAGGGAGCTGCATTGCACAGGACCCAAGAGGCAGAGTCCACCAATTGTGAGGGCACCAGTGGGACAAAGGGCGAAGGGAGCACCACGGTGGGTACTGGTGAGGACAGTTCGGACATGGATACCTCATCCGATAGAAGCTCCTTGTTGGTGGTGGACACCTCTGTGCTTACCCCATCTACAGGTACAGCCCCCACCACCCGTACTAGCACCGCCCTCCCAGCATCCCCTCATCGAGCTGGCTGTGCCCTCTCACCCAGGAGGGTGGGCAACTCCTTCACCCCAGGCACCTCGGGCCCTGCCCCAGTTAGCCCTGCTGCCCTGAGTGAGGAGGCTATTGACCTCCTGATATCCATCTCTGTTGGGCAGTCAACTATTGTGAATGCCATCCAGGGGCTGGCAGCCCTAATGCAACAAACCAATGCATTTCTGGAGGGCATTCACACTGGCTTGGTGGGCCAACAGAGATCAATCCAGGCTCTGGCCTCCTCTCTGATGGCAGCCATTGTCCCTGTTTACACCCATTGCCCTCAACCCCACCCTATCCCAAGCACACAGACAGACAAGCATGCACATAGGACAACACACAAAAGTGGCAAAGGCAAACCCAAGCACCACACGTCATCCCACAGGCAGTCACACAAACACCATCCAGATGCAGATGTACCAACATCCACTGGCTCCACTGTGGCCCCCTCCTCCTCGCCCTTCACCTCCCTCTCAGTTGCGTCTACACTCACACCTGCATGAACAACATCCTCATCCACTACCTCCATCACCAGCACACTTATCAAAAAAACACCTCATTGGCAGTCACCACCCCAACATCCATGCACACGTCCCCTGTGTCCTCTCCCACTGTGCCTGTGCCCCCCTTCCCAAGGTACACAAACGCAAGCACTCAGACACCCAACAGCCATCCACCTCACAATAGCATCCAGCCCATGCACCTGCACCCAAACACAGCAGGCAGACAGCTCCTTCAACCACTCCCTCTTCCTCCACTCCAAAACCTTCTCCCTCTTCCTGCCCCAATGTCCCTAAAAAGTTTTTCCTCTCCACCATTAATCTCTTCCCTACCCCTCCCCCCGTCCCTCACGTCTGACCAGGGCATGTAAAACCCAGGAAAGCACCTCAGCCACCCAGTCCATGGGCATAGTAGTGGCCACAGCAACTCGTGGTGGTAAAGGATCCAGGCCACCAGCCAGCCACATGGAAAGGGTGCCTGCCCCAAGTGCTGCCAGGAAGGGCAAGGTGCCACCCCAAACTGCTGCCAGGAAGGGGAAGGAGGAATTCCAAGCTGCTACCAGGAAGGGGAAGGAGGAATCCAAAGCTGCTGACAGGAAGGGAAAGGAGGAATCCCAAGGTGCTGCCAGGAAGGGGAAGGAGGAATCCCCAGCTGCTCCCAAGAAGGGCAAGGGGCCTGCACCAGAAGGTAGAAAGGACAAGAGGCCTGGTGCTGGGATTCAATTGGAGCCCCCACCACCAACCATGGTGGTGCAGCCATCCGCGGCTGCAGGGTATGGGCTAGAGCCTCCCACCACCAGCAGCATCAGCAGCACCACCAGTGGGCAGCCATCCGAGGCTGCAGGGGATGGGCTGGAGCCTCCCCCCACCACCAGCTGCAGCAGCAGCAACAGCACCAGTGGGAAGCCGTCCAAGGCCGCAGGGGATGGGCTGGAGTCTCCCCCCCACCACCACCAGCATCAGCAGCACCACCACCACCATTGGGCAGCCATCTGAGGCTGCAGGGGACGGGCTGGAGCCTCCCCCCACCAGCGGCAGCAGCACCACCACTGAGCAGCCATCACCACCGGTGGACGGTATGTAGTCCTGCCTCCATGGGCTGCTGTGCGGCCTGCCCCCTGCAAATCCTGTGGGTATGACACCCAGCTGAGAGTCTGTGACCTTGCACTCCCCAGGAACAGAAGCACAGGCACGATGCCCCCTCCAGAACCAATGGATATGGCACCCACTAACCCCATCCTCTCCGGGATGAAGATCACAGGGCACGATGCCCCTTCCAGAACCAGTGGGTATGGCACCCACTCTCCCCATCCTCTCCAGGATGAAGATCAAAGGGCACGATGCCCCCTCCAGAACGAGTGGGTGTGGCACCCACTTGAGAGACTGTGGCCTTGCACTCCCCAGGACAGAGAGCAATGGGCATGTTGCCCCCTCCGGAGCATGTGGGCAAGTCACCCACTTGAGAGACTGTGGCCTTGCACTCCCTAGGACAAAACAGTGGCAAGTCACCCACTTGAGAGTCTGTGGCCTTGCACTCCCCAGGACAAAAAGCAATGGGCATGTTGCCCTCTCCAGAGCATGTGGGCAAGTCACCCACTTGAAAGACTGTGGCCTTGCGCTCCCCAGGAGAAAGCAGTGTGCAAGTCACCCACTTGAGAGACTGTGGCCCTGCATTCCCCAGGACAAAGGGCAATGGGCATGTTGACCCCTCCTGAACATGTGTGGCAAGTCACCCACTTGAGAGACTATGGCCTTGCACTCCCCAGGACAGCGCATAGGGTATAATGCCCCCTCCAGGCTCAGTGGTGTTGTACCATCTGCCAGCTGATGTGCCCCCCATTCTCCGTCCCACTGAGGTGCCTGCCTATTTTCACACTGATGCCCCTCAGTGTTCTCTCCATGTTGTTGCAGGAGTCAAGTGGGTCCTTGGACTTTGTAATGTGGCCCTGTGGCCCACGTTGATTGAGGACCGGGCAGTGTCCCTTGTTTGTACATATGTATATACTTTTAGATAGAATTTTCGAATTTCTACTATATTAATATTATTACACTCACATTCATGCATTCCTGTGGTCCTTGCATTATTCCTGAGAGGTACGGGGTCAATATTACTGCATCTGATTGTGTGTATGGGGTTGGGGTTGGGGGGGTGTGTATCGTGCATGTGTGTGTCACTCTCTTTTTCCTCCACCCCTCCCCTGTGTGCTAGGTGGCTGTACTCACCGTGGTTGTCTTCGCCGTCATTGGTGTTGGTGGTGGAGCAGGACGTAGAAGATCATGGGGAATATCTGCAGTTCGGGCTCCATGGTGGCGTGGTTCTTCCCTGAGTCTCCAATGTTGAGTCCTTTCCCTTCTGTGCAGTGTTTCCGCCAAGCTTTTGATGTCGTTGGTACCGCCCCGGAAAAGGTGGTAGATTGGCCTGTCATAATACAGTGGGCAGAACATTGTCTTCCGCCTAGCTGTTGGCGGCTAACGCTATGGTGCCTATCGATTACGCCCTGGCAGTTGGTGTGGTAAAGTGGCTGTCTGTCTGAGCTCTTTCCGTCATGGTCATAATTTGGCGGTATTTACCGCTGGCCTATTGGAGGTATTACCGCCACTTTATCACCGACCACCAGGGTTGTACTGAGGGCCATAGTCAATACATATGCAATAATCAGCAAAAATATAAATAACAATATCAGGATAAACACATGTTACAAAAATTAATAACACTTGCGAATTCGAATAGCATCAAGTATAAACTTTAACACAGCATGTATCGTCTCTTCACTTCCCAAGCTATGTAGATATGAATCGGAAAAATAGCTTGACCTACTGCATAAAAACAAAAGCACAGGACGTAAAAACCTTCTTCTTAGGTACAGTACATAAATTACAAAAGAGAACAAAGTGCAAAGTGCTTTTGGGAAAATTACTGTTACATATACATGGTGGATGTTTTTTAAACTAATTGCCTTGAGTGGGAAATGCTACTAAAAAATGCATAGACTTCTAAAAAATATTTTCAATAAAAACCTGTGCCACTCTAAAAGAATGATAGTGAGATACAGCTTAGGGTGTAACTGCTGTGGCAACGAGCTCTCTAAACCCCAATGTGTTTTGCCTGTCAAATTCAGTTCTAAAATAGAATGACAATAGAGTTCTTTAGTCCTCTCTTTGGCCTTGGCTGGCAAGAAATCAGGGGTATACAAATATTCCCCAACCCCAAGACGGGAGAACAAGGAATTAACATATTATAGCCAGGGAATATCTAAAGACCGAGTCAGTGACAAACACTCCGAAATCACTGATCTACAGAATTGAGCTTCAGGATTTAGCCAGATTCTTACCCAAAGCAATAAGGGTTTTAATCTTATATAGTCGGCTATGCCCCTCAGACCAAATTCATCATGACAGAAAGTGGCCGGAGTGAATAGCGGAACTGCCAATAATCTCCTCAGAAATGTATTCTCCACTACCTGAAGGCTTGTGCAATCGCCATTGCCCCAGACCCCAGCTCTGAAAGACACAATAGAGAAACTTTTAATTAAAAAAACAGCCAGCATTTCCCTCACTGGTTTATGGCCTAGCTTCTTTGAGAGCCTAAAAACAGCATCTACGGCTCTTTGAAATTGCAAAACATGAACACTAGTTAACAATTTCCAATTAAAACCAACTTCTATCGGCACCCCAAGATAAGTAAAATTCTGAACTTTTAATATTTCTGAACCTTCATCAACAAATTTCTTAGTTTTTGATAGCTTTGGACCACTCTTCATCACATAGGACTTTGTTCTATTTGTTCTTAGGCCAAGGCTCCCCATAAAAGTATTGAAAGCATCCAACAAAGATTGAACGCCATTTGCTGTCCTTGAGATAAGGACAGCATTGTCCGCATAGAGTAAGACTGGGACTGGCTGGGAACTAATGATTGGCAAATTCTTTCCCATCTTAAACACAAAATATTCCAGACCATTTATATAGAGAAGGAAAAGCAAAGTTGCCATCACACATCCCTATCTAACCCCCTTTAAACAGGGAAATTCTTTTGTCAGATCGCCCCCTGACAGAAACGGGCCCTAGCAGTGGTGCAGGAGTGGAGTCTGCTGAGAAGAGGAATTATACCTTTATCCACCCATCCATAAAGGCTAGATGGACACAGCCTTTATTGGCCTTTGTATATTTTTGTATCAGAATCAGGTTGAGAGTCTGTACAATTGTGCCCAGACCCAGGTGTTAGAAATGGGATCTTTGATTGTCAGTCAGGTTACCCCCTGTCCAAGCAAGGACCCTCACTCTAGTCAGGGTAAGTCACACACAATCCAAATTATCCTGTGCCCACCATCTGGTAGCTTTGCACTGAGCAGTCAGGCTTAACTTAGACAGCAATGTGTAAAGTATTTGTGCAATAAATCATGCAATAACACAGTATAGCACCACATAAATACACCACATAGTGTTTAGAAAAATATATAATATTTATCTGATAAGGTGCACATCAAAATGCTTAAAATGCAATAAGTATATGTTGAGATATCACTGTAAAAGAGATAAAAATTGTCTTAAGTCTTTAAAAAGCAATAAATGTCTCTTTCAAGCACAAAGTACCTGGTTCTTTCCACAAAGAACCATAAAGGAGGAAACAAAGGGGGTGTGCATCGATTTCTCGGGCCTCACACAACAATGCGTCATTTACTTTTCACGCAGGGACAGCTGTGCGTCGTTTTCTGGTGCTTGGTCGTGGATCGTCTTTGGGTTGCAGGGTTTTTGGATGCCCCGGGGATGCTGCGTGGATTTCCGGCGCTGACTGGACGAACTCACAGGGGCTGCGTCGATCTGGTGGGTGTTGCGTGGAAATTTCTACTGCACGTCAGGCATTGCGTCGATTCCTCTCTGGAAGTCAGGCTGCATCATTCTGGCTCGGCTGTGCATCGATCCAGTGGGCTGTGTGTAGAATTTCTGGTCTCTACGCTGGCGCTGAGTCGATCTTGTCGCTGCGAAGTCTGGCTGCGTTGTTCCGGTTCAGGGTGCTGTGAATTTTTCACCACAGTGCCGGCTGTCCATTGTTTCTGGCAGGCTGTGCGTCGATTTTTGCCGCACAAGAAGTCCTTCGTGTAGAGATGAAGTTTTTTTTTGTCCTGAGACTTCAGCGAACAGGAGGCAAGCTCTATCCAAGCCCTTGGAGCGCACTTCTTCACCACAGCCAGAGAGCAGCAAGGCACCAGGGCAACAGCAAGGCAGACGTCCTTCACAGAAAAAAAAACAGGTGAGTCCTTTGTGTAGCCAGGCAGTTCTTCTTGACAGGATGCAGGTTCTGGTTCAGGTTCTCTTCTCCAGGAAGTGTTTGAGTTGGTAGGGGCAGAGGCCCTGTTTAAATACCCAAATGTGCCTTTGAAGTGTGGGAGACTTCAAAGAGTGGCTTAGAAGTGCACAAGGTCCCCTTTCAGTTCAATCCTGTCTGCCACGGTCCCAGTAGGTGTGTGACAGTTCTTTGTGTGAGGGCAGGCTACTGTCCTTTGACATGCAAGTGTAAGGTCCTCTACTCTCCTAGCCCAGGAAGACCCACTCAAAATGCAGATGTATGCAAGTGAGGCTGAGTATCCTGTGTTTGGGGTGTGTCTGAATGAACAAGGGAGCTATCACTAAACCCAGCCAGACGTGGATTGTAAGGCACAGAAGGATTTAAGTGCAGAGAAATGCTCACTTTCTAAAATTGGCATTTCTAAAATAGTAATATTAAATCCAACATCACAAGTCAGCAGGATTTTGTCACACCATTATGGTCATACTAAATATGACCTTCCTACTCCTTTCAGATCAGCAGCTACCACTCAAAAAATATATATGAGGGCAGACCCAATGTTAAACTATGAAGGGGGCAGGCCTCACAGCAGTGTAAAAATGAAGTTAGGAGTTTTACACTACCAGGACATGTAAACTAAACCGATACATGTCCTGCCTTTTGCCTACACAGCACCCTGCCCTATGGGTTACCTAGGGCATACCTTAGGGGTGACTGATATGCAGAAAAAGGGGGGTTTAGGCTTGGCAAGTACTTTTAAATGCCAAGTCAAATTGGCAATGAAACTGCACACACAGGCCTTGCAATGGCAGGCCTGAGACAAGGGTAAGGAGCTACTTAAGTGGGTGGCACAATCAGTGCTGCACGCCCACTAGTAGCATTTAATATACAGGGAACATATAGTGCACTATACTAGGGACTTATAAGTAAATTAAATGATCCAGTTGGGTATGATGCAATGTTACCATGTTTAAAAGGAGAGACCAAATGCACTTTAGCACTGGTTAGCAGTGGTAAAGTGCGCAGAGTCTTAAAACCAGCAAAAACAGTATCTACAAAGTGGAAGGAGGCAGGCAAAAAGTTAGGGGTGACCACCCTAAGGCTGTCAGGTCTAA